>NW_018127892.1:1810159-1844369 GCF_001952655.1 Monopterus albus | reverse complement strand
CTCTTTCTCCCAGTTCCTCCAGTGGCAAACAACACATTACTTTGACTGACAGCTCCAATCATTCTACTGTGTTTGCTGGGCAAGTTCAAAATGTGACTGACACTCAGCTCATTGGATAGAGGGGGAATGAGAAAGGGAAGGGGGCAAGAAATTAAACAAAAAACAAAATCCTCCCTGCATGACAACTCCCCCCTCCCTCTGGCATCTTCAGTTCCCCCCGCCTCCACTCCTTCTCTTCCTCTTCCACATCCTTTCCCATCATTTTTACATCCCTGTCATTCCTTTTTTTCCCCTGCAAAATCCGTTTTGATAGCAAATCACCACGGGCTCACCAAATGACAGATAATCCTTCACAGTTTTATTACTAAACCCTCTTCTTCTTATTTTGTCTCTCAGTGTGTACAGTAGTACAGCTGCCTTGTTTGCTGATACAATCTGCCAGCCAACACCAGCCATGGCAGATCACACACAAGAATGGAGGAAACTTGCCTCCACAGCCAAAGATAAATCATAATAATATTCATATTTTTATTAAAAACAGAGCTATTTATGTTTTCTGCATTTACCCACCCACTGAAAATAAACAGATGCATAAATAGACTGATACATATAACACATAACATATTACACTTGTACAACCATAAATGAATACAATTTTTATACTGTTGCTTTATGATGGTGTAATTTTCATAAAATAGTTTATATTTCTCTAATATTCTTTCAGAAAAGCTTGCTTAAAATTTGTACATTTTGTAAATTAAAGTCAAAATGAATATTGAATCTTCCTCACTCTTTATGCATCAATGCATTCCGGGACACAAAGTAGCCGGCTGTCTCAGGCCCATGGTGAATCTGTAGATCTGGGGGGGTGTTGAGTTCTTTTTCCTGACGTATCTGCTGTAGCCTATTACTATGTATTTCAGTTTTACATCTCGTTCTTATTTTTATGTTCCAGAAACTTGTTAAAGACAAGTTGCAGAGACCTGGGATGCTGAAGACTAGGACAACAAGTTTTTTCTCCATTTAGTTTACAGTCCTATCACCTAGCAGAGTGAAACAGTAAACAACTCTGAGCTTCAGTTTAAGCCAGAATCAGAGCATGACTGTAAATCACAATGACTGGCCGATGTCGCTGACATGGTCTTTTGAATTTGTATGTATGAACACTCTGTAAGGAAAGCTGTCTGCTGAAGTTAGTAACTTCACTGATGCTTTACTAACTATTCAACAAGCCCACATAGCATTGTTTTCACCAGTTACCGATGCAATTACACCACCTTTTTAGTCGGCAACATTCAGCATTTAGGAGGAGGGAATCATGATGTTTGTTTTCCAATCCAATTGACGAAGCTAGTTATCACTAGTACCACTCATAAAATGCAGCCTTGGAAACCTTGCTAACATTAATTCCCACAAGGCGTCACTTGTTGTTTAAGTTATTTCAGCACCTGCTGTGTCATTGTGAAGCTCCTGAATACTGTGTTGTGGTTGTGACATATTAAGGAGAGGGTCTAGCTAGCTTTAATTGTCTCCTAGTAATGTGTCCTTTTGTAGTGTGGCAAATGGCAAAAGCTGCAGCACCACACAACATCAGGGCTCTGTTATCATGAAACCATGATGTCAAATCACAACACAGAATAAGGTGCTCAACTCTGCAGGTGGGACTAAGTCATGGCTGCAGGCCAATTCATTATTTCCATATCTGTGTGATGTAAAAGTCCTGTGTGAACATAATACAACCCAAAATTTGTGAATGCATAGGCTGCCCACAATATAAGCCTGCCAGCTGTTCATGCTCTAGAAATAGATGCTTGATTTATGTACTGTCTGTATACTGCATGGTTTAAATAGGACAAACAAAGGAACTCTTCTTCTCTTGTCTTGAGCCCAACATTAGTGTGTGGTGCACATCCATGTGTACGTCCATCCATGAGTTTGATTAAGGCTTAACAGGGTTGACATCTGTGTAGTTTGTCTGTCTTTTGGTCACTAGTATTGAACTGATACAACAGTTTTTTGCACCTGGCCACATTGGCACTGTACCAATAAAACGATCGGTACTGACCAGTCAGAACCAAATAATCACACCCCCAAAAACACACACAAATAATGGAAATTTACATTAAAATTCAACTCAATTTTTTTGCCAGTAGACACCACTAATTAATTGTTTGATTTTAATTTTACTCAGATGAGTGAAACAGCATTCAAACAAGTGAATCTTTTTCCAACCCACTGGCAGTTTCCTTTCATGTTAAGAAAAGTAAGATTAATATGTGTCTAAATAAAAGATTTAAAGACTTATTAAAACGAATGAGGAAATAATGGCTCACAATGAAAACATAATAGATGCTACTGTGAAAGCTGCCAAACAACCTCAAACAGGCATTGACAGCAATGACAGCATGTGAATTGCCCCTATAATTTACCTGTTATAAGTCAATTATCTCTATTAAAAATGGGGAACATGTTGTGCACTATATCTACATAATAACTGATCATAAGCAAATGCAATTTATTGTTGTCAGTCTCACAAAAAGTCAGGCCTGGCTGCCTCATCAAAGGGAGCGATGCCTCAAAGCAACGCTGATGACAAATATGGGTGGTGAGAAAGTAAGGCGAGGTATTAAACTAGTGATTTACTCCGGAAAGCTCTGCCTCTAATAATGGGTCAGCCTGAGGGATGACTCTGATCCAGCAGAGAAAAAGAAAGAATGGGAATAAAGACTGTAGAAAGCTGTGATTCCTCTTCATTGTTTAGAACATTTACCCTTCGATGTTAAAATCCTCATCTGATGAAGAGGTAAATCCTGCCAATCTTTTATTTAGGGCTCCATATAAAGGAGGGCGAGCCTGAGAAATCATTCATACACCTGCACGGGGTGTAATGCCTCCATCCTTCTCCCTTAGGGTCAAACAGGCAGTAAATCTCTTTGCAAAATAACTTCCTTTCAGCAGCCTTAGAGCAGCTCCACTTCTATATGTCTTATACCGATACAGATGATGTCCTCGGAGACAGAGGGGACGTCAAGAAGCACGAAACAATAAAGGAAGAGAAAGAGAGGCAGAGTGGGGGTGCAGAGAGGATTGATGTAGAGAAATGAAAAGGCAGAGTTGGTTGGAGGCAAAGTTGGGAATATGAAAGGAGGATTTTAGTTATAGTTTGATGCTGGTATCACTTGGAGCTACTGTAAATGCAAGGTTGTGTAATATATAAAGTATGATGAAAAGAGATCCACCTTAAAACGATCATAACACTCTTATACACTGAATTCTCAGCACTATAAAGGTAATAAATAATTTGCTTAAAGTCTGCTTTCCCAAACACAGATATATTTGTTTTGTTTGGTCTATGGGGCATCATGTGTAATTACAGTGTGTGCAGTGTTGGGAAGGTTACTTTTGAAATGTAATAGGTTACAGATTAACAGTTACCCTGTTAAAAATGTGATAAGTAGTGTAACAATTTAATTACTTCAGCAAAGTGTGTAACTTATTGCTTTTGATTACTTTTCTGAGGAAAAAAATTTACTGAGCAATAAAGCTGAAAAGTTGACATAAATATAACCCAGGCAGTGTAAATTTAACAACAGTACTTGACACTTGTTACTGTCAACCTTTTATTAAGAGTTCTTCAGCATAAACGCAGTCATAATATATTACTGCTGAAACATGTAGCACCAAGCAAGGAAAAGGAAAATACTGTTAAATATCCAGCACTGAAAGGCGTTCTTGTCTGACAACATGGCCACCCACCTGGGTGTTGTTGGCTGGTCGCAGCCGGACTGCTTAGAGTAATGTGTGCTGATTTGATTGATTGACAGTTGAGAGTTGGTGCAAAATCAAGCTAGGGAACCAATCAAAAGCGACGCTCTAACTTTTACACAAATCTAGATGTAGAGGTGGCCCCTTGTAAACCATCCTACCCTTGATTGTGTTATTTGTCTCAACAGCTTTGCTGACCTGCATTGTCTGGAAATATGCCAAAAGAAGGTGTCCCTGCAGAGCAAAAAGATGCAAAGCAGCAGAATGAATGTTATTCTAAGCTTTTTTACAGAATCATTTCAGATGTAACCACTTTGTAATCACCAACATTTTGATTAGTACCTGTAATTTATTTGCATATTTTTTCTCTGTAACTGTAACTGAGTACATTTATTTTGTAATTTAATTACAATAACTAGTTGCTCCTCAACACTGAGCATGCGTTCCAGTGTGTGTTCAATCAGGTGTCCACTACAGCAGGGAAATGTGATTTATGCTGTGGAGCTCTGATTTTCTAAAAGGCTTTGGGATTCTACACAACAATAGTTCTCCTTGGCCTCAGCCTAAATAAATGATGTGCCTGTGGCGAGCATCCAGAATAGGTTTTAATAGACTGATCAGTGTTGGACACAGACACAGAGGTGGGGGAGAGAACGGCTGTGGCTACAAGATACTTCTGTGGGTTCTGGAGACTGAAGTTGAAAGACAGGATGTTAAGAGATTGTGTCATTTTATGTCAAAAGAAGGCCTGTAAATGGAGGATGTAGTTCTTCTGAGTGTCCATTTGGCAATAATCCATTTTTAAATAAATACATCTCTGTTTTGCTATTGTCTACTAAGACCAACTGACACAATGGTCAGGGTTAGTTTAAATGTATAGTTTACATTTAGTTGCAGTGACCACTCAACACCAAATTTGGAGACATAAGAGGATCCCTGTTTGCTTGAACATATTCCATTGTCACCTGTCTGCAAATGCACTCAGCACTCAAATGCAATAATACAATAAATACGATAATGTTCAACCCTTTTTTTGATGTGCTCATCATGTGTGCTGTAGTTTGTGCAGCAGTTGAACTGACTTTTCGTACTGTCATACTGACAGGTGTTTCTATTATTTTGCCCAATGCATTTGTATCGACGAGGCTAGACTAACGACTCGCTATATATTGCAGTACAGCTCATGAGCAGCACAAGCTACAAGCTGCAATCAGTGCAGAAAATCAAAAGGCCGTCAACAACAAAGCCACAGTTATTGTTGCTGCTTTCTGTTCTAGGACAAGATGTAGCTGATGTTAGTATATTTTATTGTTGCTAGCTAGCTTACAGTAAATATCAGCTGGTTGTAGGGTTGCCAAATCTCAAGGACTGGTCGAGAGACTCCTGGATTTGATTTCGTCCCCCTGTAAAAAAATTTTAATTCAATATAGGAAATTTTTGTTGTTTACCGATTGAACACGAGGAAATAAATTGCCAGGAAAAATATAAATTGAAATGGAAGGCAACTCAAGGGCACCAATAGAGAAAGTGAAATTGCACAATTTATTTTAATTACATTAATTTAGGCTACTCATACTGAAAATACCTTATTGTAAGGATTTTGCATCACCGACTTTTGCGTCGTCCTCTGTCTTGCTTTGTGGTTTTGTGGTGCTGAGGTGCTGAAAGGACAGCTCTGTCTATCTGTGACCACTGGACTTGATAAAGTGTCTTTGGTGCTCAGTCTGAGTGCCACCATTCTTCTAAACGATATTCCCTCATGTGGTGTTTTGATGATGATGGTGGAGATGCTGTCTAACACATCACTCCAACATCTCCCTGTTCAGCTGGGTTGAGATCTGGTGACTGTGAAGGCCACAGCATGTGATTCACATTGTTTTCATCCTCATCAAACTGTTCAGTGACCCCTTGTGTCCTGTGGATGGGTGCACTGTTATCCTGGAAGAGACTGCTCAGTTATTCAGGGTTTTCTTTTAATTGATCACCTGTCTGTACCTTAGCTGGTCACTGAAGGGAAATGTATTTCTTTTCTTGTCTATCTGCTTGCTCCCTGTGCTGAGAAGATCAGAGGTCATTGTTAGCTTCAGATCTGCAGCCCTGAAGATAGGAGGGACTCTGAGCATTTGCTCTGGGACATTTCAACATAGCATCTGTTTGCTGACTTCCAAGCCTTGACCTTAGGTCATCATGTTGAAGGCCAGTTTCTCCCTAATACAGATACAACACACTAGCTCATAAACACAAAATAGAGAACATAATGTGAAGCCTTGTCTCTGGGTAGAAAAGAACAAGTTAACAAAAAAAAAAAATGCCTTAAATGATTTCCAGAGAAGTGGGGTGTCTGTTTGAATGTGAGAGAACGAGGTCTGTGTTTCTCATTATGCTGTGTATAATAAGCAGTGATTAAACTGCTGCTGCTTACTGACTGCTCTCCTGGTGTGTGCATGTGCATACACTCACCGACACACACTTTTACAATGCTATAGGATGAGGTCACCTAGAAATGAGCACACCCTCTCATAATTAACCTTATGAGGTCAAGACTACTTACAAAAAAATAAAAGATAGATCACTTAATCTGAATGTTGCTGAGATGAAAAATGGGCAAAAACACTGAAACAAGGATGGTCATGTCTTATTCACACAGAAACACACGCACTGCATACTCACATACAGACAGTACATGCACAACATGGTGGGCTGAGGTGAAAGATTCTCCTCAGAAGGAGGAAGCTGAATGATAGGTCTACTTCCTAGCTGCCATAAGGCCTAATTCCTTACTTTTGTAAAACTTATAAAACTACAAACTATTTCTGTGGTTTCTGATTTTGTGTTTCATTCAGCTTGTAAGTCATTGTGTAAAATTACACTACATTACTTTTATGAAGTATAACTATAAATCTGATGCAAGGACAGTTTGATATATACACATGTACACACTTTAATTTTCTCCTGCCTGTCATTTTCCCCTTTACTGAAAGGAAGGGCAGTCTGTCAGCAGAGGAATTCCTCCCTGCAGGCCTGCTGAAATGAGCCAGACCACGGATTTGGTTTTAATAGCAGCTCACACAAACACTGTAAATTTACAGCTGGGAACTGCTCAGTGAAAAGAACTGCAGATTTGCCAAAGCCATAAGTCCAGTCAGCAGTCTCTGTCTATTCTTTCACATTTACCCTGCTCTGCAACAGATCAGTGACTTGTTCGTTCTCACTCCTTCTTTCTGGCTCACAGAGGTGTGCAACCTGCATATGACTGGCCTAGACAGGTTTGGTAATTACTGAGGCTGCTCACACAAGACTCATGCACTTAGCAAGGCTAAATGTTTTTTTACTAAAGCCACACTAGCAGCGTAGCTCTAGGGAAACATTGGCTATTTTGTCCACCACTTTAGTCCAGACTGAATTATCTGGCATAAAATTTTATACATTTGTTTTTATTTATAAGGACAATGCACATTAATCAACATTTCTGTAAATGTGCCAGTGACAGGCAGCTGAATTATTTTTAACTGTAGTCCTTTGGCAAGATGTTCTGAAACCATTCACGATCCCCAGAGAATGAAGCTTGGTGACTTCGGTAATCTCCTGACTTTTCTTGTAACATCCCCATGAGTTTAATGATTTTTAGTAAACTGGCACAATAACTCCTGGGTGCACTGCCATAAATGTTTGTACATATGTATGCATCGTCCTTAGGATGAATTCTACTCACTATGGCGATACGGTGACTTTTCACCTAGTGCCATCATCACGTCAAAATTTCACTTTAGCCAGTGCTTTGGTTTATGACCCAATACCACTAAGGTTCAGGTTATACTTGAAAAGAAGTTGTTTGTACAACAAGTTGTAAGTCAGAAGCCTATGGTGTCTGTTCCAAACAGCCACTCTCAGGGGGGAGTGAAACGCCAGCTGAGAGAGATGGAGGACAACATATGACAAGCAACTCGGATACAGTATATTGGCCTCTTAGATTTAAAGACATTCTCATCAGCCTAAACTGTACTTTATGTTTAGTGCTAATCAATAATCCACTAACTCCCTAAACTAAGATAGTGAACATGATAATCTGCATGCTAACATAATCACTGTGAGCATGTTTGCATGCTAACATAAGCATTTAGCTCAGAGGCCCACTGTGCCTATATCCTCACAGAACCTAATGAGGGTCATGTTGTTACATTCCACATGGCAGATGCTCTATATGACATTTGTAAATTCTTAACACTTTTGCCTCCCATTGAAGGGTTGTACCCTTAAAATAACCCTTTTGTACCTACCCTGTTAACAAATGACATAAAAAGTTATGCTACAAAATACATTTTAAATCCTTAAAAATTTGTAATTCATTAAATTTTAACTCATCATTTAAGCAGTCTCTGTGAGAATTCATTATGTCCTGTCCCCCAACTTCATTGCCGTTCTCGTGCTTTATGACCACACATGGTGAATAGAAACGCATAATCTCATATTTTGCGATGATGGGGTTTATGAAGAATGAAGCTAGAATTTTAAAATGTAAGTGTGAGCCACAAAACCCATAACTTTACTCCTCAGAACAAGGCTACATTTTTGACTCCATGTGGTAAAGGAGTTTCTCTGTCTTTCCTTGCTGCTGGCAGCTGGAGGCACTCAGCACTGACTTTAACGTGGAGCTTTGAAATAGCAATCAATGCCTTTATACTGCAGGGAGGGCTCGTAAAAATGTCGTTGGGATAAATAAATGATGTCGTACTTCACCCTCCCCTCCCTATTTTTAAACTCTTGAGTTATGGCTGCAGAAATGTGTACCCATTAAAGGTGATATGATGTATTTTCTGCCTTGTTCAGAAACTCATTCATCAACATGGACCAAAAAGAAAACTGCACTTACTCTTTTACCCCCTTTCCTTCCTTTCCCATCTTTTCTTCCCTTCTCACCCCGACAACCCCCCACCCTGTTCTTGTATGCTGTCTTGAGTAATTTACGATACACCAGCAGTACAACCTTCTGGCAGGAGCTGCAAGAACAGCTTGCTCTCTCTCCTGGCAACTAAATAACCTTTTATAAAGGACCAAACTTGGCCAGGTCATCTGCTAGTGCACATTAAGAGAGGATGGTGCTGGACAGAGACTGGGGCAACAGATAGAAGAAGGGTGAAGCGGTGGCGTCCTGATGTCTAATGTCAGTACAGTCTGCATTTAAAAAGAAAAGAAATAAAGCCACAGATGTTTGAATTTTATAAACAATTGATTATATTTATCAGTGTCTGAGATATCCAGTTGCTCTTTCTATGACTGTATGACTAACAGAATGTGACCTGTTGGGGCAGACATCATCGTTTTCATTCAGGGTCCACTCATTAACCTTGGCAGCCTGAAGGTTCAAATCTAAATTTCCTTTCATCGTTTTGATGTTTGATTTTCACCAGTTCAGTTTGAGCAAACTGATTTTTAGACATTACTTGAATTTTTTTGATCCTGAGAATTCAAACGTAGGGTTTGAAAGTAAAAATACTGGGAATTCAGTGGTAATTAAATGTCAACATTAATTGTTTGATACTGAAATTTCATAGTTAGGTATTAAGATGAGATTTTGGTCAAGATTTGAGTCCTTCCTGCTTTCTTTGCTTCTATATAGAGAGTACTGAAACATCTGTGAGGAAACAATGAATATTAAATCACTATTATTTGTTCCTGCTGTATTTCTTTACAGTCTGCACAGGCTGATTTGGGTGTATGTGCACTATTTCCTGCAGTTCATAACCTTTATTGCATACCATATTACTCTTTTCCCACCTCCCCTGCAACTGGCACACTATCAGGTATATCTGAAATAAATCCTGAGAAGCTGTAATTATTACTACCAGAACAGAGTTGTTGCTTCTGCTTTTGCTACTGCTATGTTTTGTAGTTATCAGAAGTTGTGTGTGTGCATGCATGTGTGTGCTGCTGTTGCAGTCGGCTCCCAGTGTCTGCCGACAGAGGATTAATCTCCCCAGCTGAGGCAGTAGCTAAGGCCAGCAAGGGAAATATTTCATAAGTGTCAGCTTGGCCTGTAGCCCTCGACGCAGAGTTCGAAATGAGAATGCAGCCACATAAAAAACAGCCGTGTGTGACTTTGCAAAGCTCACATGGAGCACATGGGGTGGTGGGGGTGATATATGGCGGTGCTTCACTTTCATGTATTCATCTGAGCTGGTGAATTACTGCCAGGGACAAACACAGTGCTTTGTCACCACAAGGACTGAGCTGAGAAAAATATTTTGGCCACACCAGGTCTGTGCTGGAATGCATTTTCCATTACTGCTTGTTTTCACAATCCTGTTTTTTAATCTACAACCCCAAATCAGAAAAAGTTGGGACGGTATGTAAAATCAATCTTAAAACTGAAAATAGTGATTTATAAATCATCTGTGTCCTGTGTTACATTGAAAACAACACAGCAGCATATTACTTGATGTGATACCTCTTCAAATCAAATTCTTTTATTCTTTGTTCAACATAAAAACTCACTTCAACTCCGATGCTGCAACCCATTCCAAAAAAAGTTGGGATGCTGCATTTCAGGGCCAGTAATGAGGTAAAACATGAAATGATGGTTCCATTTGAAACAGGTGATGTCAACAGGTGATTGACTTGGTACAAATGTGGCATCCACGAAAGGCCAAGGCCTTTAGGAGCAAAGATGGACCAGGGACCACCAGTTTGCCAACAAATGCGTGAAAAAATTATTGAAATGTTTAATAAATGTTCTTCAAAGGTAGAAAGGGATTTGGACATGTCACCCTCTACGGTGCAGAACATCATTAAAAGATTCAAGTTATCTGGAGGGATTTCACTGCATAAATACACAAGACTAAGCTGGATGACCATGCTCTCTGATCCCTCAGAAGTCACTGCATCAAGAGTCGTCACTCTTCTATAAGCGATATAACCACATTGGATGACTTTGGCACTACAGTGTCAGGCACTACAATATATAGTTACATCCATTAATGCCGCTAAAAACTGTACTGTGCCAAAAGCCATCCAGACTGTTACCAGCAACAAGTCCAAAAGCCAGGGTCTGTCATGGTCTGGGTTTGTATCAGTGCCTTGGCAAAGGTCACTTCCACTTCTGTGATGGCTCCATTAACGCTGAAACATACAGAGAGACTTTGGAGCAACATAGCTGTCTTTAAGATGACATCTTTTCCAGGGACGCCCATGCATATTTCAGCAAGACAATGCAAAACCTCATACTGCACATTACCAAGGCCTGGCTGTGGAAGAAAAGGGTGTGAGTACTGGACTGGCCTGCCTGCAGTCCCAACCTGTCCCCAGTAAAGAATGTTTGACACATTTTGAAACGCAAATTGTGTCAACAAAGACCCAGGACTGTTGTGCACCTTAAGACTTGTTTGCAAGAAGAATGGGACAAAACGACACCTGACACATTTAATCACTTGGTGTCCTCAGTCCCTAAACATCTTAAGTGTTGTGAAAAGGAACGGCAACATCACACTGTGGGAAATGCTTTACTGTCCCAACTTTTATGGAATGTGTTGCAGGTGTCAGAATTCAAGTGAATGTTTATTTTGAACAAAGATAAGACTAAGGTATTACATCAAATAATGTGCTGCTGTGTTGTTTTCAATGTAACAGGACACAGATGATTTACACACCACTATTTTCTGTTTTAATTTTGATTTTACATACTGTCCCAACGTTTTCTGATTTGGGGTTGTAAAGAAAATTCATAAAACACAACATTTAGTTCAACTCAGTAAAATAGTGACTTAAAAACAAATCCACTACATGTCTTGTTTTCCAGTGGGCCTACAACTATATTTGTCATATTCCCTATGTGGAATACTTTGACTCTCAGTTTTCTTGCTCCTGACCTAAGATTGGCAAGCACATAGAGAGAGATTAATGGCATGGGTGGGTCGCTTCAACAACCGTTTGTCAAGCCTGAAAGGTGCTGATTTATTTACACATTGATAGGCTTTTAATTGAGCAATACCATCCCTTGTCACACCAAAGCTATGACAGCTGACATGACTAGGCCTCGCTGTGGGTTGTGATGACTGACATGTGCTGCTGAGCCCCGCCCATCATCATCATCATCATCCCAGGAAGGAACATTGCAACTACTGCAGTCTCCAGTAGCTCATGCTGTTTGTCAGGTCACGAATGCCAAAGAGTCATTTTGTGAAATAAGTGAGTGGGACTAAGTTTGAGAAGCTAGATTGCACAACTTCCTTTTTCAAAACTCACCCTTAAATATCCTGATGGGAAAACCGGTTCTTGTTATGATTTTCTCACAAAGGAGGTGTGCTTTCAAAGAAAGAAAGAAAGAAAGACACTTCCCAGCAGCCTCCTCCTAAAAAGGCTGGATGATGAAGACACAGAGGCGATGACTCCGACTGTGAGTGGAGGAAACAGCATTGACTTTAACAAGCATGAGGAATCTGCTGGGGAGATTTTCTTTGCAGCCTGTTGTTCTTCTTTCAGCCAAACCTGTCATGGGTCCAGGTTGTGAATACCTTGATTGTGTTTATATCAAAATGACCCCCTCTGTCATCAAACCAGTGGAAAATAAAATATCTTTTGATGTCATCTGAAATTTCACACAACAATGCAGGACAATCTGATTTGAGGCAGACGCTGTCTCCCCTCGTCTCCTCCTCCTCTCTCCGTGCTCTTGATAACTTCTCCTTGTGGAGGACAATAGCAGCTTTTGTTTCCCAGTGTGGTGAGAGGACTTCAGGTTGCACGGGTGTGGGTGTTGTGCAGCCTACATGCCTGTCTGCCAATGTGCTTGAAGTCTAGTGAGCACAACAAGGCAGAACCATGCATGGTGTAGGATTCGGAAATAAAAGTGTCAATCTGCAAACACACAGGGAAGCCTATTATCCTGGTGTGATTATAATGCAGACAGATAGACGGCAGGTAGGCAGTGTGGATAAGAGCGTTAGCTTGCAAAACGTGATGAGCTGACAAGAGAGACAATCTCCCTGCTAAACTGGAAAGATATGGTTGTCAGCCACAGTGCTGGCTCTAACACACACACACACACACACACACACACACACAAAGATATGCTGTACTATGAAGACAGGTAGATGATACTGTATATGAAACTACAAAAACACATTGTTAAGATGCTATCACGCACAGTGCGGCCTGCCTGTTTGTGCTTTTGTGCACAGGCTACATTTTCTCATGTGAGCGCATGCACATTCAGCTGTGAAAGGATTACTGTATGCAGCCTATGTCAAAGACAGAGAGGAAAGACAAACACCAAAAGCTAAAGGAGGAAGTGTGAATACATTAAGTACACTGTGTATATATTGTTTGTGTATCTTTCAGCTCAAAGAAACCCTTGTTTCAACATTCTGTCCTGGCTGGAATGTTGCCTGTGAGGTTCTTTCTAAGTGTTTTGGTCTAAATGTCATGTCTGCTACACCCCATGAAACTGTCTTAATCCACTTTTTTCCCCGTTGGTTTTATTACTGCTGGAGACAACACTAGGGCTAGAGCAAAGCCCCAGCCTCAGGCCTCTATTCCCATTCCACACACCCCATAAGTCAGTCACAGATAATTAAATAGGAGTTATTTACACTCGTTTTCCCTCCTCTGCCTCCCTGGCGCTTTTATCATTTCTCTCTCCTTCTCTTTGTACAGTACTACATGCAGCCAGACCTTGTCAGAGTCTGGCTGACACAGCTGAAGGCCTGTAGAAGTATGATAACTTGAAAAAAAGAGAGAAAGAAACAAGACGCTTATGAGCTCACATCAATGTCAAGCCCTCATTAAACAATCACACCGTGCATCTACACAACGCTAAGCCCAGTGTGTGCCGCAAAACGCCTCAGCAGTTCCAAACACAGAGCAAAAGACAAATGAGCAGACAAGGATTTGCTTGAGCCAGGTTTGAAGAATTCAGCTGCCTAATGTCAGCATTATATATTTTCTCTGGAGTCAGGCAAACAGCAGCTTTTCAACACGGGAATGAATTAGGCCCAGCCACAGAGCTATGGCGTCCATTACAGGCCTCAGCGGTTGTATAAATCTAAGGATCACAGGGGCATGTGGGGTCCACTCCTCCTCACCCCTCCTCAGCCTCTATCAGCCCCCTCCTGAGGGTTTTGTTTGGCTGCTCTTCCAGACAAACTCGCTGCTTTGATAGAGCCATGGAAAGCCATGAAAATGCCCCAAGGGCCAGTGAGACCTGAACATGCTGAGAAGCCTCTTTAACGGGAAAGCTGTCCCCTTAAAATATCCACAACAGGAAACAGCCATCAGTCATCGACACGCCAAAACAGCTGTTACCAGCCTACATCAAGGGGACACATGAAAGGAGTTGCTCCCTGTTGTTTGAGCCCTCCCTTGTTTCATTCTCTCCCTGTCTTTGTCTGGCTTTTCCCAGTGCCCTCCTCTTTTGGTCTCCTTTTAAACGCCCCCCTTCCTTATGCAACCCCACCCACACTGCAGCAAGTTACCCACTCACCCTTTTAGCAAGTGGATGACTGTGTGATAAACAAGAGCACAATCACAAACCTCACAACATAACTGGCAGTCTGCATTGTAAAAAAAAATGTTTGAAATCCCTGGTAAGCTCTGAGCTTTACCTTTAAATCTCACAGTGAGAAAGCAGTTGATATGCGTCACCTGTTTATGTGTTTCAGCCGGAGGTGGCGACAGACAGTTTTAAACAAACAGGCGGATTCAAAAGAAGACTGTACCACACTTAGCATGGCGGCATGTACGTTTGTGTTCACATATTCTTGGATCTCCGCAGACCATTGAAGCATGAGTGGCAGTGTGTGGGTGATGAGTGACGACTAAGCCTAATGTTGACAGGTCAAACAGTGATGCTGTTGAGTGAAGCTGACGTGACTTCATCCTTTCCTCTCAGCTGCAGATAAATGGCAGCAGCCATTGTAATCAAGGTGTAGGCTGATGGTAGTACAGTGTGATAAGGCCAGTCTGTGCTGTGCAATGTGAAACAAGTGAAAGTGTGAAAGCTCAGACGAAAGGCTTCTCTTGGTTTCCTGCAGCCAGTAATCAATAATCTATGGCACTACTTTAAACGGATTGAACCAGTGGTGGACCCAGACAGTTTACTTAAGGAAAAGTAGCAGTAACACAGTGTAAAAATGCTCTGTTACAAGTAAAAGTCCTGTATTCAAATTGTTACTTAAGTAAAACTACAAAAGCAATAGCATAAAATACACTTAAAGTAAAAGTACTCATTATGCAGAGTGGCACTGTTTACATTAAGGTATATCATATTATTGAACTACAATTATTGATGAGTTATTGTGTACATCATATTTAATGTTGAAGCTGGTGCAGGTAGAGCTAATGTTAACTACCTTATATGCTTATACTAGGAAGTACTTTATATACTGATGGATAGCGTAAGTATGGTACTTGAGTACATATACTTAGTTACTTTCAATCTCTGGACTGAATAAAATAAATGAATAAATAATAAAACACTTGAACACTGAATAAAACACTTGTGTAATGTCTTGGATTATGGATCTAGTAGTTTAAGCAGGGTGATGTGACTGACTTGATAGCTGATCCCCAGAAAACACAGCTTGTTGTCTTGTCTTTATGGAAAATGAACTCAACATACCAGGCTTAGTAATCAGTGTGTCTACACGTCTGTCCAACATCTCCCATAGGGTTCAACTGAGTTCAGATCTGGTGACTGTGAAGGCCACAGCATATGATTTTCATCCTCATCAACCCATTTAATGGTCCCTCGTGTCCTGTGAATGGGGGCACTGTCATCCTGGAAGTGACCACTCCCATCAGGATAGAAATGTTCCAGTGTAGGATGAAAGTCATGATTCAGAACAACTTTGTATTGATCTAGAGGGACCCTTCCCTCTGCGGGGGGCAACTGGACCCATGCCAGCAGCTGCATTCATTATGTTTCTCTGCTCATTTATTCAGGTTGATCTGTTAATTTGTCTGGAGTTTGGATGCATCTGCAAAGATATATGCATATATAAAATCTATCATAACTCTGGAGTTGTTTTAGAATGCATGGCTGTAAATACCAAACCAAAATGCCATTTCCTGCCCCCCCCCAAAAGAAAAGAAAAAGAAAAAATTAATTATTTGAGTTTGTTTTATCCTGAGTCTAATCTAATTATCTCCAGTAGCAGTGCCAGTTTATTGCTATAATGCAGTAAATCCATTAACAAACTGTCCACGGACAGTTTGTTATTGTTTCAGAATTAACGTACCTACTGTATGTAGCATGTCCCATTGAAATAATACAAATAGTTAATTCTCCCAGGTTTGTGTTTTGTCAGACAGTATATAGTATAAACAACAACTTTTGTCAAATCTGGTGCAGTAGTTATATCTACAATATTTATGTCTAGTTTGCATGTGGTTTATGAAGGTCACTCACACAGATTTCCTCCCATACATTACAGCCTGCGAATGAGGGCGAAACCAGGAGACAAGCCACTCCCCATTGCCCCGCCCCTGCTTTCGAATGCAGGTACTTTTGATTGGACGGGGGTTTATTGCTTTGAAATCCCTCCCCTAGCGCCCTTAGTACGTGGAAGAAGTGAAGTAGTGAGAGGCTGTTGCGGAGGGAGAGATAGACGAAACGGAGGACTGACGCACACTATCCTCTGCGGGGATATTCCGTCACTTGCACCGTATTTCACGAGCAGTGACTACCCATGATTTCTTGTTTTTTTTGTTGTTGCTCAGTTTCAACACTGGATAAAGGAATATTTAGGAATAATTAGCGGGTGATATTGAAGAACCCGATAAAGGATAACATTTGGGCGATTTGTTCCTCTTTAGGGGCAACTTGGGCTGGACAGAGGACGCGCACTTCGCACATGCCCTTTTGGATTACCGCACTCTCTTCTGTTGAATTTATCATCATGAATTGTGCTGGTAAATGAATTTCAGCCCTGCGTCCACTCGTTATATGTCGCCGTCCCTCTTCGCACCCCGATCCAGATGAGAGATCTCCCCGGTGGACCTGAAGCGCTTTTACGCAGCCAGTCCCCGGAGCGCAGCGCCGCCGTCACCAGCGGTGATCCCCATCGGACAAGAGCGGAGAGACCGTCTGTTTCCACATCCACGTCTTGTCCTTCTCCCTCGGATCCCTCGCGCCAGGCTAAGAGAATTCCTATCCGGATCGTAAAGATGTTGACGGCGCACAGCGGCCACTTGCTGCACCCGGAGTATCTCCAGCCCCTCACATCTGCGCCAGTCAGCATTGAAGTAAGTGAAAAAACCAAAACGGCATTTTTTGAGGGTTATTCTAACAAAAAAAAAAAAAAAAAGTCAGCAAGTGCGCCATTTTGCGCACAGCATTTATTGGCACGTTTACAAGAGATTGGAGTTTGAAATGTAAAACTACTAATAATACAGTACTTTATGGATACAGTTAAATGTTGTCTATATAATCTCCTTATGTCTTCCTTATCTTCATTCTTTCCTTCATAAACTTGGGTTCAACGGTACATCCACTAACTTCCTCTATACATCTCAGACATAAATACACAAAGCAGGTCTAATGTGGACTTCACTGGGTTTTCTAGTGCATTACTTGGTCGGGAAATACTGTATATTGTCAAAAATGATTTTAATCCTTGCTTAGTATTATTATGATTGCAATATAGCCAGTATGTCATATGATGCTGAAATATAATTAATGAATTACAGAAACAGTTTGTTCACCTTCTTACTCTGTTTTTTCTTTGTCAGCTGGATGCCAAGAAGAGTCCTTTGGCTCTGCTGGCCCAGACCTGCTCTCAAATTGGCAAACCAGACCCCCCCTCCTCTTCCAAGTTGGCTTCCCTCTCCTCTGGCAGCCTGGGAGACAAGGAGTCCTCCAGTCGGTCATCCAAACCTGGAGAGCAGCACCAGTCTCAGGAGGACAGGTCCAGCTTCAAGCCTTACTCAAAGTCATCAGGCGACTGTAGGAAGGATGTTCTGGTGACAAAGGGGCCTTCAGATAAAGCTGCTTTCAGAGTGCCAAATGTAAGCTCCAGTGGTGGTAGCACTTCCTGTCAGTCCTTTCCTCCCCATTCCCAGTCACCCAGCTCTAGCTCTCCTCCCCTTCACACTCAGAACCAGCCCCACAGGCAAAGCCATTCCCCCTCCACGCAGCCTCCGCCACACTCCCAAGCCCTGCACCTGGACAACAAACCTGGGAGCTCAGAACAGGCCAGTTCAGACACTAACAACAGCAGTTCCAGCAAAAAAGACTCAGATGCAGCTAAATCGGGGATGGACGGGGCTCAGTTAGCAAACTCCAGCCACATACGTGCCAGTGCCAACTCCAGCAATGCCAGCTCCGCCAGCAGCCCGCGGCCGGAGAGCAAGACAGACCCACAGGCCTCCTCACAGCCTGGCCTGGGGTCTGGGCATATTGCCCCTGTTTCTCCTTTTAAACCAGGACATTCTGTCTTCCCTTTGCCTCCTGCTACCATGGGTTACCACGGCTCTGTTGTGGGGGCCTACGCTGGCTACCCCTCTCAGTTTGTTCCTGGTTTGGATCCTACCAAGTCTACTTTGGGGTTGGGACTTCCAGGAAAGCACCCCAGCTCCAGCCCACTCACTGGAGCCTCACCTCCATCCCTGATGCAGGGCTTATGTCGGGACCCATACTGTCTGACTTACCCAAACGCACCCCACCTGGGAGGCAGTAACTGCTCCACCTGTGTCCATGATCCCTCAAGTCTCAAGTCAGGTTTCCCCCTGGTTTACCCCTCACACCATCTCCACTCCCTGCACTCCAGCTCCCTGTCCTCCAGCTCCACCCCCTCCCTTTCCCACCCCCTATACACTTATGGTTTCATGCTCCCCAATGACCCACTGCCCCACGCCTGTAACTGGGTGTCTGTAGGAGGTCCTTGTGACAAGCGTTTTTCCACCTCAGAGGAGCTACTAGCCCACTTGCGTACCCACACAGCCCTGCCTGGGATGGTGGACAGTAAGCTGTTGTCAGCCTACCCTTCATCGGTTTCATCGACAGCCTCCTGCCACCTCCACCTGCCCCCACCCAGCAGCCCAGGTACTCTGCCCAGCTCCTTCTCCCTCCGAGGCTCTCCCGGTTTGGGTCTGGCCCGCTACCATCCCTACAGCAAATCCCATCTGCCTGGAGCCCCAGGACTTCCCATGCCATCCCTCCCCTCCTCATCAGCCTATTACTCCCCCTATGCCCTATACAGTCAGAGACTGGGCTCAGCCTCAGCCCTTGGATACCAGTGATATTTGACACAGTGTTGATGCCCACATACTGTAGGCACCAGCTTGGACTCTCCAGAGTAGCCCTGAAGATGGATTCTTTAGACTGGGGTCATCACCAGTACAGGGCATCATGCCTGCTGGTCTGTCTGCCAGGAATACCACCTGTTGGTCTCAGGATTGTGACTGGCGCTCCAAAGGCAAAAGACCCTGTGATTGTCTGCAGCACGGAGTGAACAGACTGTAGTGTTTAAAGATGGCAGAGCAGAGCTTGAAAATGACTGTGGGATTATTACGACAGTCTTGATTTATTTTTTTGTTTTGCTTTTCTCTATATCTGTCCCCCAGAACTGAAAGTCTGTATTTATTTTTCACTCAAGCGCTTGGGATTCAACTCTGGGGAGAAAATTTTGCTGTCCAAATGAATAGTTCTTAAGTATTCTAACTGAAAAAGTGATTTAAGTATAGTACAATTATGCCTATCATACTCTCTAAAAATAAAAATCTTGCACCACGATGAAAATGGACTGTGAGGCTTTATTCTAGAGACCTTTTTTTTTATATCTCATTTCAGCTGTTGTTGTTGTTTTTTCTTTTCTTCATCTTCTACTGCATATTCAAACTCTGGAGAACTGCATGTATTTGAGAATTATCTTGAACAATGCCATTATTTTTATTTGTATATATGCAAAGATGTAATATTTTTTCAAGCTTACTTTGGGTCAGCAATTTGGGGTCACAGATGCAAATAGTACAAAGATAAGAAGACATAAATAAAATTAAAAAAAACAATTAACGATGGCTGTGCTGTCCAACCAACAGGAAAAGGTCTTATTTTGTTAAATAAATGATACATGATTTTAACTTGTTTTTCCTCATTGATTACTATATATAGAATTATCCTTTGTCACTGAGAATGGAACAAATCTTGCCAGACAGCTGCTCTGCACTTATCTAGTGCTATTTTTCATTAGGGCTGATAGAGCCATGCTAGATGTGGCTATGTGTAATATTTTATGGCTCATATCAGTTGACAGGGCTGTCCCAAGGAGGGCAGGTTGGGTCACATTAGCACTGTTAGCTAGTCTCTGAGGACTTTCACCCTTTTTCCTCTCTCAGTCAGCCACATTGCTTTTGTTGTTGCCAGTGCAGCTTCTAATTGCTGATTCTTGTTTAAGAGGCCTGAAAACAGCCTCCTCAGCAGAGGGATGGCTGCGTGGAGTGGCCGCTGGGTCAGTAGGACTTTAATAATCACCTGAGGGAAGTGTCGACCCAGGATCTCCACACAGTCTGATGGATTGGCCTGCAACACAAAGGCCAGCGCTGACAATGGGAGGTGGTTAATAGAGATATATTCATCAAAGTCGTGACACCTCCCCTGAGGAGAGCAGGGTCTCTTACAGGAATCACAAACAAGGAGGCCTCCATCCTGATGTGAGGAGCCATTTTCTTGCTGCTTTCTGCTGCGTAGTGGTTTTCTGAAGTCAGGGTGCACAACTCAAAGCTGTTAGATACTAATTTGAAGGGTAAGGAGTCGTTCTATCATACAGCCGCAACAGTGCCATTAGAGTGTTTCGGCCCTGATAATGTGTCTGTGCCTCCACTCTATTTGGCTGACAGGGTGTAGGTGGTGCAAAGTAAAGAGGCTGTAGTATCGGAGGCAGCTATTGACCCCGACTCCCAGACTCCTCTACTCTTGCGGTTCATTAGCACTCCAGACAGGGGAAAGGCAAGCACAGGTGTCACTTGACAGGACCATTAACAAAATGGATGACCCTCCCAAACCACATCCAGCCCCTGCCACACCAGCAAGGTCACGGCGCCCTGATCGCCGCTCTGGGTAGCTCTTTGGGATGGTACACTTATTTTTCTTCTTTAGAAACTGGAGCTGTGTTTGCACTTCTCTGGAACAGGACAGGCTAACTTTCCTGTTGCTGGTTCTGTTGATGTGTTTTATAAAGTAGTCTAGATAAAATGGGTCAAGGATATTCTGGCTGTAATGCTTTAATGCACATATGGATTTAGTGGAACATATTTCTTTGTAACTTGTAGAGTTAGATTCTGTTGCCCCCTAAAGTTGTGTTGGTGAAGTACAGGTGAAATCTTTATGAGAAGGGCAAGGACATCTCTTAGACATGAAATATGCATCTATAGCGTTGTCCTCCTTTTGATGTGTATGAATGTGGATGTAGATAGAGAATTGGACATGTTGTTGTGAATGTGATGATGATCCACACCGGAGGTCATGCAGAGGGGAGAACTTTCAATCTTGTCTGAGGGCTGGAATTAATTCCTCTGTTGCCAGTTTACACTCGTCCATCAGATGCCTCACTATTCTCCCTATCCCACGCTCATCAATCTCCTCCATTTATCTTCTCACCCTCCCTCCCCAACCGACATACACACTCTCACAGCTGAGTCAACACCCACACCCTCCATTTATGTTGCCTGTGTGAGGCTGTGTGTGTCTGTAAGCATGTGTGTTGACCTTTAATCTGTCGTCCATAGAGGGTGACACACGTGAGACTGAATTCTGCTGAATTCTGTGGGTCTGTGGGGACGCAAATGTTATTTTCTCTAAAAATGCTGATGTTTTGCTAAAGCAATGTGCAAGATCTAAAAATTAAAGCCACACTGAAAAAGACCAGCTCAACAACACACACCCCGCAGGCGTTTTTGGAGACTTAAACAAAGAATATGTCATCAATTTGTTAAGAAAAAGATCATATTAATGTGTGTAAACATTTTAAGCCACTATCTGACTCTGGTGTGGGTATATATTTATATTGATACTGCAAAAATACCACATTTCTGAAGTTTAAGATTTAGTGCTTTTTTTTATCTTCTTTTTCATCAATTAGAAAGCTAGTAGAACAAATTTAGTTTGTCCTTCAGTGCTGTTTCAAATAACTTCCAGAAGCAAAACAGAAAGTAGCTTGCCGGTAGCTGCTACTAGAATGTAGCTTTGGGAAACATTCACATCTGCTTTTTTTTTTTGGTTTTGTTTGGTTTAGTTTTTTGCTAAAAGTTACACCAGAAGACTGATACCTTTCTCATATTTGCAAAATATGGTGCTCCAAAGTGTTAGCTCAACATTAAGTCTAGAATCAGGGGTAAACAGCTAACCTAGCAGCCGCACCTCCCAAAATAACAAATTAATGCATTATGTTTTGTTTGTTTACTTTGTACAAAAAATGAAACATAAGGAATGACAGCTTGTCAAGATATTTTCTAAAATGTTGAAGTAATTTCTAATAGAAGTGGTAGAGATAGTAATTAGCATATGGAAGTCAGTCACAGTAATGTGGTTGTTGTAGTAACGGTGGCAATGATACTAGAATGACAGCAGTAATCAAAATAGTAGTAGGAGTAGTATCAGTAAAAATGGTGATGTTGATGGAGGGGACCAATATTTTCCCCTGTGTGCGTCAGTGCAGAGACAGTGCAGAGTGCCACTGTGAGGTCCTGAGCAGCGGCTGACAGGCCTGGTGATTAATGACGACAGGGTGTGGAGCTGCTCTTCAATTAGACGCCAGCTCTACCCCGGCTCACCGTCGGTGCTGACAGCTAGGACAGAAAAAGAGAGAGACAGAGAGAGAGGTGGGTTCTCAGTCTCTCTCTCTGTCTCCAGAACAAAACATTAACCGCAACTCCATGACTACCACCTCTGTGTTTAACATCAGGACACAGTACAGAGCCTTCAGCACAGTGACCACAGTGTTAAAGCAACCCAGATGGCATGAACACATCCCTCATCAGGGCCTGTCACACAATCTCTGCTTTATTTCCCCACATAAACCCTGTGACTGATTCTTTTACATGCCTGTTTCAACTCCTCTCTCTATTCACGTCTGTAGTCAGGCATGCTGTAATATGCACTGTGAAAACAATAACTGCCACATTAAAGACTTCCAGGTTGTCTTGCAGGTTGTGCGCTGGCTGGAGCGACGTCCTCCCACAATTCCAAGTACAGGAATGTTTGCTTAGTCAAAGGAATAAGAAGATTGTGAGAACTTAACTTCCTCTTCAGGAGTATGTAAATGTCTTTCATTTGGTTTTTGAAACAAAATTTGGGTTACTGCTTTCTGTCAGGGGTGGAAGTACATGATTGTGGATAACAACACTGTGTGCTAGGATGAAATCACAGTGTAAAAATAAAGATAAAGATTTTTGAATAGATTCAGGTTCACATACGTATTAGATGTCACAGGTGAGTAGTCACCTAAGTATTTATAGTTGCTAAAAGTAAAGTAATAGAGACCACTGCTGAACTTACCACACCAACTGACCTTTACCGCTGTTATTGTTGAGAGTTAGCTGAAATAATCAATATCACGCTCATATTTATCTGTTAAATGTTAAGTTACGGTCAGAAGATGGTTAGCATAAAGACTGGAAGTAGGGGGAAACCACTAGCTTTTAAAACATGCTAATTAACATGTAGGCTACATAAATCTATGTCTGATTTGTTGATCACCCCCTGGTGGCTATTTGCAGTATAGGTGATAAACCCCGCCCCCTCCATGTTAGTAGATGGGACATGAACCAAACTCAAAATTCAGGAAGTGGTGACATGCATTTATAAGCATTTTTATAAACAGTTTATGATTTGACTTCAACACTGACTAATTTGTCCTTTGTGGTTGAAGGGGAACTGCCACACATATCTCCCCTACCTGTGTTAAGGAGCTGCATAGATTAAAGATATTACATCATTTAAAATTTGTTTTGTCTGTAGCAGTAAACAAGAAAACAACAGTGACAGTTCTGAGACAGATTTAACTTGTAGTCATTGATGCTGACTCCTACAAATCCTGTAGATTGTTTTGTATTTGTATTGTGTCAGTTAAGTATCTTCCATATTTTACACTTACATCCACATCTACATATTCAAAATACTTGTTTAACACATTGTAATGCAAGTAAAAATCTAAAATATAAATTGCTATATGATTCCTTTTGTTGGGGGTTGAGTCATTTATTGATTAGTATCAAACAGCGGCTAGCAGCTCAGCTGTAGTTCCAGACAGAGAAACAGCGCTTTTGATTGAATTTTCATCTAGCCTTGACCTTGGCAAACCTCTCACTTGGCCTCAGCATGGAAGGCTGCCCAGAGCTGCTGTGGTCTCCCCAAAGTTCCACTAGTGTGAGTAAGCACCGTTAACAGACATACCCTCCCAACCAGAAAAGAACGTTTCAATTACAGTATACGGTGCACTGCTAATAGCTCCTGGACCACTTGTGCAGCTGGATTCCATTCGTTGCCGCAGTGGGAGATGGCGGAAAAGATGTCACGAGTGTTTAGTAGTGAATGTGCCTTGGACAAGCTGCGGTACTGACGGTGGTGAGTCATGATCTGACTGACAGTTCGGTTGGCCTGTGGTACTCTCTTTTAACATCAAGAGCCTTATGTCTGCTTTACGTGTCTCCTGGATGGTCATTCAGACTCTGCCATTATGATGATTATGCTCATCTTATCCGCTACACAACATACCAGGATACGCAGTTTATACCCACTTTATATTAGCCGTTTAACTTTCTTTGCAGTATTATTGCAGCCACATTAGTGGTAGACTGGAAAGGTATTTATACAGTAGGTATACACTGGATAATGTAGAATAGGAAAGAAGAATGAGGGAGGATGAAATGGAAACATCCTGATTAGAAACTGGAATAAACGTCCTATAAAATCACCAGTAACTATAAATGTTAGTGTGACTGTGTGTTGTAGATGTAATATAAATTGCTCAGCCAAGCTTTCAAAACATTGTAGATGTGACACTATTTCCTCTTCAGTCACTTAGCACTTATGAGGTGTGTGATAGCTGACTGACAGCTGTGTTCACTGTGTCTGTGCCACCATCACTCAGCTGTGTGCTATTCAGACATGGCTCTCGCACAACTGTTCAAACAGATATATTATTCCACGTGTCAACACACTGTAAGAGACACATATACTTGCTGTAGACTTTACACATCTGTACACATGACACATTTACTAGGGTGTGTGCACCAACAGTAGTTATTTGCACTTGGGCTGAGCAATGACTTGTGATTTTTTTAACTGCTGCTAGCTAAAGTGCTGTATCAGTGATCAGCTTGTTTATGTACTGTACATGTCTACATTTTAGCCAGAGTTTTATTTAATTCTAATGCATGAGACACTAAAATCATCAGTACCTCTTATTATCATGGTAAAATCAGTGCACATGAGGCTTTTTACAGCAGACAGTTTGGCCTGTCATAGCAGGAACCACACAGATGTAACTAGAGAGGATCGCTTCCCCTCACATTCTGCTTGTTCCTCAGTTTGGGCTATTTGCTCTTGATATATTTCTCTTTGTCACTTCTGCTTCCCCACACTGTCCAGTCTCCCTCCACTTTCAGTCCTGACGTCACCATATATGACTGGTGGGCTCTCTTCTGCCCGCATTGCTTTGTCAGGGTTTATTGGACTAAGCTCCTCCACAGCTGCAGATGACTTTCTACAACTGCTTGTACAGGCTGAATAGCACTCCCCATGGATTGTAATGTGCATTTTAGAATAATTTACAAGTGCAAAGTCAATAGAGTGCCACATTTAGGATTTTACAATGAGAACCAGTTTAATATTGATCAGTTCTACAACAAATATACTGTAATAAGTCATAAGTCATTAAATTATATTAAAGGTAAACAACTGATTAGATAATATGTTACTTTTAGATTTACAGTGTAACTACTTGTATGTATAAGGTGATACTGATGGACCCACAGAGAATAATCATCTACTCACAGCAGGCTGCTAGTTTCAGTGAGAAAGCATTGCTACTGTGGTCCAGCGCACAACGAAGACAAGAAGACAAAGTGAGCAACTAGTTTGTGTCTCTATATTTTTGTCCTCCCCAGTTCAGAATATTAGGAACACCTCTGAATATAATGTAGTCCATTACAACACCTTTAACTATAACCTCAGTAATAAACATAGAATTGAGTTTATAAATTTATGACAATTTCACCAAAAACTGAAACATTTTGAGTCTCATAAACACAGATGTTAAAGTGGAAGAGTTGCACTGAAGTGCATACAGTTGTACAGGTGTACCTAATAAAGTAATAATAATAATATTAATGTATTTATAATGCACTTTCCAACTCAAAGAGCACAAAGTGCAACACCAATAAAATTAAAAACAATCAAAGTCTTACACAAGAAATAGATAAACATAAGACAGACACAAGCGCTCTGTGCATATAGCGCACTTCTGTCCAGCATACTGCTGTGGGAGCAGACTAAAAAACAGTGGCCTCCAAGACAGATAAAACAGAATAAACATTAAAAGCTTGTTTAAAAGGGCTAGGTTACCTGACGACCTTAGAGTTCTGCGAGGGACATATCTGGACAGGAGGTCCAATAAATACAAGGGGGCAAGGCCGTGCACAGCTTTAAACATATAAAGCACGATCTTGAACTCCACTCTCCATTTTACCGGCAACCAAGACAGCAGGACTGGGGTGACATGGGCCTGCCGACGCATTTTGCACCAGTTGGAGCCTAGCCAAGGCTGACTGGGGCAAACCAGCATAGAGGGTGTTACAGTAGTCAAGCCGGGAGGTCACAAAAGTGTGAATGGCTTTCTCTAAATCCGCAGGAGACAGGAATGGTTTTACCTTGGCTAACAATCTCAGTTGGTAAAAGCTAGTTTTTACCACAGACCTAATCTGCTTATCGAAGTTAAAATTTGTATCAAATATGACACCCAAATTTTTTACAATGTTTGAGAATGGGGGGGCAGAAGTGCCTAAGTTGGATATGACCACAGCTGGGGCAGAGCTAATAAGAATGTCTCAGTTTTCTCTTCATTTAAATAGAGGAGATTTTGAGCTAACCAAGTCTTAACCTCGAACACAGTTCTGCAGTGAAGCAAACAAGCCTGATTCAGGTTGTACCAAAGGAATGTAAATTTGAATATCATCAGCATAAAAATGGAAAGAAACATTATGCCTAGATACGTTAGCGGCCAGTTAGTGTATAGGAAAGTACTGTATTTAGAACCTAAAGAGCCAAACAGCCTCTGCAGTCAGTAGAGATCCAAACAGAGCTAAAAGGAGACTGAATATTGCACTTTGATTTGCCAGGTGGCCAGAAACACTATTCCAAATAAACAGTGATGTGCTTCCATTCATACTACAGTATGAACCGTAGTACAGGAGTATGTTCATCTACAGTATAGGGATGCACACAAGAGAACAAGATGGCAACAGCAAGATCAATGCCTTTATTGTATCTTGCTGAACTTGAAAAAATAATGAAAACGGTGTGTACAACCACTTAACAAAAATAGGACCCATACATACACAAGACAAGTGTCCAGTTTACTTGTCTGGCTGAATTTTGGGCATCCACACAGAGTCTACATGGTTCCTTGTGGATTTGGGCAGAAGGCGAAACATACATCATGCAGACTGTCGTGAACACAAGAACTTGAAAAACATGAATTGGTATTTGCAATGCTGCCCTGACAACGCAGTGGCCTGATTCTATTGCAGTGAACGTAGTAAGTTACAGTATATTGTACGACGGATAAAAAATTTACCACAAATAATTTGACCCTCCATGTCGTCACTGCACCTTAAGTTGTTCAAACTTCAGTAAAGTTTGATAATGTCACCAATTCACACTTTCTTTTAGAAAACTAAATATAAACTCATTCATTTTTCTTTTGCAAATAGCCTTGTGGTTTTGCAAAGGTCTGCTGGTAAGGTCAGTTTATGTTTTTAGGCTCCTGACAACCTTTATGGTTCAAGTTAGCGATTTTGCACTATCCATGAGTTTTCTGTTTGATTTAGCAAGACCTTGTCAGATTGACAGTGTGTGCTCACATATACAAGTTTAAATTAGCCGAGGCCTTGCGGTTTGTTGAGTGAGGGTGGAAAAAAAATGTTTCCACAGGCTGTGTGATTATTTTCACATTTTTGGAAAACCCTTTTAGACACTGCGAGACCCCTCCTTCACCTCTAAGGTCCATACTCCACCTCCTCTTCCCCTAATAGTGAGTTACCCACATGTCTGTGATGGTGCTTGGGGCAAGAAAAAAAATGGGGAGGGGACTGGGGGGAGAACCAGGGAGAGGGCGGGAAGGGAAACAGAGCTGATTATCCAAATACAGTCATTAAAGGGGAAATGTGTTTTTCAAGCTGTCAAGATGATTAATGGGCGAGAGCAAATCCTCACAAATGCTCTTGTTTAGTCTAACTGGCAGACACGATCCTGCCCATTGATTTATGGCAGGCCTGCTGTGTGAGACCATAGTGAGGTTAGAGTGTGTGTGTGTGCGTCAGTTAGGGTGTGTGAGAGTTTGTGTGCATTCATGCCTGATTGCATGCATGTGTATGAGCGTCTGCGCATGTACGGGTGCGCGCATGTGTGTTCATGTTAAACTGAGGATTTGTGAGCACACACGTGTACTGTATGCCTGTGTGTAGAGGGAGAAAGAAGTAGTGTTCTTCCTCAGGACCAGAGGAGCTGAGGAGGGATCAGTGAACAGAGGAGAGCAGTGAGTAAATTCTCCTCATCAGCTTTCACCCTCCGTGCTGACAAATCAGCTACACAAACCAGAAGAGGTTAGCTAAGCCCTTTTTTCATTTTATGGCTCCATGATTGAACATCAACAACAGGATCGATGTTACAGCCAGAATGAATCAAACAGCTGTCCAGAGGCACTTAGGCTTTCATCTGTCACTTGCCAATATACCTCCTCACAGATGAGATTGGAACAGAATAAGCAACATTTCTCTCATTGCTCAACTGTAACCGATGTTTATCTGGCCTGTGTTGTAGATAACATTACCAAGCCAATACTTTATCTGAATTCAATAAACAGCACAGTGTAATGAGATGTTTTTAATGACCATGATGTCTTAAAAAAACAGTATGACATTTTAGTTTGTTTTCTTGCTGAGAGGTAAATGAAAAGATCAATACCTTCTTTCACTATGCCCCATAAACCCATGGTTTTATTTCTGTATTGAACTGCTGCCTGTTCTTTTCAAGATGGGAAAGGTTTTCATGCATGGAGCAAGTTATTTGCAAATTAAAGGAATATTTCTTAGTGTTTATTCACTTTCTTGCTGAGAGTTAGATGAAAAGATTGAAAACACTTTCATGGCTGTACAATAAATACTAAGCTACAGCCAGGAGATGGTTAGCTTAGCTTAGCATGAAGACTAGATACAAAGGGGAAACAGCTGGCTCTGTCAAAAAGCAGTAAACCTACCTATCAGCACCTGTAAAGCTCAAAAATGAAGACGTTATACATCCTTTCTTGGAGCCTCTGCTCATGATGATGACAGAAGTGAAAGTCACTGCTCCCGGCCAAGAAATGCTTTGGCACATATCCCACTGTAAATCCACAGCTTATCATATTTATTCTTTTTCTTTTGTCTGCTTTTTAGACAGTGTAAATAAACGACATGTGTGCGAGCTTTAGTAGTGCTGGTAGGTGGATTTGGTTACCTTGGCCTGGCACATCTACCTAAATTAATCATCACCTGGCTCCAACTTCATATTTAGCATACAAATATGAAAGTGGAGTCAATCTTGACATCTAAGTTTTGCCAAAATGTGTAAAAGCTTATTTCAAACAATGTCAAACAACTGCTTTAAATTGCAAAAAACTTGGTCTATGCAAAATGAGAGGAACTTATTTACATGTCTGTGGAATGTCCTAATGACATTTAACAGAAGTTGCTTCACCTGCCCAAACCTGGCTGCTTTTCTGCATGTGACCAGCAGCTGAAAATGATGTGTCCTCTCTAAAATCATTTTGCTGATGGAAGTATGTACATAGTCTTCACATGATTTGTGGCTGGAATATAATACATATCCTGCTTTTCAGAGGGAATACACACATTTCATCAAGGTTTGAGAGAACATGTTTTAATATGTTGGGGGTTTCTTGCCTACAATGTTTTCTTATACTGGAAGCTTTCCAAGTTGTACTATATTTGCACCACAGTAATAAATCAAAACATGTGACATACTGTATATACATGTGTTTTGACACTCCTCTATTGACATAAGACCACAGTGAATGAGCCTCTGACCAATTCATGAAATATATTACATTTGTTAGTCTAAACAATTACTTTTGGGTAAAACATTCTGTGTTAAAAATCCATGGCATATTACTGAATCATTTTTCACAGCAAAACCTGTTTTCTAGGAATTCATAAAATACAATACAACAGTTATCTGACAAAGAGAACTACAGACAAAAAATTAGCACCGCCTACAGAAACGGAAACTTCATTAACAAAAAAATAAATATATAAAAGGACCTCCCACATTGTTTGTTTGACAGGTGATTTCTGTGAAATCAAAGCAATGTACCACAGAAATAGCACCAATTAAAAAAAAAAAAGTGTGAATGAATTTTTCTGGATGCTGGATTGAGCTGGTGTTGTATTTCACTCCCAGTGATTTGACCAGAAATTGTGTAAGAAAACTCCCCTGACTGTACCTTCTTACTAGATGCTGGTGCAGGAATCCAGATTCTCCAGTCATAACTGTTGTTCCATCTTATTGCATCTGCCTAAACAACTCAACAAATTTATTGCGAATACTGACTCTGCTCTGATGGAAAGTCCCAGTGCACAGAGTATACATCACTGCAGAGCAGTCCAGTCCAGCTCTCCAGGCTGGTCTAGATGGATGACTAGCAGCTGTTGGCCCTACAACCCCTTCTCTCAGCACAACCATTAGGCCTATCTGTATGCAATTTCCTCATTCTTCCTCAGTTCCCTCTGAGCTCCGCTGTGACCGTGTTCCCACAGCCCCACAGCTCAGCGCAGTACCACACTGTATGTACTGTACACTGCAGCGGCATTTGGCCTGAGAGGACCCGAGCACATTCACAAGACCAATTATCCTGTCCACCCACACATGCACACACACACTTGCATGTCCTCTAATAAATTAAAGAAGCAAAAGCAGGCAAACACCCACGAGGAAGATGTTAAAGTGAGATTTCTGCAACCAGTGGAAGATTAATATATAGCACTGCAGTTGTATAACTTTGTGCTGGGACCTTCTCTGGGACTCTGCAACACTGAAGAGCAGAACACCCTAAACAGTAATGGGAACAGATGACACTTAAAAAAGAAGAAAGGAGGACAGGTGCATGACAGTGGGCATCCATGCCTTTAAAGTTAAATTGTGGCTCATTGGTATCATGACAACTAGAGTCAACAGGATATAACAGAGAGGAGGAGTGTCTCACTTTACTGTAAAGCTGCTATAAATCAACATTTTATAATAACTAGAATTACCACCTCAAGGTTGGTTGGACCGCAAGCCAGTCAGGTTTCACAGTCAACTTTCAGTTTACATGCATGTCTAGCCACACTCATATAACATATGTAGTCAAGACTTGGAAGGAATTTAATATAACATATTAAATGTATTTGATTTGAAGAAATGCATTCAAGTCATTCCTGAGATATCAAGAGATACATGAAAATGGGGCAGACATGAGGTCATAGTGACCTGTGACCACAGTCCACTAAAATCTAATCAGTTAATCCTTGAGTCCAAGGGGACATTTTTTCCAAATTTGAAGAAATTCTCTCAAGGCGTTCCAGAGATATCGCATCTGTAAGAATGGGATGGACAATCCAAAAACATTATGTCTCCGGCCACTGCTATCGCAGGTCCGGAGACATAATGTTTTATTAAATCACTTTATGCAATGTGTTGGATTGTGCTCATAGTGACACACCACAGTCACAGTCACAGGCTCTAAAAGTGACTGTACCCTACCTGCCCAGTGCCAAACAGCAGACAAACACCGATAGCAACTAACTTGTGAACATAGTGAGTAGTGGACTTACATTCATGAAGAGGGCAAAAATGACTCCAAACAATAATGTTACTCAGCTGCAAACAGTTTGCCACACCTTTGCTATCTCAACATAAGCATGACAACACAGCATGTCAGGTAACGTATCAACATCGGTACATACTGCCTCCAGGAAATAGGACATAAATGTTCACACTCCAAAGTCTGACATGACAAACGCACTAGCCTTCTCTTGTCTTCTTTATATGTTACCCACCAGTCAAATAAGCATACAACCGTAAATAGTGATACACACTGACATAAATGCTGTGTGACAAAGTTTAACTTGCTTAAGTGGTGCAGTAAATGACAGACTGAGACAATTACAGCTGAGTCACAGCTGAAACGGTTCAATATGCAAACCTGTATATGCAACCTGACTTGCTTCTACACATACCGGCTCACTGGCCTCAACACTTCCTGTGCGTGTCGTACTACAGCCTGAATGCAGAATGTACCAGAGTCAGACAGCTGGCTCAGTGCTCATTAGCCTGTGGATAAGACTCCCGATTCCTGCTACGTGCAGACTGGAGAGGCTCACTGCCATTTATTAATAATGATTGTTTTGCATTTTGACTGAAATTATCTCCAGGTCATTTCTTGATTCTGCTGTTGTCAACAGCAGTTGGTAGAGTTTGGTTTACTTAGTGTAAAGTAAACACATAGCATTAACACAGTTGTCACAGTAACTGAAATCAATTCTTGATTGTAAAAGCTATCACCTTCAGTTTTTGACCTGTGCTCTTGTGCTTTGAAATGTGTGCAACACCCAATACTTAAAATACTCAAAATGTGACAGGGATTGGACTCATAAAAGCCTTTGCACTTCAGATCTTTTGAGGCTGACAAAAGAATTTTGTTATGTTTAGATTTTAGACCAAGAACTAGAGAAAGTTCTTCTGTATTTCAGTTCAGACATTTTGAAGACCTACACATCAGAGAGAGTGTTGTCAGATGCAGAAGTCACTTGGTAGTAGAGCTAGCCATTTCTACTCAACTCTGGTTTTGAGAAATTTTTACTAAAATCAAAGCCAAGCTTTTGGTAGCATGTAGTGATCTGAAACACAAGTGAAACCAGAGTAGCTGATAAAAAACACCAATGCTGAATTACTAATAAGTCAGCTGAGTCCTGTTGGCTTTGGGTACAAGTATGCAGCTCTGGAATAAAAGAGGAGTGTGGGAACTCGAAGGGGGGAGTCCAACAAAATCTGAGGCATGTATCCCAGCCATGAGCTCATTCTGTGTGTATGTATATGTACACACACACTGTATATATTCCTTTAATGATCAGTTGGGTTTGCTCCAGCTGAAAGCTCAGCCCCAAGCCTCAGAACTTTGTCTGTGTATAGGAATATATATATATATGCGTGCGTTCATGTGTCAGCGACCAGTGATTAATGACCTACAACCCTACTTTCTTCAGCTTCCTTCCTCTCCAGTTGTGTCATACACATCATCATGTTTCACTATAATGGATGCTGGCAGATGGTTGTAATGGTTCCAGCTCGGCCTCGTGGATACATAGATACAAACAGACAATAACATCCTCCACATGCAAACACACTCCTACAGTTACAGTGCATTTAAAGCTGCACTGGGAGACTTTGCATGCCAGTGACTCCATAATGTGACACTGTGTCCTTCTCTGACCTCAGTGTGATGCGGATGATTCAGGCTCCTCTGGAGTTTGGCCGGTGGAGACCTAGTTATGCTTCATGTCCACATTTTGAATTTGGTATGGCACTTGTTACAGTAAGTGCCTGGAAGTTCACAGAACACAGAGAAGTCTGGCATGCATATGCATATGATAAGAACTAGTATCCTGGTTACTGATGACTACTAGCCTAAATCTTCAGTTAGTTGTGTCATCTTATAAGGCTATGATAATTAGGAAAAATGTTGGTAATGCATCAGCATGCAACACACTGATGTTAATGACTGCTAAGCAATGTGAAATGAAAGTGGATGGTGACCAAGCATTTCATTCAGTATTTTGAGGAATTTGAACTTTATCGTTGTGATGTTTGACCACATAATCATTTTTCTTCAGGATTTTCAGCATGATCTGACATATTCCACTGTAGCTTCATGTTGGGAAACCATTGTCTTGTAATTTGTTAACTACAGATTTGAAGAGGTCAGCATCTCTTACTTCACTTTAATACTACAGTTGCAGCATTGTGGCTTCTTTCATAGCATACTGGGGTTCCTCAAATTCAAGATGAGAACTTAGCCAGGTTTTTAAAATCAAGATATGATGTTTCCACGTGCAAACACAGAAACGGAATATTTCAAAAACTTCAAAAACATGGTATGCTCATGTCCATGTAAACACACTAAATATATTCCTGCCATGGCCA
>NW_018127892.1:1795790-1810147 GCF_001952655.1 Monopterus albus | reverse complement strand
ACTACACAGTGAACACATCTCATCCATCAAAGAATTACAGACAATTTGAACCCTGTCCTGTCAAACACACTTATGTATGGGACATCCAAAAAGTGCTGCAGAAACCTTGTGTTTTTGTAAGAGCACATGTGTCCTGGGCTGTCTGCAGCATGAAAGACAGAGAGTGGGACAGATAAAAGAAAAAGAAAGAAAGGGAGTGGTGCTGCCAAAGAAAGAGAAGAGAGAGGGAGTGGAGGATAAAAAAAGGAAAAAGAATGAGCAGTTGAAAAGAGGGAGAGAAGAGAAAGAAAAGGGAACAGTAGAGAAACAGAAAGCAAGCAAGTCTTGCATGTGTGTTGGTTCCCAGCCCTGTCAGGGCCCTGTCAGGCTGTGATTTATGGCACCGAGACTGGGAGCAGTCTTCGCTGCCAGCTCAGTATTGTTACAACTGACAGCTAATGAGGCTGGACGGGCTTTCAAGCACAGCACTTAACAGAGGCCTCCATCTTCACGAGTCACAGGCTCTCGTCTTTCTTTTCTCCCCTCTCTTTCTCTCTCCCATTTATTTCTTCTTCCAGGGTGGCAGCAGTGTGGCGAGTTACCACCAGATTTCTGGGGCTGCAGAGAGAAAGTAAGGCAGGCTGACAGAGATATATGGGCGACACTCTGTTACTGCCGTACTTCCAGCTCTCTTCTTCCTGCATGCTATTAAGCCAGAGGCTCAGCCCATATAAATGAGGGAGAGAGGGTGCAATTCACAAAGGGAGAGAACCAGCCTCTTCACTGCACCGTGCTTCTCCTCTCCTACCAAAACATTCCGTAGTCTACAGCTGCGGGTGTTCAAAACCTGGACTCACATGCCAATCTATGATGGTGTGAGTGGGACCTGTGTGAGGAATTCTATGGCCTTCAGCACCCCATGGCCCAGACTGCTTGGACCCTGTTCTATAATCACTACATTAATGGCACTAGGGCCCCGGCGCGGCTTACGCTGCCAGTTCCAGCGATGTTCCCTTGATACTTAATGAACTCTGACAAACTTCTTTTCCCTTGCTCTGCTGTTCCCTTTCCTTTCCACCACCCCACCCATCCCTGCTTAAAATGCACGGCACTGAGCTGACACTGCAGCATCTAAGGGTTCGCTCTGGTCCTTCGTAAATTTCTCAAGAGGCCAATGACTGAAAATTGAGTGCCACAGCCATTTTAGTGTCAAGACCCCTAATAGCGCATCACTTCTGGAGACTTTTCACTGATTGAAGATTAAATAAATAGGCTGTGAGTTTTGCAGTGATAGCTCTTTTTAATTGTTAGGTTCCAGCTGATTTTCTAAATTCTTGATTTTGCTAACCTTATCAACTGCAAATTAATGAGTGATTAAAATAAACACCTGCTGCAATGTAACAGTGAGAGTCTGTTCAATTTTAATGGGGAAACGATGGCAGACTGAAGTAGCAGGAGCCTGTAGCTTTCTCAGTACATTTCAGTGGAAATGAGTCAGTGCATATCATCCTGGTCTCTGTCGCCATCTGCTGTTTATATTGGGGAAGTGAATGAAATAAGGTGAATTCATTTTTAAATTGCTTTAGGGAAATGCACAAGAAGTTGTAATCCAACAAAAGAGCTAACAAATGAAAATGTCAAAGTGATGTATTAAGAGAAACCTTTAAAAACACATCAAACAGATACTTAAATCAGACAGTGAATAGTCTGATTTTAAAATGCCAGAAGCAGATGTGGAACAAGTAGTCCTTTACGTGAGTAAGATTATCAATTTATTAATGTGAAAAGTATCACCTCTGCTCTGCCCAGCCCTCCCTCTCCCTGCTTGCTCCACCAGACCCTTAATGAAACAGCCACACAGTGTCACTGTTTGGAGAGGTTACTGGGCAGCATGGTGGGCACTAAAATAATGCCAACTGCCCTGCTTCAGCTCTACTGTAAAACAGTAACTATCTGTTACAGTGGCACCTGTCAGTGTGTGTGGGGTATATTAGGCAGCAAGTGAACATTCAGTCCTCGAAGTTGATGTGTTGGAAGCAGGAAAAATGGGCAAGTGTAAGGATCTGAATGACTATGACAAGGGCCAAACTGTGATGGTGAGATGACTGGGTCAGATCATCTCCCACACTGCAGGTCTTGGTGTGTGTTCTTGGTCTGCAGTGGTTAGTACCTACCAACAGTGTCTAAGGAAGGACAAATGGTGAACTGGAGACAGGGTCATGGACGCCCATGGCTCACTGATGATGAGGTTGATCTACTGTAGACTAAACTTTTAACTTCCATTTGTACTTTTAAAAATATTAAAATTGATTTGAATCTTTGTTAAAATGATTGAAAATGAGAAATACTGTACATTGGTCTCTATGAAGAGAAAGAGTCAGGAGCTGTAGTGGTGATATCACACCTAGAGTGGGGAGGCTGTTGAATTGGTCTAAAACAATCTAACTTGTCTTCACGACCACAGTTTTCACTCCTTTTACATACGTTATTCACAGAAGATGCACAGTGAGCTGCAGAGTGACACGAGTGCCAAACAACTGCCACATTGACTCCTATGTAAACAGAGTTAGACAGGTGGTCATAATGTTATGGCTGACGGACAGAAGCTGTTCACTAGGTGTTGTCCAGGGGGCGCTAATGCAACCACAGTACTACAGTACCACAGTATCGAAGAAGAAAGTAGCAGGTGCTTGAGGTACCTGTACAAAGACTTGTTGGTGGTGTCACCTTGGTTGAGTTTAACGTGACAGGTAAGAACTACTAAGCAAGAAAAACACGTGTTACTGTCTACTTTAACAAAGGATCTAGGATCTTAGCGTAATGTGGCACTAGCATGTCAAAAGAAGAAAAACGTTCTCGGATTGTTATGCTAACTTGTAGCGAAGGCTATTCATCAGTATTTGGTCTAGTGTTGTGTTTGGAGGCTGACAGCAAAGTGTAGGCTGTGACAAATAGGTAACTGATGTTATGTATAAACAGGTCTGTCAGTAGAAGAGGCTCCTTTGTTTGAGACACCAATAATATAGTAACTCACGTCCTGCTAAAGTGGTTAGCTCCTAAGCTTTCTATGCCGAATTCCATTCAAATGTTGCGAAATTTTACGTAGGCTTTCTTATAACTCTACCGGTCCGTCATAATTTGATTATTTGCGACTCTGTGCAAATATTTCCATTTGGCATAACGTCCCATATCCGTGAGGTAGAGGAAGCTGTTCGCCACTTTTCTCAAACTTACGACTTAATCAGACAGTTTCGGACTGGTCGCTCATTTATATGTCAGACGACATATATTCGTGCAACACGTTAAAGAGATTTCAAAATATTTCTTTCTGTTCTGTCAAAAAGGGGGGTGTCGTTACCAGTTAACTTACACATCTTTGTTACACATGCGTGTATTTCTTTCTGCCAAGCCGTTGTTGGTTTGTTGTCACTTTGATTTATCTTCGTTTCTGTTATTTGAATCGTTTGTGCCTCACTATTGCAGACCAATATTGTCACGCACTGACTGACATAAAACGCAGTCCAACACAGTGAGGAGAGATGTAGTACATCTATACTTCGACCTAATACATAAGGGAAGTTGGAAGGTCTACGGTCTAAACAGTTTGACTTGGAGACATGTCTGGGGCTTAGTCAGCTACACAAGCTGCTGACTGAGTGCAGGTCAGGTTTACAGGATGGACAGACAGTTTATGAGTTTGTTTAGATGGAAGAGTGCCTGAACCTCCCAGTGGAATTAAGGCAGGGCACTGTGAGAACACCAAGAGAGAAAACTCTGCTGATTCTCATCTGCTCATTCTCACACATTGTCTCCTGTGTGTGCGGCCAGGATGGCACAGTGGGGTGCCGTGTTCTCAATAATTGCTGCACTTGGAGGAGCGGCGCTCTTAGCCTCTGTGCACAAGATTGATGAGGGACACACTGGAGTTTACTACAGGTAAGACTGCAGCACACACTGTTTTTTTTATTTAGTGCCTGAGACTTTAAACTGTACAGCTGTATAAAACCAAGAGCACCTGCTTCCAAGGTGTTTGCCATGAGCTACTTAACAGTTCTACTGTGAGTTATGCGAATACCTGGGCATTGAGCTTGCCAGAAGTGACAGCTGTGGTTCTGTACTTAGCATTTGCAGGGGCATAAAGAACAGTAAAGGCATTTTAGGGCTAACAGTGACTACAAACATCAATTTTCTTCTAAATGAATGTTAGTTCAAGTCGTATGTACGTCTGGGCTTAGATCTAAATTTTTAATTGATCTTACCAGAAGTAATCAGATTTGTTTTCATTACAAGCTGAATTCCACAGGAGTTTTCTTCTGTTGTGACGTGTGTGTGTGTGTGTGTGTGTGTGTGTGTGTGGCCACAGGGGCGGGGCTCTCCTGACCACCACCAGCGGCCCTGGTTTCCATCTTATGCTTCCATTCATTACTACCTACAAGCCTGTCCAGGTGAGTCAAGACAGGTCCATTTTAAATATAACCTGATATGACAAATCACTGACGTGTCCAGTACGTCATCCACTAACCTTAGAGCCTCAGCTCATATAAGTGAAAACTCTTTAATGGGGCTGTTTTTCCTGGGAGAAACAGACAAGATATCTTGTATACATTAACATCAAGATTACACCTTTTGTGCGTGTTTGACATAACAGATGTTAATAATAATGGACTCATTAGCATATTGAACATGAATTAATACTTATGTATTCAATTCAGTTTTTCAATTCAATTATATTTATATAGCACCGATTCACAGCAACATTCATCTCAGGGCATTTTAAGTAGTACTTTACAGTATTACCTAACAAATCCACCTTGATCAAGCACTTGGCAACAGCGAGGAGGAAAAACACCTCCGACAGACCCTGGCTTTTGGTGGGCGGCCTTCTGCCTCAACTGATTTGGATGAGTGGATAGAGGAGAGAGAAAAGAAGAAAAGCAAGAAGACACAAAAAGGAACAAACAAACACTGGGCAGGTTGATGTGGCCAGTGACTGCTCATCAGAAACATGCAGCTCCAGAGCCAGGGCTACCTGCAGAAAGGTACAGGGAGAGAGAGAGAGGACACACTAAGGGAGAGAGGAGACACAAAGCCACATGCAGTGGTGGCATATAAAAATAAAATGGAGAGGAGAGGAGTTCAGAGCATCATGGGAGGACCCTCAGTCTAGGCCTATAACTAAGTGATGGTACACCAAACCCAACCTATCTTAGAATGTGCATCCAGTAATTTCATGGACACCACTACATGAGCAAAAACAAAGGCCATCCTGTTGACAAAACCCACTGGTACAGTTAAAGATGCTCAGTGGCAACAGGATGGACCAGGACGTTTGCTTGCGGTTACTAAGGAGCCTAAGTATTCACAATACCTACAGAAGACACAGCAAAGGCAACAAAAATAAATCAGGTTCATGTTTATTGTGTAATAAAATAAATAAGTATTGAGTCTTTATTTTTCCTTTGCAGACAACACTGCAGACAGATGAGGTGAAGAATGTGCCATGTGGCATAAGGTGGGTCTGCTGCTTTAATTTATTTAAGTGGTGTCATATGTGGTCTTGAGACTTAATGGACTGAGCGTTCATCTTGTGCCCTGGTTCATCAGCACATGTCTGACCCACTGGCGTCACCCAAGCTAAAAATACAGTCATTTTAATCTACTACCGGTGTTTTGGATAAAACTGTCAAACTCTTATTATGTTACCTGTTTTCTTTCTTTCAGTGGAGGAGTGATGATTTACTTTGACCGTATAGAAGTGGTAAACTATCTTCATCCTTCAGCAGGTAAACTCACTAGTGTTCAACAGGTCAAAACCATCAAATGGTGTATAGACGGGTGGCAAATTGAAGGAAAACCCTAAATCAGTGAGTGGTCTCATTGAGGATGACAGTGCCCCCATCAACAGAACATTCACTGAATGATGAAAATCGCATGCTGTGGCCTTCACGGTCACCAGATCTCAGCCTAGCAGAACACATATGGGAGATGTTGGAGTGACGTGTTGGACAGCGTCTCCACCACCATCGTCAAAGCACAACATGAGGGAATATCTTTTGGAAAAAATGGTGTTCATCCCTCCAGTAGAGCTCAGAGACTTGGGAGAGTCAGCACTTTACTAAGCCACCAGACACTGGGTTTTCCTTTCATTTGTCTTGTCTTTTTCCCAGTCTCCCATATTATTTCTTTTGGATTCTGCAGCTGTGGGTAACTCGAACATCTGAAAATGATTTGTTGCCACCGGCTCCAGCAGAACCACTTCTTTTGCTGTGCTCTGTGCCTGCTGTCTTTCCTGACTTGATTAAGCACTTGTCCTCTCTGCAGTGTACGACATAGTGAGGAACTTCACAGCAGACTACGACAAAGCTTTGATATTCAACAAGGTTCATCATGAGCTTAACCAGTTCTGCAGCGTTCACTCACTGCAGGAGGTCTACATCGGCTTGTTCGGTAAGTGTGATGAGCTGCAGACTTGGCGTACTGTACGCTCACTACTAGCATGCTCTTTTGTAAGAGTATATCTACACGAACAGATTGTGGTCAGCTTGTAGGAGAATTCAGACTTCCTGTCTGGTGTCGTTACTGCTACACAAAACAGCTGTTACGCATGTAGATGTGATATTTGCTGTATTTGTACCCACTCTTGTAAATGTTACAAGCTGTTCGCTTTGCAGCAGTCCACAGATTGTAAACACAAGAATCAAATTACTGGAAACTCTCACAACCATTTATCATATGAGTACATTTGTGGCCACAGTAACCAAACTGAAAGTATATGAAAAAATCAAAGGAGCTCTTCTGAAAAATAGGAATTTGCCTTCATTCAGACAAGGTTACAGTTTGGGCAAGAGCCATCTGAATAAAGGCTTTTTACTATTTCTCAGAAGAACAAATGCCTTTGATTCACTCTTCTTTTCATCTGCTTGTTTTTGGTCCTTTTTGCAAGAGAGCACCTTTGATGGCTTTGTTGTGAACCCCCTGAGCTCTCTGGCATCACCCTTTGTCTTTTACAAAGTATTTTCTGGCTGTGTTAGAATAGATCAGTGTGAGTTGTATTCAGAGACTGATGGAATGAATTTGATTGACACTTTATTATAGACTCAAGGTCCAAATTAGAACAAATAGACAATAAAAGAACAGTTAAAAGAAACAATATAAAATAAAATAAAACGAGAACAAGAAAACAACCATAAACTACTACCCCTTGCAAAGACAGGTATACCAGTGTTTCCAGAGAGCAGAAGTAAAACACATGTCACTGTGTGCAACATTAGTCAGCAATAAAATGATATGATTTCCAGAACCATTCAAGCGACGGATAAATTTATACATCAAATTTCATAAAACAGCGAGAAATGTACTAATTCGAAATGACACGAACAGTTCGCTAGCACTTGTCCATATTGAGGCTTTTTCAATAAGCCACTGACAGTTTCCGAAGACTGCCCTTTTTATAATTACACCACAGATGAGCAGTGTACAAGGAAGTACAATAAGCTTTAAACAAAGCCAATTTTACTCCCACCGAGCATGCACCAAATTTCCGTGCCAGTACATTAGCTTGTACATATAACATGCCGATATATATCCCTGTCATCAGACAAACAATCATTAATGACATGACCCAAATACTTAACTTCATTACACACAGTTAAAATATTATCAGATGACTTAAAAGAAGGATATACAAGGAACCTATCCTCGTTTGTACAGCATATCATAATGACACTTTTGACAGCATTATACTTGACATCGTGACATTCTCCAAACACTGAGCACACGTTCAAGAGCTGCTGAAGACCTGCTGAGCTGGGACTCAAAATCACAAGGTCGTCTGCATACATTAAATGATTCACTACTATACCACCAACCATACATCCTGTTCTGTACATATTTAACTCTTTAGAGAGATCATTCATGTAAAAATTAAACAAAATTGGGAAAAGCAGACTACCTTGTCTTACCCCGTTACAGGTCTGAAAGGGTGCAGATATACAGTTATCCCATCTGACAGATATAGTCTGGTGGGCATACCAATATGTCAAACATCTCACTATATATTTAGGTACTTGGGCGTCACACAGTTTCTGGAATAATTTCCTGTGATTCACTCGGTCAAAAGCTTTGGAGGCATCTAAAAAAACACATGAATACAGAGGAGTTTTTACTTTTATATTTACTGACTAATTCCTTTAGCGCAAATATTCAAATGTCGGTGCCATGGTTTGTTTTAAACCCAAATTGGTTTGCAGTGGAGCTAATGAGATTGTGAAACCTACTCAAAAGAAGTTCTTCAGCAACTTTTGAAAGAATATTAGCAAGTGCGATAGGTCTATAATTATCCGAGCTGCCCACCTTCCCTGCTTTATCCTTCACCATAGAACTAAAAGTACTGACATTAAAGAGTCAGGCAGAAACCCGTGCATGAGGCAGTAAAGCATATGGCTAGAAGAGGGGACAACCTGTGACTAGCGTACTTAAGATGTTCAACAGAAATGCGGTCCAGCCCAGTAGTCTTATTTTCAGACAAATTACTTATTGCTTGGGAAACTTCATTGGTTTTAAAAGATTCAACAAACTTGATGGGTTAGTAGTATTTATTGTTAGATATTAGTGAGTTACAGTGCCTTGCAAAAGTATTCATTCATACCCCTTGAACTTTTCCACATTTTGTCATGTTACAACCACAAAAATAAATGTATTTTATTGGGATTTTGTGTGATAGTCGTCCCTGGTAGGCTAGTGGTTAAGGCGCAGCACTCAAGTCGCTGTAGCCCAGGTTTGAATCAGGGTTGCGTCAGGAAGGGCATCCGGCGTAAAACATGTGCCAAATGTCAACATGCGAGTCATCAGTGTGACGATTCGCTGTGGTGACCCCTAAACAGGAAAAGCCGGAAGTGTCAGCATTGGGATTTTGTGTGATAGATCAACACAAAGTATCGCATAATTGTGAAGTGGAAGGAAAATGATACATAGTGAGCAGTAAAAGTATTGACTCAGGGAGGATGAATACATATGCACGCCACACATTTCAGATTTTTATTTGTAAAAAATCTTGAACACCACGTATCATTTTCCTTCCACTTCACAATTATGTGATACTTTGTGTTGATCTATCACACAAAATCCCAATAAAATATATTTAATTTTGTGGTTGTAACGTGGCAAAATGTGGAAATGTTCAAGGGGTATGAATACTTTTGCAAGGCACTGTAACTCATAACTTGGCTGTATAGTAAATGTCATTGTGTTCACCATTGTCTCTGTACTGTTTAATTGTTTTCAGTTGAAGCCCAACATAAAACACGCCTGTGCTCAGAGAGTCAAGTGTAGATATAATGGTTTTTGGCCCTGACTCCAAAGCCCCTTTGAGACATGTGCCTTTTTGTGTAAATGTAATGTGTTTTCATAGGGCTGCATGATAAATCCTTTTGTGAGTGTGATTTAGATCCCTGTGTGATCTTGGTCTCACATGACAATGATTCTGCTGTGTTTGCATTATCGGGGAGATGCTTTGCATCAAACCAAGCATTCCCTTTACCTCGCTAAGCTGCCTTAACCAATAGCAGGAGCACAGTACATCATGTGATGAGCTGTAGACAGGAAGAGGAGACTGATTCCAAAACAAGTCCAACATTATGAAAGATATTCTGATAACCTGTCTCCCTCCTTGTATTAGAAATTTTAATCTATGCCAACTACTTAAATAAATAACGTAATCTCCAACAAAAAGAATTAAAGATTCTAATTTAACATGTTGCCATTTGATGCATATGCACTCTAAGACATTAGATGATGTCTAAATAACAAAACATTGCTTTAACAGATAAAAGAATCCAGCAGGTCACATGTTGCATGTATGACATCATCTACAATGTACAGAGTTTGAAATCAAAGTGACCACTTCTACTGAAATCACCAGCTCACCCATCATCCCTGCATCTGTTCTGTACTTCCCCCTACAGACCAAATCGATGAAAACCTGAAGCTGACGTTACAGGAGGATCTAACAACCATGGCACCTGGACTTATCATACAGGTTAAGTCAGATCCCTAGAAAGCCGGTAGTCTAGACTGAGGTAGTCTGGGAAACGTAGTTAATTGCAAACTGAAAGTGAAAACAAGGCAGGTTTATGAAAAGGAGACAGAGCAAAACTACACAATTTCATCACAGAATTACTTCAGGAATGCACTGAACTGATATCTAAGCATGAGTATCCACAGATGGAAACGCCTGCTTCAACAAGTTACCTATTGTTGTGAAACAGTCTGTGATAAAATCCTGATATACTTGAGGAACCGAAATACAGTAAGCTTAGTATAGGATTTGTGTTTAACTCCACTATGACAGTCCCATTTCTCAACGTTTTGTCTCTCTTTTGAAGGATACAGTACTTTAAAAACTTAAACACATCTACTGTAAACTCACTCTGGACTGCAGTGCAGAACCAGGATGTTTAAGTTATGAACAGGAATGTCAGCCTAATGGAACACTGTATACCGAGTCCTTGATAACAAGTCTTTTTTCAGTCCACAGCTTGAATCATCCTTTTCAATCTTTAGTATGTCCATCTACTGGTGCATTTATCATACCAACACAAGGAACATTTTTTGAGGACAGTCTGATATAGTGTAACATTATGACTGAGTGGTCTATTGAATCTGCCCCTTCCCGTAATCTTGGTTCACAGTATCTGTCTGTTTCTGTCTCCCTCTCACTGGACCACAGGCCATCCGTGTCACCAAACCCAACATCCCCGAGAGCATTCGCAGGAACTATGAGCTTATGTGAGTTTTCTGTATCCAATAAATAATGTTCCCTGGCCCCTGTAGACTGTGTTGTGTATTTGTTTTCAATCCCAAATGGATGGGTATATTTGTTTATCCAGCTGTCTCTGCCAAGTCCAGTCAAACAGAAAGTATCTGCTGTTTCTGGACAGTCTGTGAGCATCAACAGCATGTGTTCAGTCACAGCTGCTGAGGCAAGAAGAAATAGAGGACTTAAGTTATATTCAGGTTTAGTGAAGCAATGTGAGGCATCTAACACAATCAGCAGGTTCCAACCAGTCTACTTTGTTACCTGGAGGTGTACTTTTTTGTATGGTGCAGCTGTAGCGGGTCCAGCTCTGTACTGTGTTACAGCTAGACAGCACTCAGAGGGTGCAACCTCTGCCAAGGGGCAACTCGGTTTCTCTGTAATGTCATAAAAGCAATATCCCCATGATGGTTGACCATGAAAACCTGCTGCTGGCATTTGGAACGATGTTGATATCTTTATTGTGAAAGTTATTCAGTTCATTTGAATTTTATTTGTAGGCTATAGCACCAATTCACAACAACAAGGACATAGTAATGTCTAGACTTTACAGTATTATAGGGAAAGCCCAACAAATCCCCCTGGACCAAGCACTCAAGAAAAGCAATACACATGACAGACATTCACTCATTGGTTTAGTGGTGAAACGGGGACTTTAGTAAGTGGATTGTAGGCAACGTGGTGAAGACATCACATTTCTGCAAGTTTGTGTTCTGCTTGTTCAACAGCTATTTGATAAACTGCTCATACAGTCTACTTTACTGAAGGAGCGCAGCCCGTCAAGATGACACGCAGAAGAATACAGCGAAGCAAAGTAGGATGGTCTGCGTCAAATAGTGAGGTTTTGCCAAGTGACAGTAAAGGGAAGCTCATTAGGTTCTGACTGTGGAAACACGGCTGTAATGTGCAGCTGAAACACCGGCGTCATCGCTGACAGATGAATGTGTTCTGAACAAGATGCAGCTGCTGCTAATAGAGCTGTACTGTACGTTAACATAAACCTGACTGGGTTTAACAACCAGAAGCCATTATGATGAACAGATAACCGTGTCCCTTAAAGTATTTTAGTGGAGTGCTGTCCCATAAATTCGGTAAGGATTATGCTGGGATTAATGTCACTACGCTCACCACACCAGTAGCATGACAGATCTGCAGTGTTTGGTTAGTTTGTTTTTGGTACTGGAGTGCTGGTGCAGTGCTTACTTTTGAAGGAGACTTCTTTTTATAGGTTTTGCCAACATTCCAGTGGTTTATGACAACATGTTCTCACTTGTCTAACTGCTGAGCAATGGCTAGGCAGTGGGGAGTTACTTAGAGGAAATTAACCACTTCCACATGGTAAAATGCCTTTTTTTAATTTAATTTTGGCTTGCAAAATCCAACATTAGATCATCTTGATCCAGCTTTGAACAATAAGTCACTGCAGCACTTGACAAATGCAGTGGACAGTCAGACTTTGGGTGAGCATTCTTTTACTTTCTAAGAAGTAGTTCAGAATGTGCCTATGCATCAGAGGAGCATTTTTTTTTGTCCATGAAAGCACAGGGTTCAGATGCTGCTTTAAAAGTCTGGAGCTGGAAGTCTTGGAGTCTTAGGCCCACTCCCAGTGTCCACCCTTACTGAGTTTAGCCCTGTTTCCACCAGAGGCACCAGTTTTGGAATGTAGTTCCTCTACCTGCATTTCCACCAGAGGATCAAGGGTCTAAATTTTGTTCCAGGGTGTAGTTCTACCCCCGGGTGGGTAGTACTTTCTGAAGGTCTAAGAGCTATTGTTGGGGGCTGTAGTGCTGAACGTTGCTGGCTGGTTAAATACAGGGCTCTACGGCGCGAGCATTTCACTTGCTATGCAATAAAAATCCAAGTGTGCCGATGATGTAACTGTTTTTTGGGTTGTGTTCTCAGTTTGTATGAAGTATTTTATCAGTAGGCCTACACAAAGTGACCAGTGAATGAGATTAGTAGATTGGAAAACATGGTTTTGATGTTTGTGGAGCAGTTTCTCCTGGTGTTTGACCTGAGGGTGAAAACACAGCTTCCATCGATCCACCCATCCATCCATTTTCTTCTGCTTATCCGAGATCGGGTCATGGTGGCAACAGGTTCCATGGATAGATGGACTTGATGGCAGTTTCAGAATTTTTGAGCCACTTGCTAACTTTCCGTAAATGTGGGCTAAAGAGTTTCTTCTGGAATTTAAATTAATTGTATTGTATTGTGTAAAACAATGGCAGGAACCAAGAACAACAATAAAAACTAAAAAAGCTTTGATCTTGATCATGCCACAAATAAACTAATTTGGCATCAAATTACTGATGATAATTGATTCCTTGATTTTTCTGAAAGCTCAATTTTGTCCAAGCTGTGCCAGAAAAGGCAAAATCAAAGCCAAAAGCCATTTTTCTGAAAGCTCAATTTTGTCCAAGTTGTGCCAGAAAAGGCAAACAGAAATGGATGACTCATTCAGCCCAAATCTAACAGTGAAGGTAATCAAACCCATAGTGAAAGGACAGTCATGTCTGTGATCATAGTGTCTTGAGCTGTTGCTGAGACTGTTACCAAACTCAACACACCAGTAAGATATAGTGTCCAGCCTTAACAAGGTCAGCAGGAGAGGAAGCAAGATGCCAGTTGTTGTGCTTTGTACCATGCTTTCATGATGAGAGTCTAATGAGCGAAGGTGTAAAACGTGTTTGTTCATGTTTGCAGGGAAAGCGAGAAGACAAAGCTCCTGATCTCTCAACAGACACAGAAGGTGGTGGAGAAGGAGGCAGAGACGGAAAGGATCAAAGCTGTGATGGGTAAGAAAGAGAAAAGGGAAACAACTGTTTGTTCTTCAGGGAGAAGTGAATGAAACACGGTACAGGTTGGCATATGATTTTTGTTTTGTTTTGTAGAGGCAGAGAAAGTGGCACAAGTGGCAAAGATCAAGTATGGACAGAAAGTCATGGAGAAGGAAACGGAAAAAAAGATCTCTGAAATCGAAGGTTCGTATCCAGGGGTGGAAAAAATGCTCAGATCCTTTGTTTAAAAAGAAACTCCAGCGTTTTACACAACAGGGTCTGTTTACAGCTCTCAGGCAGTACTACTGCATATGTGAAAGAGTTGTATAAAGCCTTCTGTCGTTACAGAAGAAGCTGCATGCAATCTCAGGATCAGAAATCAGTTTGTCTCAGCGACAGGGTGCAGAACAAGTCAGAGACATAGAGCTCCAGGGCCAGGGCAACCTGCAGAAAGGTACAGGGAGAGAGAGAGGACACACTACGGGAGAGAGGGGACACAAAGTTAGTGATGTGGCATATAGAAGCATGGAGAGGAGAGGAGCAGAGCAGAGCAGAGCATCATGGCCCCCCAGCAGCCTAGGCCTATAACAGCATAACTAAGGGAAGGCTCAGGGACACCTGGTCCAGCCCTAACTACTGTATATGTTTTATCAAAAAGGAAAGTCTTAAGTCTAATCTTAAAGGTAGAGAGGGTGTCCGCCTCCCGAACTGAGACTGGGAGTTGGTTCCATAGGAGAGGAGCTTGATAGCTAAAGGCTCTGCCTCCCATTCTGCTTCTGTGGACT
>NW_018127892.1:1793639-1795523 GCF_001952655.1 Monopterus albus | reverse complement strand
CTGATAGTAAAGAGTTACAGTAGTCCAGCCTGGAGGTAACAAATGCATGGACCAGTTTTTCAGCATCACTTTGAGACAGGATGTTCCTGATTCTTTCATTCAGTCTATGCTGTCCTGATTTTAATATGAGATGGAAAATTCATGTCAGAATGAAAAACAATTCATGACAGTCAAGACAAAGATAAACAACTATCCTTTTAACCTGTTTTTAATTAAATATGACAAAGTAAACAAGGTTGGGAATTACATGTATAATCTTTAACAGAACATTGCATTTTACAAACTTATCTTAACACATTTTATGTAAAATCTTAATCTGAAAAGGCCACTAATTACATTAGTTGTCAAATAAATGTAAAGGAGTGGACAGTACAATATCTGCATCTGAAATGTATTGTGGAGAGATTTCTTATGAGAAAGAAGCAAACATGAACACTTTGAGAAAGCTGTACATCAGCAGTGGTTGTGATTAAAGATAAACACTGGTTTTATGGTTCTCAGAAAATTTTTTAATGGGTTTCAGCAGCCATGGAGTGTTTGTTTATTTTCAGTCGTGTTTCTTTTGAGCACTGGTTTACTGTTGGCGTCAGGGAACTAGCTGTTGAAATGGAACTTATGTTTGTAGATGTCAGTATTTGCACCAGCTTCTTGCATTCTGAACAGTAAAGGAGAGCGGACCTTTGACAGTGTTTGTGTTTTACAGACCGTGCTTTCCTGGCCCGGCAGAAAGCTAAGGCAGACGCGGAGTTCTACACAGCACAGAAAGCTGCTGAGGCCAATAAGGTGACGAGATGACACAAACACACATCCAACCATAGCCTGGCCAATTAAGGACTGAAAAGTTCAGACTGCTCTTTTATGATTGACATTGTGTTGCCCCTCTTACAGCTGAAGTTAACACCAGAGTACCTGCAGCTAATGAAGTACAAGGCCATCGCAGCAAACAGCAAAATCTATTTTGGGAATGATATACCCCAGATGTTTGTGGACTCTGGCTCTGCAGGGAGCTCCATCAAAACCTCTGCAGCCATGGACATTATGGGTGAGCACATCCTGGAAAGGAAGTAGTGAGAGCCACGGGACGACCCAGATGTGGAGGACTTCCTGTTAGAAGGCAGGAGTCTGGCTCATAAGCTGGCTGGCTGGCAGGTTCTCCCTCTGACCCAGAAAAGCCCAGCTGACCAGGTCCCGTATTTCTCAGACATCTCAGAATCACTGCTAGAAATCATATGGAAAGTTTGACTAGGATGTAAAATTCTCCTACTTTGGAGCACAGGACCTGAGTTATTTTTGAGGCTTCTTCTCTGTTCTGAATGAGAGTTATATCATCTGGACTCAGACCTTATTTGAAGGAAAAATGAGAAAATATCAAACGGGGTGTATGATAAGCTCCTTTAAAACTGACATTTAGCCAGAAAAGGAGTTAAAATGAAATGGCCCTGCTACTGCTTCACTAATGTTGTAGATCAAATCAACAAATCACTTTCTACTTATAAATTTATACTGTGATAACCCAGTTATGTGATGTCATCAGTGAGCATTAGAACCAGTGATACTGTTGATACTGAAGAATAAAAGCCTAAAATGTTTTAGAATCAAGTTCAGTGGCAAGGAAATTTTCTTAAATAAGCATTTAAGTATAATAAACTCGGTTGTGAACAACCCAAATCATTGTTAATTTAGCCGCGTTGTCCGTGTTGAGTGAATCGACTGTTTGCTAAACCCCATCCCTGTAAGTTACTGTTGCTATACAGCTGTCAAGCTTCCCCTTTTCTCACACATCACATATGTCATTTACAGTGATAACAATGGCAGATTGACCAGCTGAAATTCTTAGTAATTTTCTGTCCTTAGTTTCAGACAAAATAGTCAAAAGCAGGTTTT
>NW_018127892.1:1790420-1793506 GCF_001952655.1 Monopterus albus | reverse complement strand
TGTGTCAATCAAGATATATGCAAGAACAAGCTTAATGATTAATTAGATGGAACATTGTGGGTGTGGTGTATGAATGTTAACACCTTGTATTAATTCTTTAGTATGTTACTTGTGTGGTGTAGAAGATAATTATTTAAGAATGTAATTATGTAAGAATGTTAACACTCTGTTATAATTTTTTTAGTATATTACTTGTGTGGTGTAGAAGAGAATTATTTATGTAGAGATACTGCTTGTAAACCAATGATGGTAAGATGATGTCATGGGGTAGGACTGGATAAGTCTGACTTCTTCCTACTCCATTCAAGCATGTACTAGGTATAAGCAAATTGATATTGGATTATGTGTAAAATTATGTGTGTTGTCATATCAACTGTTTCTACATGCTTGAAAGAATAAATCAAATCAAATCAAATCAAATGTTAGCCTAAACTGTGTTAGTGTCTAGGACCAGCTTCCACACAGCAGGGAAACACTACACAGTGGATGTGCTAGTAAATTTTTAATTTGTAACCTGTAACTTCACAAAGTTGAGTTAACAATACACTATGCTAACTCTTGGCCTAGTAAAGCTAGGCTGCTGCTATTGGGAGTAAGCTTGTTAACTCTACATGCTAACAATTGCAGATTATATTAAGAGCAGATAAACACAGTGCTTAATCTGGTTTTGATAAAGTGGGGTAACAAATGACACCATCCTCCAAGCTTTAAACTTCTTAGATCACTCATTCTGTATCCAGATGGTGGGTCATGGCCTGAACAGCTTGAAAACTATGGGCCCTGCCATGATATGTCATTGTTGATGAATCCCAGGGATGATGATGTACTGTGTGATAGCAATTATTCCATTTGTTTGTTTTAATGTGTGTTTTTTTTTTAGAACAGGCAGCCTATTGAATAATTGAATTTGTCCAACTGTATTAGGTTGTACCACATTTTGCTGCATATCTTTGTAGCATTTTGTTTTTAACACCAGACATTTAGTGGAGACTGCTGTAAATTTGTTTGTTTGCTCTCTTTTGTATTCAGAACTGTCCCTTTAGAAAAGATTGTGTTGAAATATGAAACCAAAAACAGCTTTTTGCACTCCAGTTTTCATAATCAAACTACAGACATGCAGCTGAGCTTCATTACTTAATGTAGCCAGTTTTTGCATGTCCTGTAAGAATCTCTTTACCGGATACGTGGAAGAGTAAACTACCTTTGAGCCTTTGACAACAGAGCCCATTGCCACGGAGGAGGAAGACGTTGTAGGACTGCAATATATAATTTTGGTTGAATCACAGAAGTTGTGTGTACAGCAGAGCAGTATATAGGAGTCAGTTTTTCGCTGTGGACATCTCACACCTTGTTTATAGGAATCTTGACATGATGAGGACCAAAAACACCTGTGACCTTTGTCGAACTATTAAAAAAACATTGGTTTGTTTCTCAGCATGTCCCAATGTTTTGTTGGCAGCAGACTGAGTATGTTAACAATCAAATGATGTGTTTTCCAGAACATTACACAGCAAACTGACTCATTTCTTTACAATACTTCAGGGCTTAGAAGAAAAGTAAAACCAAATTCGGTGGCTTTTCAACACACTTTTCATTTACTTCCTCCTATAAAGAGTTGTTAGAGCATACATCACTCACGCTGCTCTCCATTATTTAAAGTTGGGCCAAGTGGCCCTCATCCAGTTGTCACTAATTTTTTTTTTCTTTTCTCATTTTAAATGAGAATTACAGTGACTCAAAGGGAAGATGTTTTTGCACTGATTTAAATTATGAATGTGCAATGAAAATATTGTCAGACAATAAAGTACTGTATTCTTTGAGAAATCGGGGTGGTTCTTCTCAATGAAATACTTTTTCTGATCAATAAAATAGTATCAAAGAAAAGTGTGTTTCATGGTAAAATAAACTGCATCTAAACAATTGTTATACATTAAATGTTTGATGGACTATTTTAAAAGCTGTTTAACATGTTTGTCCCAAATCTCCAGAAATATTCCCATAAAGCACAGCTTGTTGTTTATATTGAAAATTCAGTTATCAGGTTTAATAAGACCACTGTCTTAACACGTTGCTCCAAAATCTTGCTTAGGTTGTTCACTTGGGTTCAGATCTGGTGATAGACAGCCATAGCATATAATGACATCATGTTCATCCTCATCAAACCGTTCAGTGACCCCTCTTGCCCAGTGGATGGGGTCACTGTTAAAGATCAAAGGTCAAAGTGTTTGTCATATGCACAGTTAGGAAACGTGTTTCCCTGTACAATAAAATTCTTACTTTGCTGTCCACATGAATGCCACAAAATACAAGTGAAATATAAAGTAGATGAGCAATAACACATCTAAATAGGCAGTAACACAAATCTAAGGCACTTTAAAGCAACAAGTGAAAGAAGCATAATTAAACCATGACTTCTCCCCAACAGTTTGACCAATCAGATAGTAACATCTTTTCATACAAATATTGTATACCGGCAAGTTGAGGCCAGTCTTTCCTGTTTATCCTAAACAGTGAAGATCCATGTGCGCATGCTTATTTTGATACGTTAATGTAAAATAAATTTCACATAGTGAAATATATATCTTTTTATTAGTCTTCTCTTTCAAAATAAAAGAACTTTCCTCACATTGGTAATCCAACCTTTACTGAAACACTGACTGCTGATAATACTGTGTACTGTAAATATGAATATTTGACAATTTACCTATAGTAAATATAGGACTGAGTTTATATATAGTGAATTTTGTTGGCATGGTGTTCAGTAATAATTAACAGTAAACTGCAATGATCATTCACTTTGTCAATGTTCTGCATCTTTTGCCTCCTTAGAAGTTGTTTTATGAAAACAAGTGCAAAAAGGAAAAGCAAAACGAATAAAGCAAGAGATATAAATGGTTTGTTTTCTCCGTCTCTCTCTAAACCATCTCTGGAACTGAAAGACACTAAGTTGGCAGCGCATGCAATCAGTAGTGTCATCAACATCAGTGTCAAACCATAGCTGAGAAATGATCATCTAATTTATGAGACAGCCCTCGCCCAGAAATCCCCTACCTTTCCAGCAGCCGAATGTGTAGGTGTAGGCGGTT
>NW_018127892.1:1775119-1790401 GCF_001952655.1 Monopterus albus | reverse complement strand
GTTTTAGCTGAAAGTGAAAAGCCATTTTTATTGAACTACATAACACTGTGTAGTCCAGTGCCCCTCCTACACGTGGAAAAAAAAATCCTCCAGCAACACTACTCGCCCCAGAAAGTGTGGCAGCTGCTGAGGAAAAAATATGCTTAACTTGCCCATTTTAAAGTGAAGTGCCGCGATGAATGCATGCTCCACAGAGCATGGTGATGCATTCGTGCCTGTCCTCCAGGGCCTATGGGAGTATGTCAGAGCAGGTCAGGAGATGATTCTGCTGTCCCCGTACCTCCCAGCGACCTGCGCCTTCCTGATGCACGTCCTGCTCTGCGCACCGTTCTTCGCGCTAGACGCGCTGGGGAACGTCTTCCAGCGGGTCCGGTCGTGGAGGATAGCTGCGGGCTCTGGACCGCCGCCGTCTCTCTGCCAATGGTTGGAATGTTTTTGGAGTGTGCTGTACAGGTACCTCACCACCGTCCTCCCAGTCACCGCGCTGTTTCAGACCCTGAGGAGCCCCACTTTCCCGGAACTGGCGCCGTCCTGCTGGCAGCTCTTTGTGGAAGTTTTCGCATGTTTTCTGCTTTTTGACATGCTCTTCTTTTTTTTGCACTTCACCATGCACAGGTGAGTCGTATTGTAAATGTTGCCTACAGTAGATTACTGTAAATAACCCAACAGTAGAAACTGCACCGCCAAATGCTGCTCACATTATAATGCATCTGCAATAATAATCTAGATTAATACGGTGATGGAGATCATTTTACTTTGATTATGTTCATTTTTAGATAGCAATTATGTACTTTTACTTATTTAAATTTAAAATACGGGGCCTTTAGCTACACTGGAATATATTTAACACTGTAGTAGGATATTTTCACTTAAGGTTTTGAGTGTATCTTCCACCACTGATCAGCCTCAACAAGAAAACCACCAGCAGGTGTTGGCCTATTAGAAATTTTGTTCAGAAAACCGATCAATGTGATGTATGAGTAGCCTATATGCTCATGTAACTTTTTAATATGGCTTCTGGGAACTTGGCTGTGTCTTTGTTTGAGGAATAGTTTCTTGAGAAATCTGAGGTGGATGAGTGTCGCCTGAGTAAGCCAATAAGCCGTTCTGGTATTTCCACTGTATGTTAGAGGCTTTGATATGGGTCAAATTGTATTGGCTAGACAGCTGGGTGTTAGTGTTCATGCTGCTGTATTCTGAATGTTTAAATCCCAGACTGACTCATGAGCACATGCATCTTGATGTCTGAGCTGTAGAGTTCCCCTGCAGAGGTATATTTATAATTTATTTCTCCCATGTGTGTTTTTCTTCTGGGACAGTTGATTACATTTGTATGTGATGTGTAGGTGGCAGGGTAGGTGATCAAGTCCTAAGGGCTGAGATAGGGGGAAGTACAACTTCACCCCTTCACTGTTGGCTTCTACCACTGGTAGGAAGCTGGAATTTAGAATAATAGTATGTCTCTTAAATTTTAGGGGAGCCTACCACTGTCGGCTCTTTTTTGATTACTGCATGTCTGTCAGGTTCACTCTGTATCTCGTATCTGCCTTTTATCATTACCATGTGTTATGTATTAGTTGTGAGACACACCAATGAGTTATTGTGTCTTTGGGTAATTCTATGATGCCTCTGGGTTTTATTAGAGTAATACATAAGCTGTAGATGTTACTACTGGGTGGATTTTGTGTGTGTGTGTGTGTGTGTGTGTGTGTGTGTGTGTGTGTGTGTGTGTCACTTCACATAAAGGCATTTGATGTGTGAACGTTGTGTTGTGTGTGTACAGTGTGTAGCGGGGGCATTAGTGTTGTGTGTATTTGGAGAGTGGGCATTCTTTTAACCAATTTGAAAAGTACAATTTAATCTTTGATGGCAATTTAATAAAGTAATTGTGAGCACTTTTATCCATGTCTTTGAATAAATTGTCTATTTAATAATATTGGAAGCCTGGTCTCTGTCTCACTGTATGTAGTACATACCTGTGTAGAGTTGTTGTCTTAGGTGGACCCAGGTCAAAGGTGCTATAATTACTCTCCTTACCTGGCCACTCTGGTTACATCGGCTATGACAGACAGGCATCACAACACCCAGGGCATCGCAGCTGGCTGCATATGGGGCTGTGTAGCCACAGGCTGGTCAAAGTGCCCATGCTGTTTCCACCGCCAAAAGCACCTACAGTTACAAGTGAGGGTCAGAACTGAACCGGAGAGAGCGATGGAGGAAGGTGGCCCAGTCTGCTGAATCACATTTTCTTTTACATCACATGAACTACCGGGTGCATGTGAGAGCACATCTCTGAGGACCTCTCCTGGACCAACAACACAGCATCACTGGCCAAGAAAGCTCAAACACGCCTCTACTTCCTCTGCAAACTGAGGAGAGCCAGTGCCCCACCCCCCATCATGTGTTCCTTCTACCGGGGCACCATTGAGAGTATCATCACTGTGTGGTACAGAGGCTGTACTGCCTCCTGCAGAAGGACCCTGCAACACATAGTGAATACAGCCAGTAAGATCATCGGTGCCCCTCTACCTTCCCTCACGGATATTTTTAACACCCGCAGAGCCATCAGCATTGCTGATGACACCTCCCACCCCACACACTCCCACTTCAGACTCCTGCCTTCAGGGGGAAGGTATCGGAGTCTTCAGGCCCACTCCACCAGACTTACAAACAGTTTCATCCACCAGGCTGTGAGGATGCTGAACGCTGTCCATTACCTCCCCCCCCTCTGCCCCTGGACCGTAACCCACCACAGAACATAAAAGACACAGACCACCCCTGCTGTTGCACAAACTCAATACATTCGCCCTTTTTGTCATTTTATATGTGAATCTCCTGATGACTGTTTTTTTATGTCATATCTGCTGCTGTTGGTCATTTGCAGTACTGTCCATATACATTTCATAAGCTATCATGCATCTCATCTCCAACGCTCCTGGTGATGCTGACCACCTGACAATCTTCTTGTTGTTATTTGCACTACTGTCACTGTTTGCACATGGCTTTGAGTTTCATCACAGCCTATTAGATTGTACCATTTAGTTTATCCTAATTACTTTAATTCAGTCTTCATATTCTATTTATTTGGAGTTTATTCTACATTTATTCTATTTAGTTTCTTAAATGGTATGGACATTCAACATTAGGAGAGAGAGAAACAGTATTTTGATTTCTCTGTATGTCCTGCACATATAGTGAATTGACAATAATAAAAAACCTTGATCTTGAACTTGTTACAGTATTGCAATCCTTTAAAGTTGGGGGACTTGCACAAGGATTGCTTAAAAAAAAGAGCAGTTAACAGTGAAGCAGCAGCAGCTGAAATATCCTACTTTTTCTCCCTTCTTTGGTTCAAACTTCAAAAAACCAAGACCTACATTTCCCATTAAAACTTTTCTTCAGACCTTCACTTCAAAATCTGTCATGTCCAGTCTGAGATAACTCTGATGACATCACTATGACATCTTCAGGAAAGATTAATCTGATCTTCATATGTAAAATCAGCGTAGTGCCAGTGAATTTCAGCACACCGTGCTAGTAGTAGTACTATTAGAAGTAGCAGAACTTTCTGTGCAGTAGTTTAGCACAGACAACCAGACATTATACCACATTCTCTATTGCCCCATTCTGGGAATGTTCCAGTTATGGTCTCTTAAAGTAACAGTAAAACAGACATCTGTTTGTGTGTCCTCAACAGGGTTCCCTGGCTGTACCGTAACATCCACCATCTACACCACAAGCACCACATACTCTTAGCTCTGGCAGCCCAGGATGCCAGCTCGGTCGAGCTGCTGTCTTTGCTGCTGCTGGCTGTGAGCAGCACCTGGCTGGTGGGCTGCCACCCTCTGAGCGAAGTCGTCTTCCACCTCCTCAACAGCTGGCTGGCGGTGGAAGACCACTGTGGTTACGATCTGCCCTGGGCTCTGCACAGACTGTTGCCCTGTGTGGGAGGAGCTCCCTACCACCAAGCCCACCATAGTTTACAAGTTGGCAACTACGCCCCCTACTTCACTCACTGGGACCACCTTTTTGGGACATATCGAGCATGAGTGATGTGTTCAGGCACATGTCCATTCAAGACATTTTAAAACTTAGGACCACAAAATACAATACCAAAATACTATGTAATAAAAATGATAATGCTGATTGTAATTGATAAGAGTGGCAATAATAATAATGGTTCTGTGCTGTAAATTGAAGCTACAGCTGGCAGCTTACTTAGTATACTTAGTATAAAGACTAGAAAGAGAGTTAAAGAGCAGTAGAGAGAGACCAAGAGGTGACTACCCCTGACCAAAAACAGTCAAGGACCTAACCCTCTGTAAAATCACAAGAAGATGTTTTTGCACATTTTGATACATATGTAGCATGTTATCTTTTGCACTTTGGTAAGCTGATTTGAGCTTTTGAAAGAGTGGGAAGTACAAATACTATAAATATGCAGTAGGTTATAATTTGCACATTTTTTTCTTGATGAATCATATTCTCTCTCTCTCTCTATATATATATATATATATGTATATATATTCATATCTCTCATATTCAATAATATATTTGGTCATTTACAAATGAGTGTGATTTTTTCTGTTTCAACTTTTCTAAACTTGCTAAGCATGAGAGAGTATATAACAACAGGAAACTGTTCTTCACCTCAAGTTCAGGTTCTTGTTTGTGTAGCTGTGGTTTGTATGCCCTGGGGCTCTGAACTGGCTATGTTCACTCTTCCACAAGGATTTGACTAAGCAATCAAAGCCACATGTTTTACTGTAAGGGTTCTGTTGCTATACAGCCTTAGTAGTTACAGCCTTTATTTCACTACAGAGGTATCATCATCAACACACAGTCCTATAATAAACTAATTCTTCAGGTTTATTAACAACAGACTTCAGCTGAGTGCTAATGCTCTTTTCACATGAAAGAAGAATATCAAAGATGCTGAGAGTGAATATCAAATCAAATCAAATTTAATTATATAGAACTTTAAAAACAACATTGTGTTGACCAAAGTACTTCACATACACAAATAAAATTGTAAACAAACAGAAATAAAATAAAATCATTACAAATGATTAAAAAATGCAATAAAATACAAAAAGACACAAAACCATAATTAAAACAGAATATTAAACTCCACTAAGTGTTAAAATCCAAGGAAAATAAATAGGTCTTAAGCAATTATACCAAATTTGTAGCTGATCTAACATTCAAAGGTAAGCTATTCCATAACCCGGGGGCTACAGCAGCAAAAGCATGATCACCTGAGCATTTATATCTATCCCTTAGAATTTCTAAAAGAAGCTGACTTTATGATCTGAGGGATCTTGCTGGTTTATGCCAATAGAGTAGTTCACTAAGGTATAGTGGTGCCACAGCATTTAAAGCCTTAAGACTTCAATGGGAACAAATACAATGAAAACAAAATTGGGCCAAAACCTGATCCCTGGAGAACACCACAAAACAGTGGGACTGGAGAGGGGGAACAGGCACCAATAGCAGCAAAACTCCTATTTGTGAGAGATGACCTAAACCAATTAAGAGCAGTACCTTTGGATTCCCACACACATTGATCCAGACAAGACAATAAGGTTCCATGAACCACTGTATCGAAAGCAGCAGTGAGATCTAAAAGCACCAGCAAAACCAAATCCCTGGTATACCTGGCCAATAGAATGTCATTGTTAATTTTTAATAATGCTGATTCAGTGCTATGCTTGACTTAAAGCAAAAATGAAATATTTCCTCAATGCCACTGTCTCTCAAAAGTGACCACAACTGAGCAACAACAATCTTATGATTGACCTTGGGGAGGCTTTTCCTGTAGAGAGCCACATTACTTAAGCAATGTTGTCTTTCTTCACATGATTTTATTTACACATGTATATACACATACATTATATATTTATACATTATAGTTTTCTCACTAACCTATTTGAGTACAATGTAAGAATAATAACAGTAAGAGAATTGATGAGTTTAAACACAAATACAAAGGTATGTGTCAATCAAGATATGGGCAAGAACAGGCTTAACGATAATCAGGTGAAACATTGTGAGTGTGGTGTTTTTAGTATATCACTAGCGTGGTGTAGAGCAAAATAATCTATGTAGTAATACTGCTTTCAAACCAATGATGATAAGATGATGTTAGGGGGTAGGACTAGATAAGTCTAACTTCTTCCTACTCCGTTCAAGCATGTACTAGGTATAAGCAAATTGATAATATATTTGTGGATATGTGTGAAATTATGTGTGTTGACATATTGACTGTTGTTACATGTTTGAAAGAATAAATCAAATCAAATCAAATGTGTTTTTGAGGAATGTAAGTACATCTAATAAGGATTAACAGTTGTATGGTTCTTCTTTGCTTCTCTTTGTCCAGCCAATACAGCAAAATGAATCATACAACTAATTTCCCAGAGAAATTAGTCTGAGGGCAATAGTACTTGGTTAGCAAAAGCAAAAGCAAAAGCAAAAGCATGTGAACTACACTGAACATCTGCTTTTCATTACTAACTATTTCCCAGGGCTTTTTGAAGGTCAGAGTCAAATGCAAATTGTTTAAAGGTGTATGTATGTTTGGATGTTGCCTACTTCTGGCTCGGCAAACTGTGCTTTTCCTGGAAAATGAAGAGGCTCAAAAAATAGCAAGAGATGAGTAGGCTGCTGGATGGTGGTGTTGCCCTAAGATGAAATGATAAACCTGTGACCCAAACCAGAAACAATCAGACCTTATTACAGAGTCAGGGCAGGTCATGCAGCTTTGGATGACACGCATCGAAACATGCTCACAGCAAGACGCACGTCAACATCCTGCAGCCAGTGTCATGATGTCAGACAGTGGAGCATTACACTTTGAACTGTTCAGTGGGAACAGTCCAGTTTGTTTACTTGTCCATAGGTGTGCTGTTAAATTAATCACATACCCTAAATTCTTCATAACAACAATTCTTTCAACAGATGGAGCCATGTCAAAACAGTAGAGAGAAAAAGCACAGAGCACTCTGAAATAGTCCTTATCATGAGAGAAAATACTAAAGACTCTCCGTTTCATCATATTTCCTGAATGGTCGCCATTCAGTGACAAAGGCCAGATTCATATTTCTTCCAGCTCTCTGTAAATATGCAATTAGCAAGCTTATTTAGCTTAGGCTGCCTGTTGTCATACTTAGTAGCTGAGGTTCTTGCCCCCTGGTCTGCAACCATTTTTAGAAGACCTCTACTCTATTCTTACACGAGAGGTCAGTCAATGCTCGACTTGTTTTCTGAAACATCTCACTGCACTTGTTATTAGTAGGCTGTTGCCAAAGACTTTTTTTGTACAATTTTTTTTTTTGTGAGGAAGCTTTAAATGGCAAATATTACAGTAACAAGCTTCTAAAAATGCAATTTCAGTTACAACACACACTGCTTATAGATGAAAAAGGAGTGCTCACACAGCACATTCAGCCACATATTAGAATTTTACTGCATGGTCATACCCTAAAGAAAAAACATTGTGTCAAAACAGAGGCATCACATAATCATTATTTTGTAACAGTGTGGCATTGACTTTATAACTATGTAAGTTATATTTGCACTAGACATACTACTTACCTGCATTTAAATCATTACTGGTGTAAATGTTACTGCAGTAACATTTCATTGTTTATAAAAGTCTCTCACAGGGATGACGTTTACAGTATCTACTTTCATGCTGAGGGTTAGACGAGAAAATGGATACCCCACTCAGATCTGTCAATTAAGTATGGAACTTCAGCTGCAATAGCGGACAATTAGCTTATCTTAGCATAAAGATTGGAAACAGGAGGAACAGCTACTATACAAACAAGATTAAGGTGTTCATTAGTGAGCTATGTCAGTGAGCTATAGGCACACATTTTATCTTTGGACAAGCCTAACCGTTCTTCCTGCTGGACTTTATCTCACGCTAAACTACTGTAACTGTATTCAGGCTGTATTCTCATATTTCACAAGCAGACATGAGACTTGCTGTCAATCTGATCATTTAAAACTCTGCAAGAAACCAAATGGGCATAAATGTCAGTGTACCTTTAACTAGTTTGCCTATCCTGCATGTAGCGCCTAGATCTGAACCATACTTCATTGTGTGTTTTGTTACATCAGTCTGCATCTTAGTTTTTGCTCTCCATTTTATTTTTGACCTCCTTCGTGCTGGTGTAGCAGTGTAAGTTACCCAGGCAGAACATAGACTTCTCCCACCTTTCATACAATGTTTGTGTGACACATATTCTCAACAACAAAGTACTAAAAGAAAGTTAATCACATTTCAGAGTATCTGATCTGTATCCTTTGTTTACATCTTCAGTGGGTGTCACAATGTTCTTTCATAATTTAGAAAGAACAGAAGGAGACACTAGACTGCAGACCTTTGTTTGTCTTTTGTTCACATGTTCTCCCCACAGACAGGTTTTCCATCACAGCTGTCTGCATCTGCTCACTGTCAGTGTGAGCAGAACACCATCCATTTTGTTCATTAGCTGGCTTTTTCCCATGGTTCTTTGTTTGCGTGTCATGTATGAACTATGACCTGTGAGCTGATACTGTCGGACTGAATGATCTGAATGCAAGCTATGTACTGTATTATCAGTCCAGCAGCTTCCTCCTAAAAGAGTGAGAAGGCAAGGTGACAGACCAGATGCTCTGATTGATAAATGTAATGTGGAAATGTATCAAGTACAATTAACTGAGATTTCCTAATGACATTTTGAATAACATGGTGTGTAAACTTTCTGAAACAGTCAGGATCAGCAACGAAGTCATAAGAAACATTTCATTTAGGACCTTTTAAGTAGTTTTTCTTTATTGTTTCAGAAATTGTTACCATTTCTCTTCCCAACAAAAGTCATTTTGTGCTGCAAATGCATTGTCATTGTTACAAAACCTGCTCTACTTTAAGCAAATTACAAATTTACATATATAGCTATCTGCTTTGTTGTAAAAATTAATAAATTAGAACAATAAATAGTCTTTTGTTTGACACAAGCAGCAGAGGTATCAAAAGGCTTATAACGAAAGAAAATAACTGTACTTCCTCTGGGTAGCCATAAAGAGAATCCGACAAGGTTCCCCCTTTTCCACTCTTGATTTCAACTTACAGATGATAGTGTTCCAAGAAGACCTTTCATACCATAAAAGTAACGGATCATTTGTTTGATCAGTTGGTGTTGGGGGCACATGGTGCAAGGTCAGTGAGCTGAACCAGTTAAGAATGTTCGTTGCCTAGGAATGTGGACAACCTCTACCCTCTTGTCCTGTCCACTCCTCCATACCACCACCACAAAAGCTGCCCAGAATGGCGTCCAGTTCTCCAAGCCTGAGTGGTGGCGTACATGTTTCTCAGCCCCAACACCTTGCTATCGCTGTAGCTTGGGGGAGTGGAAAAGAGGCATGTGAAGTGGGAAACAGGGTTGGAGAAGATAACCCGGCCACATGCACAGTGCATATGTATCAGGAAGCAGAAGGTGGGCCTGCAGAGTTCATGTGCTGTCAGGTTGCCTCAGGGAGGTCATTTCACTGTGCCAGGACACATGAAGTGCTGATGAGTGTTTGCATCGTGTGGGGAGGCCAGAGATAAGTAGAGAGGAAGACATGTCAAGGGAAGGGAGAGGGAGGAGGGAAACTGGCCCACTAGTTCCCACCAGATTATAGTGAATGCTCACTTCCAACTTCACCGAGTAACCCCTGCAGAGATTCCAACAGTTGTCCCTTTGTCTCTGGAGACATTCTTAGCCTACTCCTTTTCCAGCTTATTGTGAGTTTGACATCTTCTCTCCTACTATAAGACTTTGCAAAGAGTTCAATTCAAACTATGGACTATCTGCAGCCACACTCAGCCACCACCATGCCTTCAAACTTGTACTTGTAGGTGACCACACCTGTGTCATCCAGGTATAGCAGGGAGATGGGGTCCAGCTTGGTCGGAACACAACAAGCTCGGGCCGCCTTCTGGGGACTGTTGATGTTGACCAGCGTCTGGATGATGGCATGCTTGGTGGGTGTGACGTGCTTTGTCAGTGGGAAGGAACAAATGCCAGTACACTCAAAGGCATCATAACCAGTGGGTGCCAGGACCCAGCTGTCCCATCCAATATCTTTGAACTCTACATACAGAGATTTCTTCTTGCAGTGGTTGCCTTTGGCATTGCGACGAATGCGGGATGCTGAGTCATAGATCAGATTGGATCGCATTTGGATGAGGTCCTCTTCACCTGGCACAATTTCTTCATCTCCCTCCTCCCTGTCCTGCCATAGCTGACCCTTCAGCCCGCTCAGACCAGTCCCTACATTGTTCTGTAGAACCATGTTAGAGATTTCATGGTCGATCATCTCATTCAGCTCACGCTTGTCATCACGATGATCACTGCTTTGGTCGTTGGAGTAAATGATTAGCAGGGGTTTGTGTTTTTCTTCAGGACTGGTGTCAATCTTCATGTCTCCTTCAGGTGAACTCCTGTCTTTGCTGTCTTCTGTCATACCTTGATCATTATCTTCATTAGCCATGCTGGCAATGTGCACTTCCAATCTGTGTGTGGTGCCACGGTCAGATTTGCGCCAGCGGTGCACTGCAGCAGTGAGGTCAAAGGCCCCCCAGCCATTATCAGTGCCATAGACCTGGCGGGAAGCCAACTCCACCAGCTTTATTCGCTCCCCTCCTCCTCTGAGTTCATCTCCTCTCATGGTGCTCTCATCTGTTACGTTGTCATCCCCGTCATGCAGTTCTAGCTCGTAGATAGTGACCTTGCGGTCAACGCCAGTGCTAAGGTGGCGGTCGTTCTGGATAAGGGTGTAGAGGTGAAGCTCAGCTGCTGTGATGCTTTCATGATGGGGGACTGACACATTGAAGAGGAGAGAGTGATGCCTCACTCCTCCAACAACCACATCACTGGGAGATGAATCTAGGAAAGAGAAATAAATGGTTAAACTGTTAGCCTCTGTACATTTTATCACTGTAGTAATGCTTTCAGCTGAGTTCTGCAACATATCCTAAGTCTAGGGAGGATTTCATCCTTATTTGGGAAACATTTAACTATTATTAACTATTCAGTCTCTTTTATTTTATTTCTAGCTGTTCCATTTAAGCATACGAAAAACATTTTGATATGATCACTGACTTGCAGTGAGAAGTAACAAGGAAAAGGGTCATGGCTAAGGCTTGGATTTAATCAACTTAAATTTGATTTGTACTTGCATGAAGTTACAGTTTACTTAAAACTCTACATACATGAAAGAAGACCTTGGCCTTGAAGACTAGAGTGTAATGCAGAAGATACAAATTATATTTAAATAAAATAAACTTCAGAATACTGTACACAGCAGCAGTTAAAAAAGAAAAAGTGGTTCCTTTTTTACCTTCATTTTTGAAGCTGCGGATGATGCTTGCAGTGGGCATAGCAGTGCGGTCATTAGCAAAACGGTTGTAGAGCTCCATCATGTACTCAGGCGGCTCTTCTTGAGGGCTTCCAGGGGGCAGAGGAGGAGGACCCAAGCCCGACAGGTTGAAAGTCTGCAGAAACTGTTCCTTCAAGCTCTCCAGCAGACTCTGTGTGTCCATGTTGCCGTCCTGCTCTAGCAGTGATGGATCCACCACTTCTCCATGCCCGTCTCCCTGCCCAGGAGCAGGGCGATGCCTTCGATGGGTGCTGAAGATGGGGCTGGTCTCTCCGCAGAGAGGCCCCTGGAGCAGCAGGATGGAAAACAGCAAAAACAAAGTCTTGGAGCAGCAGATAGTTCCCAGTTCCCAGCAAATGCTCGCCATGGGAAAAACAGTCTGCGGCACTCAATTTGATCCCCTCTGGGGTTGTCTGTGGATGAGCTGATGCAACAATAAGATAAAGTGATTGTGATCTCTTGACCCCTTAACCCAAATGTTAATTGAAATTGTGTTCAGTTCATCAGGAGCCTAAGAAGGTTCTGGTCCCTGGCAGTAGTCAGTAGTGTTGTTGACCCTTGCACTGGCCAGTGTGAGCCTCTCTGCATGAGTGTGTATTTCTGCTGCTCTCTTCCTCATCTCACAGCATTTATTCTCATGCACACCTTTTGATGTCCTTTGCGACAGGGGTGCAGTTCCAGTGACAAGGTGGCCAAGACTTGTCTTTGTCCGTCCAACTCATCTCTGTTGTGTCCTCTCCTCTGTCAGCCTCTCTCTGTGCTCTGCTCTCTTCTTCCCAGCTCTTTCTTTCTGTCTCTTATCTATGATATGGTGGGCTCAGCATTGCTCTGTGCTTAAGGTCTCTTTGCTGGTGTGTGTGTGTGTGTGTGCATGCCTTCAACTTTGTGTGATGCACATGAGCATGTGTTATCTCACAACTTTCTTAATGAGGATTTTGTAAACACTGCCCTGTAGCCCGTTCCTTGTGGAAGTGCTATTTTGTTTGGGTGGATGCTCTGGGGTTGATATTCTTCATTTGTTTATTTGCTTTGTAAATGGTGGAGTTATGCAAACCGCTGTCTAGGCTCCACTGACCATTTCTTTTTGATAAAATACACCTAGGGTCTATTGATCCTACTGAATGTAACAGGATATATTTGTTAGGCAACACTTGTCCAAATGAAATTGAAATGCAATGGGCTGTGAGGACTTAATGATGGAAAATGAAAGATATTGAGTCGGGAGAACATTTCAAGTAGCTCACAAGGACATCAGAATTATACAAAATAATCATGTTCATCGAACCAAGCAGCAATCACCCTGTTGTTATGCTTGTTGCTTCTTCTTCTGCTAAGTGGACACGGTGTCTGAAATGGGCTATCTGGATGCAAAATGCTCCTTAAATTTGCAAGTACATTGAGGCACATTTAACACGTAGTCAGTAGGTAGGGTAGCTAGAACTTTACAGATCAGAAAAAAGCCACACATCAAATGTGAAGGTTATGGAGAATGGGTGACTCATGAAGAAAGACTTCCACCATCAACATCAAACTGCATATATGAATATACAGTACATGGTGAAGTATACTGCCTCAGCCACCAACACGGGGTCACGGGGGTGCTCAGATGTTTTCTGATGAGAACATCTGGCAGCTTGACAGATCTGAGCAATGCTTCGTCACCTGAACTCTCATCCCACTGTGCTACTTCATTCCTGAGCTTCTTTGTGTGACCTGCAGATACACTTCTGATTGCGGTGCGTCACAGAGATGGGAAGGAATGAGCTTTTTCCTGTCTCTGCCACTCATCTGCCAGGCTGACATTTGACAGACATGCTGTTATCTGTTGTTCTGTTAAACTGCTGCCACAACAGACTGTCACATCTTCCTGATGGCTGTAAGAAGGCTTGATAGTGGCAATGTCCTTTTGTACACACACAGGCCCCTCCATATAGGCTCAGTTATGGACTTCACCACGTAACAAATATAGATTTATGGGGGTCAGGGGCTGCTATTTTTGGACTAAACCGTCAAACAGACAGTGGTTTGTGCTGATATCTTGTATTGTTTTCATCTGTTTCCTCCACGGTGTTATATTTTGAGAAAGCAAAATGTACTGAAAGCTAATTTCCCAGGTGATACGATCATCACATCAAAAAAGTTGATGAAATCAATTCAAGTTAAAACTCTGTAGGAAACTAATGTTCTACTGATCCGTTATACAAATAGTGGCGTATTCAAGGCAGTAGTAAATGACAGTTAAGTTGTGAGCTGTAACACTAAACCAGTGAGGTGAAAAACAACAATGCTGTGAGTCGAGGAGCATGGCAGAGCAACGCATACACATGCACATTGAATTAAACAAATTGCATACTCTGAGTGTGAATAATATCTAGTTATGAGTTTAACCCTGCCAGTATGTGGTCAAAAATTGTTTTATGCATCAACGCAAACATTTAATTTATGAAATTTTATTAATTTAACACTAAAATGACATCAATTGGCTATTTACTTCATCTGACACACACTGTTTGTATTTGTCCACCATTAACATTACACTGTCCAGTTGTTCTGTCACGAAACAGTGTGACCCAAAATCACCCAGGTGGTCCAGCCTTGCATTTCTGTGGAAACTCTTTTCTACCATTTCCAAGTTTCCAAATGAATTAATCCATTTTTCTAGTCTGGCATTTCCTTTTCTTTATGTACTGCATAATAGCTACACCAGATCAAAGAAGTCCATACACAGTGACAGCTCTCTCATGAGAAGCAACAAGCTCATGCTGTAAATAAAGTCTTTAATGCGAAGCCTGTTTAGAGCTCTTATTAACAGACTTTTCTCACAGACAGAAATACATGAGCCCATAATTTATCTTCAGGACTAAACAGAGCTCAGATGGAAACTATTCGGTTCTATCACACTGGAAGGTGATAGTATTTTCCATAATCAGCTCCTGTAAAATTAGCTTTGTTGAGTTCAGTGGGCTTATAAAGCCATATACTAGTGAGTTTGTAAATGATCTTTAGGTGGGAGCATGTGGCTTTCTAGTGAGCAACTGCTGAATTTCTCTCTGCAGCTCCTCATTGCGTCTCTGAGCCTCATCTCGATTCCGCTCTGCAATTTTCAGGCAAATCTCCAGAGCGGCCACATGGCGGCAGTCTGCCTCCAGAGCAGACCTGAGCTCTGCTACTGTGGCCTTCAGTTCCTCGTTCTCCTTCTGCAGACTGAGAAAGACAGACAGACACAGAGGGTTCAGATACACAGTCAAAACTCCTGGAAACAGTTAATGTCTTGGGGTTTGTAATTATCAAAACAAATAGATCCAGTCCAGAAAGATGTCAACCCTGCAAAAGTGGATCTTAACAGAATCACTTTTTCTGATACTGGGTCTTAAAATTGGACTTTTTAAACCTGTCTCAGCTTGTTTCAAGTGTGATTTTCTTGATTATAATCCTTCTCCTTTCTGCAAAATGGATGTTGAAAACTGACTGTGAAGCCAAATTACTTGTTAAAAGAGGTTTTTTGAGGTTTGTGAACATCATCACTCCACATGTCACTTTTTTCAGTCCTGTCTTGGTGATGTTCAGGTTTGACTGGAAGGACTGCCTTCTTCATGCCACAAGTGTTCCATGGTCCTCACAATTACCAAAACGTAACAATACACTGAACATCTTACAGTAGTAAAGCTAAAACAGTTCTCACCAGGAAACCTTTAAAACGTTGGTTTTGTGGTATTAAGCTATTTTAACTGAGGTACTACTGTTCAAATGTACAGTATGTCAAAAAATGTGCACAACATGAGCTGTTGAGGGTCTAACTCCTCGGCTGAACTTACCTGTCTACAAGCTGCTGGTTGTCTGTCTTCTTTTCAGACTTGCTGTTGACCTGCT
>NW_018127892.1:1763608-1775090 GCF_001952655.1 Monopterus albus | reverse complement strand
ATGGGACAGCACCCGGGCAGGGCAGGTGTCACTGTCAGGTTTCTGGGCACCAGCTGTTGAAGAACCTGTGTTGTCACTCCCTCTGCGGAATGTAAACCTATCCTCCCCCTCCTTGTTGCTCATCTGAGAACTACCAAACAATGATCCTGAACCCCGGAGGTCCAGAATCTTAAAAATGTCCTCTGACAATGTCCCGCTCTTCTCCTCCTCCTGGATGCGACTCCACCGGTTGAGAGCATCAGCCTTAGCTACCATCCCTGAGAGAGGGCAATTGAAAGTGGGCAGGGTCTGGGTGCGTTTGCGAGGACTTTCAAACAAGCCATCTGGGGAAAGTGAGAAAGGCTCTGGAAGGATGGTTTGGGGGCTGCAGTTCTCTCTGTTAGGTCCTAGACTGTCAAAGTCCTCTTCTTCTTCTGGAGACTCGGATAAAGACGCATCAGCCATCTGACATGAACACAGATATATACAATACATGAACATCTGTATGTGCAGAGATGGTTTTAGAGTTAGAGAGAAGAAACTGAGGCAGAAATACCATAAATTTCAGTGAACAAAAGACAACTATTCATCAAACAAAAAGAAAAAACAAACAGTACCAACTTATTTGACTCTGGACAATGGGGGACAAAATGCCAAGACATTAGGATTTGATTATGGAATAGTCACATGTATTTGTATTTTGTTTACACCCAAATACACCGAGCTAAAACTAATACAGTCTAATCCAGCAGTCCTGCAACAAACCCTCCCTTCTTGAAAGTGGTAATGCTTTTGTATATTGGTCTATATGGTCATTTTAGAAGCTGCACTTTGTGCCGGTGTTACACTGTACTGTGTTATGTTGTCCACCCCATTGATATCAATGAAGCTAGGCAAAATAACAGAAACAGCTCTAATGCAGTAAATACAGCACAGTGTAACAGCAGCACAAACTGTAGCCCCCAGACCGATCATACAGTTGTATCACCATCTCTCTGAAACAGTTGGAGCCAAAACTGAATATCATCATCTTCATGAAGAGAGGATTTATTACAGGACTGTTGGATTAGACTGGATTAGTTTTAGCCAGGTGTACCTGATAAACTGGCCAGTGAGAGAGTATATCGTAAATGTCTTCTCTGTTTAAAATGTATCTGCTGGTGGTTTAGTTTAGAGCTGGGTGTTCAGCTAACAGCCATTTTTTTCACCACTTCCCTTTTCACTAAACCTCATTCAAACATAACAGGAATAGGCTGACATGTTAGGGAGTTAGTTACAGTAAATGATGCAGTTGGAGTCAGCACCATGTTGGCTTAGCTCAGGATAAAGCCTGGAAACAGGGGGGAAACAGCCTGGCTCTCTCCAGCCATAACAAAATCTGCCAAGCACCTCTAAAGCTCAATGATCAACATGTTTCACCTAGGTTGTAAAGTGAAAAAAATCCAGTTTGCCATTTTATGGCAGGATCTTGTTACCTGTTGTTGTCTTTGGACAGGGTTTAGCTTGGCAGTGGTATCAATCTTAAATCTCAGGACTGATGTAAATAAGCATATTTACAGTAGCTTTATGCGTTTGAAAACTTGTCAACTTTATCACCAAATTTCACAACTGTCTCTGGCTGTGGTGTTTAATCCACACATTCTGCCAAATGGAGTTACATAACTAGCTTTTACACAGATGGCGACTACTTCCTACCAGTGTTCTGGTACAGTATGTGTTTTTCCTCTGGCCAGAAAAGGGCACATTAATCTGAATGAGTGTTAAGCAGCTCGAACCTCTGCAGACTCCCAGCCCACGAAGCTTCGGGGGGTGTTCTTCTGGGTCTCAGTCTTGTTTGAGGGAAAGGAGTGAAGCACGTCTTTGGAGAGAGGAAACAGGGTCTCATGCTGTCTGATCATCACGGTCATCAGCTTCTGGATCTGAGGTGTTGCTGTGAAGAAAAGCAAACATGTATGTGAAAAGATTATGATCAAAATATGGTCTCTTGAGTTGAATTACCGTTATATTTTTATTGTACTTTTTGTATACTCAGATACTGTAGCAGGTTTATGGAGCTGATGAAGTCGTACAGGGTTTAGCCATTTAAAACCACACATCACAGGGGTATCTAAAGAAACATTAATGAGACATGTCTTTCTAAGTAGTCAGGCCTTTCTGTTAAAGGCTGCTTTGTTTCATTGAATACAATTTATAAAAAAAAAAAAAAAGAGAGAGAGAAGGATGTAGTTATGCTCCAGTATTGCCACATGTCATTGTTTTAAAAGTAGGTAGGCAGGAAACATCAGTGAGTGATGTGTTCCCACCCTTCATCACGGTGATGGGGTCTTCTATTTGAGGTTTTAGCAGGTTGATTCCCATCACTGTAGCCAGGTTCTCCACATTCATCTTATTCAGGTTGGAATGCTGCTGCACCTCAAACAAAAACCTGCAGCAAACCGGAGACATGATTACCATAGTGATATACAGGTCAGTGTGGGTCTGGACTGGAGACTGATCTCAGGACAGCATTTGGCTCATTTTTTAACCAGAAGTTCTTTGTGAGATTTGATGATTTTTGCTCAGTGAGCAATTATCTTTCAGTGTCCCATAACGCTTTGTGCTGCAGCTTCTACTCACCGGCAGATGTAACTAAGAAGGTTGTAGTTGATTCTGGGGAGAAGAGCAATTTGCTTCTCCAGCTTTTCCCAACCCTGAAAGAACACGCATGCAAGAGATTAAAGGACACAAACTTAAAAATAAAAATCACAGTGCACACATACACAAAGTATGCCTACACTCAGAGGAAAATATACAGTATTGTAGTCTTTTATAAATAAGCATGCCTCTGTGCTGCTGCTGTCCAGCTGGTTGGTGCAGTCCAGGAAGTTTTGGTACTGAGTCCAGGGCACCACAGGCTCTGGCAGCTCCCTCAGGTACAGTTTGAGCAGTGATGCCACCGTGTGGACATCTGTGTCACTGCAAGCAATGGCACATCTCAATTAATATCAACATAGAGTATGACTGGCATTTAGTGTTGGACCAGTGTATATGTTTTCCATTCCGGTGAGTCAGTACTGGCTGCATGAACTAACATATATTTGATAAAAATTGCATATGAGGCCTTTTGACCTGGTGTAAATCTAATACAATGTTACCTGGATTCTACAATTCTCACACATGCATATATAAGTGGCAGTTACAGTTTTAATATCTTGTGTTTTTATTAACTGTTTGTTCCAAGTGTCCATGAACTTAGAATTGTTTTCCATCATGGGAAAGTATATAAAATATGTAAATGTTTACTGGTCTCCTAAAAAGCACTTACATGATGGGATATAGTGTAAACACCATCGCTTTTTTTAGGTAACATCTTTTACATGTAAATATTCACTGGCGAAGACCAAGTCCTCTATGAATTCGCTGTTTGGTCCTCTGGGTGTAACTTTGTATATTAGCTAGTGTAGCTGGCTCAGATTCAATTTAGTCGATTAGACTCTGCAAGGAATACATTTAGAGGGCAAAACAAACTCTTGTATTCTTTGTTTTATTTTTGGCCTGACAGTTGACATGGACCATGCTTCCCTTTGCTGGATGTGCTCTCTGATGCTGACATTAGATTGCAGACACACGAGTCAGGTGAAACGGAAGATTTTACAGTTCTCTATCAGAAGAGCTTTTGATGTTATAGTATGATGAGTAATAGAGGCACAGTCCCATGTGCCTGCCAGAACAGGATGTGGTATTACCTTCAGCTCTGAGCGTCTCTCTCATTTCTCTTTGCTTTCTCAGTAAAAGAAGCTGATGCTGCTGCTTGACTGAGGACAATTTCTCCTTATAAAGCAGTGACCTTGTTAACCTTGTACGTTTAGCAGCCAGGTTTAACGAGAGCTTGAAATAATTTCTAAGAACATTTACAGCTGCTGTAGTGTTTCTTGTCTATTTTAGTAACACATGCCGCACATACAATCATGGTAAAGCAAAAATACACCCTCCTTCAATTTTATGTTTTTATTCATCAGGGGCTAAAAACAGTTGTATGGACCTAAAATAATAATCAGGTGACAACTAAAAGCACAACAGATTTCAGTATGTGGTTACTGTCTCCCAAACGTAAACCAACACTCATAAACTAGGTTGGTAAAAAAGTACCACCTATAATTCAGTAACATGCAGAACCACCTTTAGCAACAATAACTCGAAGTAAATGTTTTAGGAGTTTTAGGAGTTTATCAGCCCCTCACATCATTTTGGAGAAATATTAGCCCACTCTTCTCTACAACATTACTTCAGATCAGTGATGTTTGAGGGCACTCATTTATGCACAGCTCTCTTAAGATCCGGGGTTGAGGTCTGGACTTTCCATTTCCAGCCATTCCAACAAAGTGATTTTGTTCTTCTTTAACTATTCAGATGTCAATCTGCTGGCTTGCTTGGGATCATTGTCATGTTGGATGACCCAATCTCGGCCCAGCTTAAGCTGCTGGACATGTTATTTCATTTGTTCATAGAGGTTGGTGAGGTCCAGAGAACTGTGTTTAGCCCCTGATGAATAACAACACAAGTGAAGGAGGATGTACTTTCTTTTTACCATGACTATATGCACAATACCAGTACTACAGAAGCATACCCCTATGGAATTAGATCCACATGTAGTCTTAGAATCAGTTCAGGATAAATAAACACTCAGTAAACAATCAGTCTGTACAGAGCTCTGATTGTGTTACCTGGGGAAGGAGGGCCTTTCTCCTGCATCAAAGGCATCTCGGAACTGTTTTACGGCATTGTCCTGCCCTGGGAGGCGAAAGATGCCCTCCTCATTCAGCCCATGTTCTTTAATGAACTCCACACACTTCTGCACCAGAATGGGCACCATGTGAGGCCCAAAACGTTGCTCATATGTTACAGTGTCCATGAGACTTTTTCCAAACACTGCAGAAATGCAGAGAGGTATTACTGTGGTTCTGTCCACTAATGCATGTACAGTAAAATCAGAAAACATTACACATTCTTATAGACACAGCTTTTAGTGCTTTTATGAGTCTTAATAAGGGGAAGATGGTGGTGCATGAGGCAATGTTCAACATCTGGGGTAATGCACTTATTCACTTCCTTGCTGAGAGTTAGATGCTATCACTTTCATGTTTGGCTATGGCCAGGAGGTGGGAACTTTATCTTAGCATAAAGCCTGGAAATGGGAAAAATCTGCTAGTCTAGGACAATGTCTCAGCTAGGAGCACTAACTTCTTGAAGCCTTGTCATCACCATGAAGTTGCAAAGACTCCAGGAAGTCACTGCTCCCAGCAACAAAAATAGAATGTATGTAATTCTCTAAAGAGAGGTACTGTTTTTGTACAGAATAAATAAGACAAACCGTGTTGATTAGCGAATTTAAAAGGTGCTGGCAGGTGGGTTTCAGACAGAGCCAGCTGCTCCCCTCTGTTTCCAGTCTTTATGCTTGGCCAAGCTAACTTTGTCATGGCTGTAGCTTCATGATAGTCAAATATGAGAACAGCGACATTTTTTTTTACCTTTGACAAGAAAGTGCATAAGCAAATATCCCAAAATGTTATAAAAACACTTGACCTGAAGACACATTTATATTTTAGTGGCCCTGACTCAACAAGAAGTGTACAAAGAATATATAAACGCTACCTTTCTGTTGCAGCACTAGTTACACTGTCACACATAGTGTCAGTTTCCATGGCTGTGAGTTATTTGCTTTTTATTAAATGATGTCTGGTTTGGGAATTGACAGCCATGGAAACATTTCATGTGTCACACTGTGCAAAACAGAAAGAGGAAAAACAGACAGCTTTGATGACATGTTTGAGATTTCACTGAACCTCCACTTGTTGGTACTCCGATGACCCTGCGGAGAGTGCGAACCCACTCCTCCATGTCACTCTGGGAGTTTGCCATGAGCACATACGGATATCGCACTCTGTCTCCAGTTGTACCTGTGAAATGAAGAGTTTTACTGAAAAACAGGATCTCAGGATTAAAAAAAAACCTTAAGATATGCCGGTAAGAAGATTTCCAGAGTAGATTTGTCTTGCTATCATTTCACTTCTTATTATACAGATAAGTTTTATACAGATAGGTTTTGTCTCAAACAGACAAAAAGGGACATGTAACCCAGTTTGGAAATGGAACCATAATTTAAACACCCTGACACACAGGAAATATTATGGGGTTTTTTTTCCTAATGAAAAAAAGACAAAGATGACACAATGAATGAAATGAGGGCCATGAAGGAACAAAGACAGTGCTGATACTACATCAGAATCAGAATCAGCTTTATTGGCCAGGTGTGTTGGACACAAGGAATTCGACTCTGGAACAGCGGCTGTCAATATGTTTGTACATATCTACATAAATCGCTCATAGGTGCCGCAATAAATAAGCCATGCAAGGCCTAAAGTCAGTATTGCCCCCTTTCACAGTTTGATTACTTACGTGGTATGATCTCAAAGAGGTACTTCCCCGGGTCATCAGAATTTGGAGGCATTTCATTAACTTTACTGAACCGCAGCTGAATGACTCCCTGAACAGGACCAAAGACACCCAGAGAGAAAAGAAATGTAATGTAATAACTATATAAGAAATTTGTTATGTCAAGAAGCAACCATTAATATTTACGCCAGTGTTTCCATTCATTCACAGACTACCATATGCTATTTTTAACCAGTCATGTAGTCTATACCTTGTAAAGGCAATAAAGGTCGCAGCAGATATTTCTGTTTATTTTAATGTGGCAAAATTGTGTCACAAGGGCTTTTGCAAGTGAAAATGGTCTCTTGCTAATCTATTATCATTTGGCTTAGGGTCTAGTCATTGTTTACTGCTCACATTACAGCATGCAGTGCAGTGTACTTTCCAGGTCACTATGTGTTCAGCGCTTTTCCTCTGTCTTCCATTCCCTACCCACCGTCTCACTCAGCTGTTAATGTTTTTACACTGAGATCAAAAGGGGAAATAACTTTTAGGTTTTTGAAGCAATTTTCAGTTTTTTGAATTCAATTCTATGGTTTTGTTAGCACGAAGTGACCGTATCACATTTTATTCCTAAGGATATAAAACACTCAAAAAATTCAAGGCCTCTGCTCTCTGCTTAGACAGTTATAGCACAGCAAGGCTTTTTACGTTACTGAATGTGTAGTCACCCCTGAAATTCCACTGAGTAATGACACTGTTACTGTCCTGATCTCATAGTGTTTGTCAAACATAGACAGCTCTACAGCAGGTTAACAAAGAGTACAGTCTTGACTGGATGGTTGATGAATATTACATTTATGAGTGTAAACCAGTGGACTATAACATAAGTCATTTTAAAAAAGACTTTAAATGGTAGGAGAGCGTCTTGTGCAGCTTCATGCATCATTTGTTTACAGGAAGTTTGCAGTTAGCCACACTGATAGCTAGTGTGTTTGTGGTGTTGATTGGAAATGATAAATGACAAGTCTTATTAACCTGTGTATAAGTCAATGAATATACCAGATTTCACATTACTGTTGTAGTTAGATTGTGTTGGTTTTATTACTGAACACCACCTTATGTTGTAGAACATCAGTAGAGATATCCTCGCATATAAAAATGAATGTGCCAATATCAACATCTTACTGCGGTCTCTTCATTTTCAAATACATGCACATGTTTTATGCCAACAAAAAGAAGACAAAAATGATATTACAATAACAGGACTGATAAAGGCTACACAATATTCCCAGTGTTTCACCTGGACAGTGGTCTCCTTGTCATCTTTGTGGTAGGTCAGTGTGCTTCCTCTCAGCACAAAGTAGCGCTGTTGCCAGTTCTTGACTAAAGACCTCTGTTGTTTCTTGAGCCAGCCGGCCTTCAGTGGCCTCTCCATGGACCTGGAGGAGTGTGGCAAGCCCAGGCCGGGGCCTCCCTCTCCAGGTGTCACACTCTTGGATCGTGCTGCCAAACACCAAAAGAAAGCTGTTGGTAAAACTATTAAGAACAATCCCCAGCCTGCTGTATCACAGCACAAGCTATGAAACATTTACCAAAACATCAGTGCTACCCAACTGCAGCAGAGCACTTCCTCTTTTCTGTATGAGCATGTATCAGCCTATCAGGGTTGAGAGACCTGCTTAATGTAACCTATTTTGTTCCCCACCTATACACATTCAAGCTGAAAGGAAGCTGCTGGTCTGCCCCAACCAATTTCCTGTGGAATGTGCATGAATGCAGCTGTGATTATTCGACATAAATAGCACAGTGATCTGCTACAGAGTGACCATAAAACATTATGCTAAAATGGTAGAAGGCAGAAAGGTCAGATCAAGTTCTGCCTAGAGTCTAACTTGAACTGAAACTAACACAAATAAATGTCATTCCATTTTGAAGTCATTTGAAGAATGTCACCCTTGACTGACACTTGTCACCCTGGAGCTCTGTGACTGTGAGAGGTCATGATGAGGCAGAGCGGTACAAGGCCCAAAGAAGACAGGGTCAGACTGAGACAGCCTGAGTAACATGCAGGGTGGTAGGACTGCAGAGACAGCCAGAATGAGATTTAGCCCTCTTGCTCAATTGTTCTTAAATTCACTGTGACTTGTTAAACAAGATGATAGAGGAGAAGAGAAGAAGAAGGGCCGCACTGGGGTAAAAAGGAGGGTACCATATAATTGCTGGAGAGTGTGAGACACTTTGAAGGCCTCCACCTAGAAGCTTCAGAATCATTTGTTCTAACTTTAATCATCCTTCCTGTACATGCCATGACTATGCACTACTCATAATTTATACCAAGTTCAAGATTTGTACTGTGAAATACATTGTGATCAGGTAGCAGTCAGATATACACTCACCAGCCACTTTATTAGGTACACCTGTACAATTGTGTGCAATGCAACACTTCCACCTTAACATCTCTGTGTTTATGAAGCTCAAAATGTTTCAGTACAACGCCACCTACATCTACGACCTCAATAATAAACATATAATTGGATTTTTAAATTTGTGACAATTTCACCGAAAACTGAAACATTCTGAGCTTCATAGACACAGATGTTAAGGTGGAAGTGCTGTACTTAAGTGCATACAGTTGTACAGGTGTACCTAATAAAGTGACAAGTGAGGATAAGTTATTGAAAATAAATCTTTGGTCACAAAAGAATGGTTCAGCATGTTGGGAAATATGCTCACTGGCTTACTTGTGTGGAGTGAGATGACAAAATTGACACCACTGTCAAGAGATGTTCCCAAACACTCAACTGCTGCCATATTTAGGTTTGGCTACCTGGGTAATAATTAGCATAGACAGTTTGACAAGAAATGACACCATCTTGACGCAAACTGAGACACTTTTGGTCAAAAATAAAGTGAACGTCTGCCTGACAGACGACCTCATACATGAAGCCAATGTGGAAGTGCCCAAACCTGCAGTTCCTTGAATGGCCATTTGAACCTGGCTCCAAGAGGAAGTCGGTCCCCATAGGTATGGCGACGGCCAGACTTGAGCTTCAAAACTGCTCTTCAGAAAACCAGTGGGTGATGTCACGGTGGCTTTAATATACAGTCAGTGGCTTTGACCTTCAAACAGAGCCAGGTTAGCTATTTCTCCCTGTGTTCAGGTATGCTAAGTGAAGCTAACTGACTGCTAGCTGTAGCTATTTAATGTATCTCGTAACTCAGTACCTCCAAATCGCACTAAGAAATAATCCAGAATATGACTGCTCTTAAAACAAAATTCCAAAACTCACTTTTACACTTAGATTTTTATGCAGATCAAACAAATAGGATATACTGTACACAGTGTGCACAATTATTAGTCAAGTTGTATGCCTGAGGATTAATTTTATTGTTGAACAAATACAGTACTCTCATCCATCCATCCATTTTCTATACCGCTTAGTCCCAAACGGGGTCACGAGGGGCTGGAGCCAATCTCAGCCAGCTGTGGGCGAGAGGCGGGGTACACTCTGGACAGGTCTCCAGTCCATCGCAGGGCTTACAGTACTCTCAGTCAACCCAAAATGTTAATAAACCTCAAACCTGGATGTTTAACGAAAAAGTGAGGTTTGCCTTTCTCAGTGGAACATATGTGTGCACAATTATTAGTCAACTATTTTTGTGCAGAATTATTATGTAACTAAATGAAAAACAAATTGTTTCCCACCTCACTTGTTTAATTTCAGTTCTAAGAGTAACTATAACAAACAACTCAAAATTAGCAAATACCTTTGCCATTTCAAAAATATTCTGCGACCAATAGCCATCCTTATTTTCAATAATTGCCATGAGCCGTCCATCCATGGACTCTGTCAGTTTCTTGATCTTTTGATGATCAGCATTTGCTGCTGCAGCAACCACAGCCTCTCAAATGTTATTTAAAGAGGTGTACTGTATTTTCTTCCCTCACTGGCATCGTCCTGCATAGAAACCATGGCCTTCTTCCTAGACTTCTTCCTATACTAGTGCTTGAAGAAAGTCTCTTCTAAAGACTGGCAGTAGGTTTGGGAGTTGTTCTTCAACCAGAACAGGTCAAACTAGCTCCTCAATAATAGCAGCCCATATCAGTAACCCTCCTCCACTTTGCTAGAATCTGAGTTGAAGTGGTGCCATGTGTTCATTAGTGATCCAGCCATCTGGCCCATCAAGAGTCACTATCATTTCATTTGTCCATAAAACCTTTGAAAAATTTGCCTTCGGAGATTTCTTGCTCCAGTCTTCATGTTTCAACTTGTGAATCTTGTTCGGTGGTGGTTAGGTTTCAGCCTGCTTTACCTTGGCCATATCTCTGAGCACTGAACACCTTATACTTCTGGACACACCAGTTAGGCTGGAGTTCTGGAATATGGTGGCACTGAAGGATAATGGGTTCCTGGTAACTTCACATTTAATTATTCTCAAGTTTTTAGCAGCTAATTTGCATCTGTTCATCTCCACACATTTTTTTATGACCCTGTTGACTATTTGCAACAAAGCTTTTAATAGTCCGGTGATCACACTTCAGTAGTTAAGCTATGTAAAAAGTGTTGCATCCCTCTGGACGGCATTTTTGACTTTTACATGTCACTTTAATCTCTTTTTGGCCCATTTTACCTAATAATTATGCACACCTTGATAAAGGGTGTTAATCACTTTAGGCCACGCCCTCCCTCATTACACAAATACATATCTTGTATTAATAGTTTTACCAACAGCTTGTACAATGCTTAAATCCAATTAGCATTCAAGTTGATATAGCTTGGAGCTTAAAAAAAGCATGCACAGAAATAACAATGTGGTCAGAATACACATTTGCCCAATACTTGTGCATGCAGTGTAATGTTACTTAGGGGGCTATGGGTGTATGTTTGGACAGTAGCCTGGCTAACTGTTCAGCATAAAGCAGCAAATAAATTCTTTGTTGGCATCTTTTCAAATATTTATAAGGACATGTGCATGCACAAGCATGCACTGAGCATGCATTATATACACAGCCACATACTACACAGTTACAAAGAGCCAGCCATAAAGTTAGAGTGCTGCACAAACTGAGCTCTTGCATCAGTTTCCT
>NW_018127892.1:1747849-1763576 GCF_001952655.1 Monopterus albus | reverse complement strand
CCTACAATCTGTCATGGTCCACAAAACATCTTAAGGTAAAAGAGTAATGGGGGGTGGGGGGTGTGCACCATCATTGTAAATCATAATTTCATATGAGCATGATAATAATATTGACTGATATTCAGCCAAAAAGAAGCATTTAAAATAAATGCCCTGCAGGCTCTTTTATAAGACTGCTGCAACCGTTATGTCATCTGAGCTTGAGAGGAAACAGGGCATGTTTTTGCACAGATTGCACCCTACACTGGTAAGCAGGGTATTAAAGTTTCAACCTGCTGTACAGTAACATTAAATACATAATTGCACATAGTTTTGAATGCAAACACATATACACAAACGTTTGTCAATGTCTTATTTAAGCCACTGGGAATTACTTTTGAGTGGCTTAAGAAAAGCATGTTAAACATTATGAATGTCAAGCTACTCTGTATCAGAGCAATTTGCAGTTCATTCTACATTAGGTAACAGTGATTTGTGTCTGGTTATTATTACCACATAACAAACAACCAGCGGTGTGCTTCAAAACCCAAGCAGAGAAAACAAGGTGTAGAGCAGCCAGTAATTATCATCAGGTTCATTTGTTTTACAGAAAAGAATTGTACTGTTGTGATGGCACCTCAGTTATACTGTATACAGTCGACTATACAATGAATATATGCAACGAAAAAAACAAGAAAACATTACAAATATTACACTGCCTGCTATGTAGGTTTTTTTCGGTTTATATCCAGTTGTCAGATGTTATCCCTCAGATGACATCAGCTACAGTACATGTCCAAACTGTCCCCGAGAATGCGAAATTTGAAAGCACTGCATCAACAGTGCTGACAGTGAACACAACGCAGTCACTGGCTTACCTATCTCAGCCTTGAATGTGCTGAAGTCCCAGTTGCGAGGTAGTTTCAGAGACATTGTCCTTAACTCATAGTACAGGTCACCGGTTGATTTCACACCTACACTCTACCGGAGCATGCACACACACACACACACACACACACACACACACATACAAATACGCACGCACACAAACTGATGATGACTGGTATGATATCACAGAACACACTTCCTGCTTCCTGTGTTTTAATCTTTCTTCTTCTTTTCAGCCCTTCAAAACACATCCCCCCATGGTGCCTTTAGTTCCATGTTCACACTTGTTCTGATACAGTGCTGTGTAAATGGCTTGCAGACTTATTCACTAAAAGCTCTCCAGGGTTTTCATGTAGTGGGGAGTTTTCAAGTGACTAATGGTGTGGCACTATAAGGAGGGGTGTCTGGTTAGAGGAAATGGTTTTGTTTTCTTGGTTTGACTCCTTCCGTAAGGATGTTGTTTCACAGCACTGGCGGCATGAGACAAGAGGCTTCAGGAGGCAGAATTCACATAAGTCTCTTTTAACATCAAAGCTTGAGACATCTACTACTGACTGTGGATTACCCTGACTGAAATGTTTCTGTATCAGTAAAGAGATGAACCACTAAGTCGTTAGATGCAGTGTCAGGCATAGCTATTTCAAAATAGGGAAGAACACCAAGAGGGAAGAAAGCAGTCATACCCAGCAAACCACATGATTTTTTTAAACTTTAATTTTATCTGAACCAAGGCGAAGCACATTTCAGCATCAGAGTACAAGTTTTCTCAAAATAAATGCACAACTCAAAACAAACCATTGCACGGTTTAAGAATAATATATTGAAATCATTTAGCTTTATAAGAGAATCTATAACCACATAATAAAATGTCCACAAAGGGAAACCTACACTATGTGGCACAGTCACAACTCTCAAACACTCCTTTTAGATGGTCCTGGCTGGGCAGGACTCAGAAATGGCACAGAGGGTTTTCTGGGTCACATGAAAAAGAAAGGAGAGAGAGAGAGAGAGAGAGAGCGAGAAAACACCTCAGATAGTTATATCACACCCTTTACATTCTACTTCCCCATGAGTACATCTCATGTTTAGGGGCAGTGGAATGTATCAAATAGCAGTAACAAGTGGTCAAACCTTTCTGCTTAGATGCAGCATCAGTGGGAGCTGCAGCTCTCTCTGGTGGCCATCTGGAACACCAGAGAAATGGCAGTACAGAGCTGTGGGGCTAAAACCTCAAACAACAAACCACCACAGAGGTGATGAAGCCAGAGAAATCTAAGATATGACTACTGAGACACAAGTCTTTCTGGAGACTTCCTGTCTGCTCAGGAAGAGACGAAAGCAACACAGCTTAAACGTGCACTGTGACACAGAAGTCAGCACACAACAGCTACCAGAGAGGAGCCTAGAAAACATCCAACTGCATTAAGGTCATAGCAAGAAAAGGAAGAGAAAGTACTTTTCTGATATCTCAATAGGTTTTTCAACATAGCAATAATAATACTTTAAATATTCCTCTAGCCAAAATTAAGAACACTGAACATGTTTGCAAACATCTTAAATGTACAAAGTAGTGTCTTGCTTAAATAAAATAAATCTATAAAAAGTTAAGACAGGTTAGATATCACACAAGTCAAACCAAAGGTGTGAGTGGAATGACAATAAAAAATAACAAATGTGGTGATATTTAAATGCAAAGTACAATGTAAAGCCACCCTTGGTTTGTGCAATGGGTCATTCCATTGACAAAGTATTTAAATAAATACTAATAATTTGACTGTTATTGTGAAGCAAAAGCTAATTCTGGGTTATAAAAAAGTGAGTCACTTGTCTAAGTAAACATTTTTAAGGACAAAATCTGATGAGAACAAGGTTAAGGTGGCAAACTATTTCCAAAATCACAGATTAGGTGACGCAGTAATTTACACAGATGAAAGCATGTTCACAAGATGTTTTTTTAAGATTAACACACTTAGATACTGACCTTTACAACCTTGCTACACTGACTACTGTTATGTATGTTCATATTGCTGTTGTGTCCCATGACAGAGAATACATCAACAGTTCTGCCTGGGTTACATTAACACTTGGCAATGCCAACATTAAGTCTTAAAATCTATATGAATTTGCTGCATATTGTAATTTATCAATACCTCAGCTGGCCTCGGTTCAAATGGAGTTCATGGCCCAAGTAAAAAAAAAAAAAAAAACATTAAAGCATGTAGCAAGAAAGGTTGTGACTGTGGAACTGGCAGGTTTAAAGGAATAATCCAGCACATTAGCTTTGCACTACGATAGAGTTGGGAGACATACAGGAAGCAATGCAAGAAAAAAAAATCATTCAAATTTATTCAGCAAAGGCTGAAATAACCCACCTTTTAGCACAAACTACACTTCTCATAATGCATCTCAACAGTCTTTCATTAGACCCTCTCTAACTCAGTGCTGATATTCCCCATTTTTTCCACTAGAACGTGTGCTCTTCAAGTCTCGGATCAAGATAACTAAAATGACATCACTGTGACATCACCAGGGTCATTTTACAGACTTTAGAAAACTCCTTCAGTGCCACAGAACACGTTACACAAGTGTTTCACAGTCTGCTAGTACTCGTTCAGTCACATCAGAAAAATCTGCATAATGCACCTTTAACGTCTGCCAATATAATTACAGATTGCAGCTGAAATTTGATAAGAAAGCTTGAAAAACAGAAATGAACTCAACATTAAAGAAGTTATAACTTTTATATTTTACCAGCAAATCAAACACATTGGCCAGTGACATAGATATCAGTGAATCCTACTGTAAAACCTCTCTAAATGAACACTGATGTGTATACAGTAGCTGACTGTACTGGCAAAATCCAACTTAAACATCAGGTGCAAGAGAACACACGTGGTCACTTTATAGCAAATGTCCCACGCAGCAGGTTGAATTGACCAGTGATGGCCACATTCTGGGTTTCTGACCTGAAGCTGTGAACATGGCGAGGTTACAGCACACAGATGCTGTGGCAGTGAAGAAACCATCACTGTGCCTTACCCATCCCAGTGTCACAAATACAAGCAATAATGCAACCCTGACACCTTCCTAAGCATGCAGCGGCTTGTGACCTGCTACAGACAAAAGACAAGGACACAAAATGAGGCAATAAAAAAATAAAATAGATTGTGTCCCATCACTGACTCTTTCTTGTTTTACCGTGAAATAGCATCTAGGTCGTGGGAATGCTGTCTGTTATGCTGAAAGGGGTGCTGGGGAGAGATTTACTGACTCATAATAAAACACCACTTAGCACAGAACAAACCGCTCCTTGGTGCACAAAACCAGCTAAAGTTGGAGCTATCCAACTCACAGAGCAGATTCTGCATTTGCCAGATTCAATTATCCTTAAGTTGTTCTTCCTATATTATTCCACATAACATGATAATGTAAGGTTGGTGATTTGGCCAAGCATGACAGGCTGTGAAATGATGAATGGCAGTAAACATAGGAAAAAGACACACAAACACATGTAGCAGATGGTAAATATGAATTCAGTCTGAATAAAAAAAAAAAACACAGACATGATATTAAGATATAATAAAACATACCAAATATAAAAACCATCTCTGTATAAATAGAAAATCACAACAAAGATAATTAAAACTTAAATTTGGGGGGTGCAGATACACTAACAATACAGTGAACAGGATTGAGATGAGTGCATTAAAACAGAACTAAAGTACAATAAAATATTGTCACACATTAGTCAGTATATAGAGGAGATCCTGAAATGTACAGCTGACCGACAGTTTGTTCAACAGTGTCAATAGATACAAGTTGGCTACGATGGAAATGTGTAACAGTTTAGTAAATTTACTACCTGAACCTGAAAACACTGGTGTCAAAAAGACAAACTGTATGAACACAAACATGCACAATTCTCATATCCAAATGAAATGGAATGACCCAAGGCTGATGTTTTTTATGGTTTTCTCAGTTGTTTTTTTGTTTCACAGATGTGTACATGCTCACACAAAGCCCAGTCAGTCTCCATGAGCTCCAGTGGTACACAGAGCCCCCGGGTGCTGCCCTCCTCCCTGGTCTCCCTCTCAGGGTGATCCGGTGTGGGTGCAGCTGGCTCTAAGCAGCAGCCTCCTCCAGTGCTGGCAGCAGGCCCTTCTCTGTCAGGTGAGCCTTCAGGGAGTTGAAGATGTGGAGCTGCTGATCAACACGGAGGGCCAGGAGCTGCTGGATCACCTTGCTGGGGTTGGGGCCCCTGAGAGAAGCCAGAGAGGTGTGAGCAGTGGACATGTCATTGATTGTTACCATATTCCAGCATGCAACACTCTCATCAAACATTTTTCTCTTATCAGGCTAACTAACTAGCTTGTAATACCTGGTACTTCAGCTGGATGTCTTATTAGCACAGCACTGGTTTAGCATGATCTCGTGTGTAGCAGTCAAATACATATTTCCTGAGATTCTTCTACAGGGGTCTCATTTTCATATCAGCCAAGAGGCACTAAAATGTTACCCAGAGACTCAGCAATTAATGTTAGTTAGCTAGTTAGCTAGCTATGGCCACTAAAACGTGCCAGTGATAATTGTAATTTCACCTGCCAAAGTTAAGGTTGGTTGTCTTGAAATGAAAAGCTTTCTTCTGTTTATTTGTGACACAGAGCCGTTCAATGCCACACTAGCAGCTCTGTGAGGCTGTCCTTAGGAACAGCGGTGCTATAGGAAATGCTAACATCACCTGGTGTTTATCAGGAAAATGTCACCACAGTCAACATTTTAGTTAAGCAAGTTAGCATGCTAACATTTGCAAATAAGCACTTAAGAATAGCAAATGCTATTGGACAAATTACATTTTTACCCAGTGTTGGTGCTACCTTAATGAGTTAGTTATAACAATTCATCTTTTGGAAACTAAATCTGACAGTAAGCTGCACAAAGCAAAGGTCAAATTCACTATATTTAAGCATCACAATTTGTCATGACATTGACAGTGGTGTTTTGAGTTTACCTGATGAAGCTAGCAATGTATACATTAACGAAAGTGGCCATGAGGTACTGGCAGTCAAATCTGTCCATAATGCCACCGTGACCTGGGATGGTGTTGGCAAAATCCTGAGGAAACAAGCAGTACACATGCTTGGACTGTGCCTGTACACACACTGTATTGAGGAAAAACTTTATTAAAAGACATTAACAGTAAAAAGAAGATTTTTAATGTAATCAAGCACAATAGACACTATATCCTACAGGCATGTGACACTATATAGCTGCCTAATTTTGAGCAGGACACACCAAGAGACAATGTAAATATGAACAGGAGAACAGACAGCAGCAGTTGCTGCAGACTGAAAGCACAATGGATCTGCATGTATGTCAATTTGGTACTGGGGTAACCTCAGCTTACAGCATATACAGTGCTGAGTCATCATGGTGTCCTTCATTCCTACCTTGATCTTGAAGGCTCTCTTGAAGCCGCTGGCAAAGAAGCCACCAAAGGGTCCCACAATGGAGGCGAACGTGGACAGAGCGATGCTGTGGATCTGGAATGGGTAGAGACGCACTGTGGTCTGTGGAGACAAGGAAGGGCCAGATTTAAATACCCACACTGCATAGAGGCCAGCAGTGAACAACACTCAGCCAGTGTTTTAATGATCGGTTCCTCCAAATCACATTTACATCACTGCACAATCCAAAGAGATCCAGTCAGATTGATGAGGGAGGTGAAGTCTTACCCATCCGGTGGCAGACTCCAGGACACTGGGAAGGGCATAGTCCTGGAGCTGGAAAAGGTCAGACGGCTCACAGTCCACCTGGAAACTGTTGGAGTCATTGTTAAACTCCACCGGACACACAAAGTAGCGGCAGCCAGCCATCACATAGGAGAGCTGGGAGGAGAGCAAGGAGATGTCACATCATTACCATTACATGACTTTACATGTCAACGATAATTTACTTGTTATGGTGGGAACTAATCGGCCTGTGAAAGCTGCTGGTTGCCTTACATGGCTCTGGAGGAGCCATCACATGTTTGAGGTTTATTGAACACTGCTGACTTCATCAGGGTTCTTCAGAGATGGATGCATCATTGATGCTGACTGTATTATGCTTTCATTCAGTTATTTACTTTACATTTATTCAAGCAGAACTGAAACTGTTCTGGTGATACATGGAGGCCCTGCAGCTCGCTGAGATCATTTATGTTGGGTTTTCATTCTTGTCACCTGTCTGTATGTGTTCAATGAAGAGTAACTCACATAAATTAAGACACATCTAAAGTAGCTCATAGGTGGCTGCAGATGTAGCTAACTTTGTAAAGTCAATAGTATCATTGACATTGTATTTACCAAATCTTTCCTTATAACATTTTTTCCCAAATTGTTTTTAGGCTTCATAAAACATATTGTGTGAAAGTACTTACAGGGTATACTTACTATATTCACCAAGCCACACGGGCACATATCTCAACATAACAAATGCTTTGATACTGTCAACAATGGTGTGTTAACAAGAGCATACAAAAAGGTACTCTCTCGCTCTATGATTCTCTATAAAGGCATGTGGTCAAATGAAAATCATATCTTACCATGATGCCAAACACAATGGTGGCGAAGAATCCACCGATGAAACCCTCCCATGTCTTTTTAGGAGACAGCTGTGATGAAAAAATTCAACATGTGGATGATATATGACCATTTAACTCAGTTGACCTTTAACTATAACCTCTTAGACACAATAGTAACTTCTTCTGTCATTCTAAACAAAGGCTAATGAGGAGAATAATCTATACATACTGGTTGCAATTTACCAGAAAACTAACATCTGAAATAGCATTAAACATTTATGCAGCTACAAATACGACAACCAACCTTGATAAGAGGGGTGCGGCCGAAGAAAAAGCCAAACATGTAGGCCATAATGTCATTACAGATCACACAGGAAATTGGCACAATGAACCTATTAGAAAAATACAAGTTTATGTTAGTGATATATGAGACGGCACAAACATATGTTTTATGTGTGGTAAAGCAAATCTAAAAGGACAAATTAACATGAAATAGATCATAACTGATTTCAAAGGAATGTGACTTTACTTGTGGAGTAGCCATTATCTGAGAAAATGAGCTGCAGATTAGGTAGGCTGTGCAAAGTATTAAAGGAGATAAAGGGAGTGTTTACGTACCAGATCATCCCTTCAAACAGGTTGTGAATGATAAGGTGAGACTGAGTCACCACAATCAACAGTGTGACATGGGTCCAACCAAACTGTGGAGACAAGATTAACCGTGCATGTTTAATAAGGACACTTCTGATTTGCTTTCACTCCAAAATATATTTATGATGATAATGACAGAGCCTTTATTCTGACCATCTCTGAACAGAATGAACATAAAGAAACATGTTCTGTGACAAATGATTTCGTAGTGGTGAATTTCTTCAGGAAATTGACCTGAAACTGATGTGAACTGACTTCACCTAAGATTAACAAGGAACAGTGACAGCACAGTGACGTTCTTATTTCAGGACAAAACTGGTGGCAACAAATAAAATATGACCAGATTTGAAATGTTGAAAATTCTTGTCAGGCCATTCCTGTTGCAGTTTTCATTTTGATATTAAGTCCCCTCCATTTTCTTTCCATTGCATATAACTCACTGTTGTTTTTACATTCATTCAGCTTGGGCACTTCTGCAAAAACCCTGTCAATGGTAGGGAAAACCCTGTTCTTATGACACTAAATGGATGTGCTGTTGCATGGTTGGTTACTGATTGAGTTACCCATTGAAAATATTTCTGTATAGTTACTGCTGACTCTAGGTTTTCTGGTTAATATGACAAACTACACATAGTTGGGATTTACTGTGTGCTATATGCTCTTATTAAAATGGCCCTCTGGCCCTCTTCTCATTTTAATGAGGGCCTGTGTTTTAGCTAGCCTCATCAATATCCCAGCAGCCTTGAGGCTAGTGGCCAGGAGGTGGCAGGCAACTACTTACCATATAAAACTGAAGGCGGTAATGTTTCTTAACCAAACTCAGCACAAACATGCAGAAACCTGCAACAACAAGACAAAAATATAATGAAACAACCTAATAGGAGCATAATGACAACAGTGGTGTCTGTAAGAAGAAGGAGAGCAATTAAAGCAGAATCTTTGGTCAAACTGAATAAATTTAGGCTGACCTATTTCAGACAAAGTGTTAATGTGCAGAGGCTAATGTAGAATTAACTAAACACTGTGCTTTAACAGGAAGACAAAGGTCAAAGCAGACATACTGCAGCTGGCTTACTGAAGGTTTCAGATTGACACTTATTCTTCTCCAGGGTAAATGTAATGTCTATACACTGTCAAAAAATAGCATATACATGTATGGTTGTAGTGTTTCCTGGCACCAGAAATGTAGGCTATTCAGTTTGAGTTTCAGTCAAGCAGGCAAGAGGCAGGCAGCATCAGGGTGTTTCCTTCCTCATCACATCCTGTTTAGCAGCTGGTGGCAGTGAATTACTACCTGACAAGCTGCAGTACAGGAAATGGGACTTCTTCAGTTAGCATGGGCCCTGAAATAACCCGCTCTGAAGAATCTAACCAGAACCACAAAATCATCAAGACTGATATTCTAAATTGTTGATACTGATTTTCTAAAAACGTTCCATAAATCCTCAACAAACATACAGTATTTTGGACTGTACATTTATTTATATTTCCCTTCTGAAAGCCCTAATTAATCATTCACAGTCATCTGCTGAGACAATCCTGAGAGATGCTGATGCCAATTTGTCTTTTGGAATCAATTTAATGATCACATGACAGTCTAAACAGCAGACTCACTCATTAAATGCAGGGTCTTTGCTGTGTGAAATCACCCTTACACTTAAATTTAACGGTATCATTTGACAAACTATAAATGGTTGAGGACATTCACTAACTACTAGTTTAGCCCGTGGCAAACTTGGATTAGGCCACAATAAACCTTTTACCACTTTCTAGTAGAAAGTAGCCATTAGAGAACCTGTTTGTCTGGTGTTAAGCAAATGTTTTCAATGTATTGGGTTTGTGGTATCCTACATTTGACTACTTCTTCCATTTGCCCCATAAAACGTACTATACTAGAGGATAATGTGGAACATGAGTCAGTGCTGAACAACCTGATAAAATATACTGTACACTGCTGTGGCCCACTGGCATAATGATGATCTACAGAATAAACAGACAAGTTCGAAAACTCAAGTTTACATTGCAGGTATACGTATATTCTAGTTAAATGAATCCCTTCCACCCACATTTATGAGAACCGATCTTTATAGGTTTCGCTTCCAAATCAAGTCTCAATGTGTGTACCTGTGAGGTAGAGGGCAAAGGAGATAAAACGGTGGTATTTGCTGAGGATGCGAAGTGGCTCCTCTCTTTGTACCAGTGTGAAGAAGTAATCTGTCACTGTCTCTCCATAGAAGAAGTAATTCACACACAGCAGGAAGTACCTGTGGGACAGAGGGTTGGAGCAAATGTAGACATCTCACAGCATTTATGGCAGTAGCTACACAGACTAAGCATTCAGCTTGCCTGCGGCTGCATTTGGAATAAAGATACAGGGATTTCACAGTGGAAATCTTTGATTCGAAATCATCTCTCACTTCTCTGTATGGTCAGTGTTAGAAGCCCAAATATTTTGCCACTTAACTGCACATGGCATCTTGACTTTTCAGGAGATTTTCCAAGAACATGGCACAGTGAATGTTAGGACACTGCAGCAGAGTTTGACACGCCTCCTCGGCAGGGGGTAGGGAATGCTGTCACAATCCAAAAACCCCCGCACTAAATTATGCACCACTATTGCTAAAAAAATAAAACAGCACTGACAGCTTGCTGTATTTTTACATTTGCTGATTGGTTTAGTAATCTACAATCTACTCAATTTAAACCTGTTGAAAAAACAAACCTCAGGGCGTCTGCAACAAAATAGAACATGATGCAACCCAATAAAAAAGAAGCAAACAAGGAAATTTGTGGCATTTATGACACCTGTCTACTAAAGTGTGTGACTGTGTGTGCACTGTATCAGTAGGTGCTCACCAGCTCAACGTCCTGAACCAGGGCAGGTGGTAGGAGTGGTACACACTGTAGCCAATGGTGATGATTTCATGGAAGCACTTGATCTGAACACACAGGACCTGCACAGAGAAATGCCGGATCACCAGGGAGTACTGCAGCATCAGAGAACTCTGTGAGTGTGAGAGTGTGTGTCCTATGACCTGCTGTCCTACTGACACAAAAATGGCTGACGGCCCTATTTTGAGTGAATTCCCAGATGACAGCAGCATGTTACTAGAGAGTCGAGATCCCATTAATCCATTAGATTACTACTTTAAAAGTTCAACTGCACAGAAGGTGCTACAGAGAACAATTATGATTTCTCTATTGCCAGCACCTGTTGATTGCTACAGGCGAGATTCATTACAAATTAAAGGAGCATCACGCTATTCTGACAAGAACTACGTAAGACAGCATTGTGTAAATATTACATTGTAAGCCATGATTTTTGTCAACTATAACACCTCTTCCCCTTGTCTGCATCAGTGTCGTGTGCACTCACAATCATCATAAGCACCATGGGGCCCAGGTAGATGATGAAGAAGAAGAAGGAGATCATGGCTAGTGTGAGGATCCCTCGTACCCACCAGTTCTTCCATCTGAATTAAACACACACACACACATACTTCTGTTCAATGTCAACTAAAAGGTGAAGAAAAGACAAAAGGTTATCAGTAGCAGAGGGGAAAAGGTAGTTAAATAAATCATCTGAGACACAGTGAAAAATGACTGACTGGCCAGGTGGCCATTAAAACATGTCCATTCCCTTATTTTCACATATCAGGACACCTCAATGTGCATTATCCTTTACATACTGTATGTAATGGTGATTCATTATGTGTGGAGTGTGTCATTTTAAGCATTTTAAGTGTGCCCATACACATACAACCGTTTTGATATTGATTATTTTGAGCCATTGATTATTTTCAACCAGGAATAACAATAAAACTATGAGCAAAGAGGGATTACTTCAGATTAATCTTGACACCTCCACATGTATAGCTGTGCTGAGATCAACATCTGAATAAACACTGGCCTCTTGCCCATACAGAACATGTAGTCACTCACTAAACAACTCAGATTACAGAACACTGGGTGGCCCCTTAGATGCCAGGTGTTTGACATCTGTAAGTACATTATACAGTCACCCAGGAAAGAGCCAGCTTTCGTTGCTGCACACAAAACTCAGCCATGTTATTTCCTCCTTGAACAGTACTCACCTTGAGGAGAGTCCAGAAAGGGCCTTGTTTAGAACCTCGGGGGTGTCATCAGGAGGCACTGGCACCTCTGGGACCCCTGAGTCCACCTTGGACTCACTGTCCGACACCCCATCTTTTTCCACCTTCAGCTCACTGTCTGACCCCTGGCAAACAGACAGATGAGAAACAGGACACTGATATTTAGTTCATATATACAGCAATGAACCACAGGTGCAGTCCCAGAATCATCAGGAATACAAGAAGCTCTTCAGTCTGTGCATTTTATAAATATTTGGATTTTAATGTAGTACACGACTGCTATTAAAGTACAGCAGTCCACGCACACTGCTTCAATATCCAAAGCTTGACAGGCTTCTGTATGTAAAGAAGTTGTTAAGCTGTTAGGGTGAACAATAAATCAAGAACAGTCTGTATATACCCACACAGTCCTGGGGAAAAGGGTAATCAGCCAAAATACAGTGGGTACGGAAAGTATTCAGACCCCCTTAAATTTTTCACTCTTTGTTATATTGCAGCCATATGCTAAAATCATTTAAGTTCATTTTTTTCCTCATTAATGTACACACAGCACCCCATATTGACAGAAAAACACAGAATTTTTGACATTTTTGCAGATTTATTAAAAAAGAAAAACTGAAATATCACATGGTCATAAGTATTCAGACCCTTTGCTCAGTATTTAGTAGAAGCACCCTTTGGAGCTAATACAGCCATGAGTCTTTTTAGGAATGATGCAACAAGTTTTTCACACCTGCATTTGGGGATACTCTGCCATTCCTCCTTGCAGATCCTCTCCAGTTCTGTCAGGTTGGATGGTAAACATTGGTTGACATTTTCAGGTCTCTCCAGAGATGCTAAATTGGGTTTAAGCCAGGGCTCTGGCTGGGCCATTCAAGAACAGTCACGGAGTTGTTGGGAAGCCACTCCGTTATTTTAGCTGTGTGCTTAGGGCCATTGTCTTGTTGGAAGGTGAACCTTCGGCCCAGTCTGAGGTCCTGAGCACTCTGGAGAAGGTTTTCGTCCAGGATATCCCTGTACTTGGCCGCATTCATCCTTCCCTCGATTGCAACCAGTCGTCCTGTCCCTGCAGCTGAAAAACACCCCCATAGCATGATGCTGCCACCACCATGCTTCACTGTTGGGACTGTATTGGACAGGTGATGAGCAGTGCCTGGTTTTCTCCACACATACCGCTTAGAATTAAGGCCAAAAAGTTCTGTCTTGGTCTCATCAGACCAGAGAGTCTTATTTCTCACTATCTTGGAGTCCTTCAGGTGTTTTTTAGCAAACTCCATGCAGGCTTTCATGTGTCTTGCACTGAGGAGAGGCTTCCGTTGGGCCACTCTGCCCTAAAGCCCCGACTGGTGGAGGGCTGCAGTGATGGTTGACTTTCTTTGACTTTCTACAACTTTCTCCCATCTCCCGACTGCATCTCTGGAGCTCAGCCACAGTCATCTTTGGGTTCTTCTGTACTTCTCTCACCAAGGCTCTTCTCCCCCGATAGCTCAGTTTGGCTGGACGGCCAGCTCTAGGAAGGGGTCTGGTCGTTCCAAATGTCTTCCATTTATGGATTATGGAGGCCACTGTGCTCTTGGGAACCTTAAGTGCAGCAGAAATTTTTTTGTAACCTTGGCCAGATCTGTGCCTTGCCACAATTCTGTCTCTGAGCTCTTCGGGCAGTTCCTTTGACCTCATGATTCTCATTTGCTCTGACATGCACTGTGAGCTGTAGGGTCTTATATAGACAGGTGTGTGGCTTTTCCTAATCACGTCCAATCAGTATAATCAAACACAGCTGGACTCAAATGAAGGTGTAGAACCATCTCTGGGATGATCAGAAGAAATGGACAGCACCTAAGTTAAATATACGAGTGTCACAGCAAAGGGTCTGAATACTTATGACCATGTGATATTTCAGTTTTTCTTTTTTAATAAATCTGCAAAAATGTCAAACATTCTGTGTTTTTCTGTCAATATGGGGTGCTGTGTGTACATTAATGAGGAAAAAATGAACTTAAATGATTTTAGCATATGGCTGCAATATAACAAAGAGTGAAAAATTTAAGGGGGTCTGAATACTTTCCGTACCCACTGTAAGTGAAAAAGCAACCTGGGGGTGGACCATGGTTATGCAAGACCTTCCATAAACACCCTATGCGTGCCACCAAATACAGATCCAGTATATTCTCCATCCTGTTAATTGATACATACGCAAATATTGAGATGTCACTGGAGAAACAGCCTCAGGCTGACAATATCAGAAGTGGACATACTGTATTAAGCAATCAGCAGCAGGCCTGCCAGTGCAGAGTTGTGTGTGGGAGACTAAACATAGTGCTAAATCATCTCCATCCATACTGTTGATTTCTAAAAACCATCTGTTCACCAACAGAGGCCTGTTCAGAACGCACTACTGTTGCCATGGAGAGGCAAAGATTAATCAGACGATGGATGCCTTCAGACAGTGGCAGTGACACACACTTAGAAAGAGGCTTCTGCAGGTCAGTATGTCCTTTTAGTCCTCACCTTCTGCTGACCTCTCTGCTGCTGGTGACCATATTCGGCTCAATACTCTCATCTCACACTCACACAGCAGATGGTTGGCTTGCTGTTTTGAGATGCACACTCAGCCTCACACTGAAACAACTGTTGCACTAGCACATCACTGCAGCTGGATATTTTTTGTTTTAATAATATATCTTTACTGCTTTTTGCTATGGCTGCTTGATTATGGGAAAACTCATAATCACAATTATCCATCATCACTTAATCCTGAATAGGGTCACAGGATAGAAGCGGGGTACAGCCTGGACAGGTCACCAGTCTATCACAGGGCCGACAAACAACCACGCATACACTCACACTCACTCCTATTGGCAATTTAGAGTCACCAATAACCTAAGCTGCATGTCTTTGGACTGTGAGAGGAAGCTGGAGTACCTGAAGAGAACCCACACAGGCACAGGGAGAACATGGGAACTCTCCGGGTCAGCCCGGGCTCAAACCCAGAACCTTCTTGCTGTGTGGTGACAGTGCCAACCACCACACCACTGTGCCACCACAATCGCAATTATTTTGCATTTATCATCCACATGTTATCATGCATTTATTCAACTTTTTAAAAAAATCTTTAACAGTGGATATTCTTGAACTTTAAATATGATTCAACTATAAAGAAATTAAGTATTTGATCTGCCTAATTATGACTGTGAGTTCAAAGGAAATTCCTTACTGCTCCACAGTAATATTTTAGAGAGCACTACGGATTCTTTGGGAGAGCACTACGGATTCCGTATTCTTCATTGATTTTACCATACTTAGAGTATGGCGTTGAAAACTGGGGAAACACATACAAAAGCTCACTTCAACCATTGTATATATTACAAAAAAGAGCGATAAGAATTGTGCATAAGATGGGGTACAGGGATCACACCAATGGAGCTTTCATACAGTCTAAATTGTTAAAATATTACCTGGTGGAATTCAAAAACTATTTAATGAAAGGGAAGGGGGATACAATTTAAGGGGTCAGTTAAATTTAAAAATTCATGTT
>NW_018127892.1:1733262-1747605 GCF_001952655.1 Monopterus albus | reverse complement strand
TGTGTGGTGTAGAGGATAATTGTTTATGTAGAGATATTGCTTAGGACTTAAAAGTTGTAAGATGATGTCATGGGGTAGGACTAGATAAGTCTAACTTCTTCCTACTTCGTTCAAGCATGTACTAGGTATAAGTAAATTGATATTGGATTATTATTGTTGGATATGTGTGAAATTACATGTGTTGACATATCAACTGTTTTACATGCTTGAATGAATAAATCAAATCAAATCAAATCAAATTTGTAAATCAAATAAGTGATGTTAACAATATTTCCAGTGGTAACCTAAGGAATTTCTGCTGTAATTCCTGTCAGTTAGCTCTTTTGGTTCTTCTTCTGTGTGTGACAGGATGCTAATAGGCTTTGCTAGCAATAACTATCTTGTTGTGTAGAATCGTTGGCTGAACTAAACATGCTACAGCCTGTTTGGGAGTGAGTTTGAGCTTTTAGCGATCAGCGTACTGCAGTAAAGGAAAAAGGTGACCTGAATTTATAACACAAGACAAAAAAAAAAGAGCATCACTGCCAAATGACAGCACTGTATAGTTTGGTATAAACTATTGACTGTAGATCAACTTGACAATAATGTTATATACCGATTCTACAGCAGCATTATAACAAGAAAGATGTCTTGTTTTAAAAAGACCCTTTTCATATTGAGAACAGATGATATTTGTCACACTATAGTTATTTATAACATGAAACTACTTGTTATAACAACATATAGACTATCACTCATGAAAAAAAGTCACATAATGGGAATGTTTTACTGTGAAAAATATCTCACTGAAACTAGAAAGATTTCAGAATAAAACAAAGCATTTTTCTTTCTTTTTTACCCTTTGTCGTGTGGCAATAATACCATCCTGCACTAATGCACTTGGCTCTTTAGAAAGACATAATATTGAGCCTGAGGACCACATCGTAACAGCTGTGTCACAAAACACTTCCCTGTCTGGCCACCCCATCTCTCTGAATCAAATAAGCTAACAGATACAAAACTGCACATTTTCTAACATTTGGAAACTGACTTTCCTGCCAATTACATGACACACTTACAAACTAGTGTGCACAGCTGTCAGAACCCACCGACTGAATGTAGAAGCGTGCACAAGAACACACGTGGAGACAGACCCATTCTCCGCCTGCTGGTTTCTATGGAAACAATATCCGTCATTCAGGATACTTGAGTTAAAAATAGACACATGTTTCACTCCTCCTCTCGTGGTATACCAGTGGTAACCCTGGGAGCCTCTGTTTTGTTTATCTCCAAATCATGAGAGCTGCAAGCTTTAAAAGGGTGAGTGCAAGCCTGCTTTTACTGGGGTTTAGAGCTTTTAGGCAGAAATCTAAACCCAGAGGAGAGCAGCTTCCACAGAAAGTAAAGCAAAAGGAAAAGAGAAGGTCTGTCATTCAGGTTTTCAGCTGTGTTGTGCTGTGAGTTCACAGGAAACAAAGATGTCAGAGGAACTGTTTTGACATGTTCAAGACCACATGTGATCAGATGGTCATTTAAATTGAAACTTCCAGGGATCATGTGAATAAACAAAAATTTGACTATTTCTTGAGTTTCAGCATCATGTTGTGGGACTCTTTTTGTGGCACAAACATTTACCATAGCTTCCACATCTACACTTGTGTGTGGCCACATTTCACACTAAAATCTTGGTCCTATCTTGGCATTTGTACCAGGTGGAGGGCTTCACAACAGAAAGATGTGACGTACACACTCTAGATGTGTTAATGTCACTCCTGGCTCAGCTGTGCATTCCACTGACTTCTGACCTTTAATCCACAAACTATTGAAAAATAGAGTTTAGATAATTAGTAATGAATAACTCAGATCTTATTTAATACAAAAACAAATAGCCCCCCCCATACCTAATTGTTAAAAGCCCATAACATGACAGTGTACCATAAAAGCTATTTTCAGTTAGCAGCCCACCTTCTATCAAACACGTCAAGACCAGTAAGAGGAATGAAACATTAAAGAAAGAGCCCAACCAAAGAGAGCTTAATAGTACATTAACATTCCCCTGACACTCCTCTGTTTGTTGTATCGATGTAACTAATGCCTCGACTACTTTCCCATCCGCTTGTAGCTGAAAGTCCTCCAGTTTTCAGTGATAACGTCCTCTGGTACCTACATCCATCCCCACATCCGTCACACCACCACGCCCCTTTCTCGGCGCCGATATTAGCTGGAAAGCAACTTCGTCATCCATGTTGGTAACACATTCGTTTGTTTTCTGTTTGAGCATCCTTATAGACAAAAAGGGCAGGGGATAAGTTATGTGTGCGAGCCATGGTCGTAAATAGTTGACTTTGGCTAATGCTGTTCTTTAAACAAATAGTTAGCAGCTGCAAAGAGTCCTGAGCAGTTAGAGATAGTAACACGGAGAGCTTCCCTTGTGGCTTTATCAAAGCTTAGGTGATGTGTCCAAGTGTATGTGGTTAGCAGCAAAATGTATGTTGATTTCCTTAGCATAAAATATAGCTTACAGGTTATTTTAGTAAACAAAGTCCTTCTATAGGACGCCGTGTACCTCATAATGAAAAACAGGGCTAATACGAATCAAATGTTTACTTTTGCATATGGTTTGTCTGTTTTCAAGACGTAAACAGACCCAGGAGGACCATAAGCAGCATCAGCCAATCACTCTGAAATCTGGGTAGTAAGTCTGGCAGGCGGTTTGTAACGTTATGTTAGCGCATTTCAATGGATTGTAACGGGGTTTAAGGCACAGTTAGCGTTAGCTGTTTTTCTTCTAAGTGCCGGTGCCTAAATAAAAGACAATGTTAACATGCCAGGTTTACAGTGATATTGTCACGACTCTTTGGCTACACAAGCCACAAACTTGATGCCTTAGGATAGCTAGCTAATGATACATGTGTAGCGTTAGCATCGCTTCCAAATGGCAGGACCGTGTCCTGGCTGACGTTACCTTGTCCTCCGACGCCTGCTGTTGTAACGCGGGGTCGGTGTCTCGGGCTCCACGGTGCCTCAGCTCTGCCATCTTAGCAGATCGTAGCCCGGTGTCCAGTGGGATAGCTCCTACGGCTTCGACACACAAAACTCGTTACCTGAACTAACAGACCTCCGCAGCTTCTAGCAAGATTACGCACAGCGACACTTTTCGCTCGAAGAAGAGCCCAGTCGTGTCAGGCACGCGGAAATAAAAATAAAGGCAACTTCCAGTTTTCAAAATAAAGTCCATGTTGATAACTTTTGAATGTAATACTGCTGTTGCTCAATGTAAATAAAAATGAAAATATACCAGATTTAATTTGGTATTAACTAGTTTTGATTACACTAATTTGTTTACCTGTAACTAACTCTGTAAAGATAGCTGTAGACTATGTAAAGTCAATGTTGACTGACATCAAAATAACAAATATACAGCATCATACACAAATAAGTGTTTTCACTAAAGCTTTTTTCATTAGGAGAAAGCAACAAACACCAACAAGTACAGCATTTTAGAAGCACTGTCTGATAATGGAAACTACTCTCCTGTATGTTCCAGATGTGCTCTAGCAGCTGGACCAGTTATGAACATTTGCAGTAGAAGCACGTGTTCCTGGACAGACATGGTACAAAGGTCTAAATGGATCTGACCTGATGTCTAACAGTAAATGTCGAAAAGCAGTTACCAGGCACAGATGATGGATGACTGTTAAATGCTGTCTCTTAAGGCATGTAGAGTCTGCTGTGACTGTTTTATTATTTATATTTCATTTTACATCAGCTACCTTTTCATAAATTCACCTATATAGCCAACCCTGGATTTTCACCTTTGTCTCTAAAATGACAGTTACTTTTTGAATTGAGACATAAAAACCTCTCATGCATTCATTGCTGTGCAAGTTTGCCATATCAAATGAATGCTTTTATTTTTAAGGTTTAGTGTCCAAATATTTAGTTGTGTTTGATCTAACTTTGCATTGCTATCAGCATCCTCTGACATCATGTGAGCTGTGGGCTGTATTCAAGACAAATAACCTGCTGTGTGATATGTGTGCACTGCTGAGCATTTGTAGGCTACATAATCATAAAACAATACAACATCAGATATAACTATGTGTAATATGCTTCTTTTATGTTCTGTAAAATATTGCAAATCATATGTTAATAACCTGATTATTACAATACATAACAGTGGCTCCCTGGTGATGTTCAGGTGCCCAGTGAGCATTTGCACTAAAATCATAGTCACATGAGGCCTTTTGCAAATTTAACAATTTAATGTTATTCTTTATACACACAATTTGCCATACATTATGCTATACACTCACTCACACACCAGAGGTGTCAAAAGTATTCACATTCATTACTCAGGTAGAAGTATAAATACTAGCGTTTAAAAAGACTTTTGTACAAGTTGAAGTATCAACTCAAGCTTTTTACTCAAGTAAAAGTATAAAAGTACTGGTTTTAAAACTACTTAAAGTATAAAAGTGGAAGTAATGTAAGGAAAATGCCATTAAGGACAAAAGCTTATGTCATACGGACCATATTGTGCCATACCCCACCTCCTCAAAAAAATATTTTTCTAAAGGCCGTAATGACAAATGTTATATTAAAATGTTAATATTGAAAAATGTAAGATGCACTAGGCTACCATTTCAGTCACATATATGCCCATTGAAAATAAATGCATTTTAGTACAATGCAAATACATTAAAGATAAAGAATATATGTGTACTCCTGAGCATTAACATGTGTTTCATGGAGCAGAAGATATGATGACTAGTTAGTTACGTATAAGTATTCTAATGGTGCAAAAGTCAAAAATCAGAGTCACGTCATCAATAACCTATACATTAATGTAAATGTACATCCAAGCTTAGCTGTAGGAATCTGTGAGGGCAATGGATGAGAAAATTGGTGTAGCAGGGCAGGATTCCCAGGGCAGGATTAGTAACAATTACCCTTGTATGGTTGTCAATACACAATAAACATGTGCTGTCAAAATGAATGATTAATCCAAGTGATTTATTAAAAAATAAATAACTCAATCCTAATACCTTCCTGATAGTATGTACTATGCTCAAATCTATCTAACAAACATTTTGTACTCAGGATCTACATCAGTTAAGTGCAGAACATGCAACAAAGAATTACCAATAACCTTTGTTAAGCCGGAAAATCAGCTGATTCTCAAAGTTCTTTGAGCCAGTGCTTGTCCTTCTTGGCCTGAAGATCAGACCTGCAACACTAAACAGGCTTTCACAGGCTGCTGAGGCAGGGAGTGCCGTATTAAGCTCAAGTGACAGCTGGAACACAGCTGGAACACAGCTGGGAAGGACTTCAGTACCTCCACTGTGTCTCTACAATGCTGGAGTCTTTCCTGAAGGCGCTCCGAGCACTTGCTACCAAAAATGTTTTCATCTATTTCAGCAAATAATGTTCAACAACTGATTTTAAATGTTAATTTTCGACATTTTGCAGTAAACCATTCCTACAAAAGTCATGTGTACTAACTATAGAATATGGCAAAGGCTAAATAACAATTGCAGTTTGGGTTAAATCTTAAAATAAAACATTTCTTCAAGTAACAGGAGAATGGGAACAACTGACATTATGTTTTTAAGACCACGACTTACCACAGCTGTAACATTTAGAGGGAAATTTGCCCAGTAATACTCCACACAAAAAGGTCACCACAACAGCAATGATGATGTTTACAGTACAGGACCTCATGCAGTCAGCTGAGATGATGATGATAAAGATGACATACGAGCATTATGTTATTTCAGAAATACTGGGCCATCTGGACAAGTTCAACATTATTTGGAGCTACTTTCTGCCAAGCTGTCTGCTTTTTCAGTTCAGTTTAACCGAACTAAGACATTTACAGCAGTCATTATTGTTAACAACAGTCACTGTACACATCACTGGAGTCTCCTCCATAAATCCACCTATAACAAAAAGGTCAGATTCTGAGAATGAAATGGGAAAAAGTTGAGAAGAAAAATGGGGAAATCAATCACATCTGTCTGACAGTCAAATACTAAATGCTCTTGAATTATCTTGGCCAGTATACTCTCAGTATTTACCTACAAATTACTGAAGTAAGATGTAAAATCTTCAGTGCTTCACCAACTCATTTCTTAAAGATATTTGAAACCTCGTTTTCTCATCTGATTCTGATAAACACAACTAGGGTCAAACTGGACAAAAATGACCATATGCTAATAATAAAAACAAGAACAGTGCTAAAACAAGTTTGAGTTTTTAATCCAGATACAGATCATAGCAGCTGGCAAATTTAAATATTACATATGTGAATAATCAACTCAACCTCTGCGTCATCCATATTTAAAACATCAATATCTGTTTTTATTTGACTAAATAAAGTATTGCATAATAGCAAATTGCTCTTTGCTTTTGCTATTTTAGAGGATCACTTATTAGACAAGTGTACTGTATGGGCTAAACTCAGTTTAAAGTCCGTCATCTTTCACTGAAGGCTAGAAAACTCAGTGATAGTGGTAGTCTCTTGTTTTTAAAACTGTAATTTGCAACCTTAACAGCAAGTGGCAGCAAAAACTCACTGTAAATATGTGAGTGTGTGTTTCAGCTCTATGGCCGGACAGAAGCCAGCACTTATATAGGAGGACTGAAAGAAGAAGGGCGCACATTAAATGAGGGTTCAATAGTCTCAGATGCATATACTGCTGGGTCACTAATGCATAACAGGACTGTGGAATAGAGCAGGGTTATATCGGGGTGACGCAGATTACTGTAGGCTTCCAGACATCACCCAGACAACAATCTACAACATCTGAGACTAATCCTTCTCCAATTAACACATTTAAAACATAGGATACACCATTGTTCCTCTGTACTGAATTGTATGATTTATTTTCATATTTCTTTCCACGCATTATTATAATGATCTGTGTGCACAGTGAATAATAACTCACCAGGTTTTTACAGGTACTTGTGCAGGTGATGTTTAGATTCTAAATGACACATTAACTAGCATTAACTAACTCACTTCATCCATACCTTGCCTTAAGGATGCCTTTTTTTACTTTAATGCTTTTAAATTTTGTTGTTTCTTTATCTTGTCTTTCTTTTATATTCTGTCTTAATGCATTTTATGTAGAGTACTTTGATTTGCTTTGTTAATGTGCTAATTAAAGAAACATGCATTTAAAACCAAATAAATTAGTCACTTTTCTCCAACTGTCACCCTGTAATTTCAACATTTTTCTCAACATTTTCTTATTTCACTGGCAAGTTAGCACCCTCATAATGTCTCACTTGGCACATTCCTCTCCAACCTCTGTTGTTCTGTAACTTGGTTTTTGTTTTTTTGTGGTTAATTACCTAGGAACAAGAAATTATTTTTTGCCAGTATGACCATTTTTGTAGGACTAAATTAATGTTGTTACCTGAAATGTATTACAACGGAACTTTAATGTTAATGTATGTAGAGGTTCTTAAAGTTAAATTTTTATTCATTTTTTTAAACTATTTTATATTTATTATAGTCTTTAAAAACTGGCTAAGCCTTTCATCAAATGTTTTATTTATAATTTAAGTATGTTTAAATGTTTTTTAATGGTATCAAAATACATATAATTAATGAAAATCAATTTTAATAACCTTCACAAAGGTAAAAGGTATGTTGGAATAAGCACAGAGTATGACTAATGCTGTTTTGAAGATGTGATTATTCACTCTTCATCCCTGATGTTTCAAGACATTTACCCCTGACTCACTAGTTCTTTTAAAACAAGAGTGTAAGAAGTGAAGAGAAAAATTATCATGAGAGTAAAAATACCCTTTCATTCACTCACATACCCACCCACTCAAAGATTATGACTGCAGTGGCTCTGAGTCTGCTCTGTGGGGGGGGTCACTTCAGTTTTGCTGCAGTGTCATACATCAGACATTGCTGAGCTATGCTGTACAGCAGGTTGTATCTATAGACAGTGCTACTGTCTATAGATCAGTCATGCTGTAACTATTCCATCCTGTGGTGCACAGTCAGTCGACTGTTTCTGCTCCCCTGGGCTCTGTGTGCATTAGGCAACCAAATTTTTGGCTGTGCCTCCTCAGCAGCTCTTCCAAAACTGCAGGGCTCTGGGACATCTGCAATGCAGAAGTTTATATATAGCAATGGAGTTACAGAGAGAGGGAGAGAGACATAGATAAAGACACAGAAAGATGAGGGGAGACAGGCGGGGAAGGACAAGACAGAGAAAAACAAAAAATGAAAAGACTGATCCTTGAACTGAAAACAAGCTGGAGACTAATACAGGGCCAACAGAAGGCATTTCTTCTGTGCTAAATGCTAACTTTATACAGCACCTCATAAAAGTTACATTTCTAGTTTAAGAAAACTGAAAGCTCTATTTCACCAGACCAACCAAGTTGCCACTCAGGACATCAGTACTTGCAATAGCAAGGTTACTGATGAGTGTGTTTGCCAGTATCTCTGGGTTTAACCCTCTTTTTGGACCTCCAACAACAAGAACAGAGAAGGGTGGTTGTTAAATGCTGAGGCTGAGTATTTATTGCGTTATCCCAAAGACTCTCAGGAGGGCAGCAGAGAAGGCGGAAAGTGGTTCAATAATGAATGCTCCTCCATAACAATAGAAATTGCTGACTGCAGAGCTCAGCATGCATACAGCAGCAGCACGGCCAAATCAAGGATGACGCCAAAGTCCAGCAGCAGCAGGCCACAGGCATGCAGATCTCTGAGATTGATCAGACTCGTACATGTTCAGTCAGTCTGCCCTCTGATGTGCTCCCTATCTAACTCTCCACCACAAAGGTCGGTGCTGAGTCCTTTTGTCCCTGAGTGCTAATCATACTGAGTCCAGCATGCAGAGAGAGGAGGGCTAAAGTAGCAGCAGGGACTTGGAGTTCAACAATATATCTATATACTGTAGAAATGTTAGAGTAACTTAATACCAGTCTGAAAAGCAATGTTTTGCTGCCCTCTGCAAATGAACATTTAAAACATGTTTTACCTCTGACCATGCTCAGCACTGCTGGGTTTCAGAAATGTGGTTCTTTGCACCTCATAAGGCTCTGGAGAACACCAGTACATCACTGCACCAAGGTGAGCTGTTAAACGACTGGAGGTCAACAAAACCAAGATTTTCAAGATTTACCACTCTCCCACTACCACCAGCCTTTGATTAGCTTAGCTTAGCATAAAGACTGGACACTTCTAATTTGGCTAAGTAATGGATTATATCTCACTTGTGTATTCAGAAATCAGTTTATATATACAGGCTATGTGCTGTAAAAGATTTTCAGTCTTTATGCTAAGCTAAGCTGCTATCTGTAGCATCATATTTAGCATACAAATATTAGTATCCATTGACCCTAAATGTCAATTTATTTCTTGAACTTTACACTTAATGCAGTAGGTAGCCTACTGATAGCAAAGTACAACAATTTCAAATTTAATTCATGTGTCATTTATTTTAGTTTTATGAAATATAACGATAGATACTGAACTATGGCTTAGTGACTGTGTTGTGTATACAGGTACTCAGTCATATAATATATGACATTAGGAGTAGTAAGCTAACCCTGTCTGGACATTCAGAGGGTATAAGTAAAACCAGAAATATATTCAAACATGCGAATGTGCAGTTAAACCCAATGCACAGACTGCAAATCTATCTTTGTCTTTAATGTACTATTATAGTGATCTCTCTCACTTATGATCCAATGTCTTATCGATTGTTCTAACGCGTCCAAAGGAGATTTTGCAGCCTTTGCTTTGTTGAATCACACTGCATTTTATTTTCCTGACACTCCTTCCTTTTCATCTAATGCTTTAGTTAACCTAATTTGTTCTTGTTTCTTAACCTCTGCTTTTCTGACACTTACATCAATTGCCTGTTAGTGCTGGTAATGTTTTTGCCACTGTGCTGATTCTCCCACACACACATGCACACACAAACACTCGCAATGTGTGAGCAGAGAAACAAACAGGCTCAGCTGTGATTAAGTCCTTTCCGATGACAGCTGTGCAGGTAGGCCAGTGCTGACAACTGCCATCCATCTTAGCTGGCCCCATCTGTCACCTTTGGGTGCAGGCAGGCAGAATCTATGAAAAGCCCTTAGTTACACCCAGCGGACATTAGCTTCACCCTTAATGAAATGGTATTGACTGCAGCCTGAAGGCTAATGAGGCAGGCAGGCTAGTGACTGGAAATACACAATTTGTATACAGTTATTGCTTCTGTGGGGATGAAAGTAAATAGGTGTGCATGTCCCCCAATAACAAATGCTGTCATTGTCTTTCAGCAAAGCACAGAACCTTCACCTGTTCCAGACCTACAGTACATTAGTGATAATTGATACATCAGGAGGTCGTTTCCATAGAGGTCCTTGTGACATTTCAGTCAGCTCAAGTATAAACAATAAAATTAATGATGGCTGAATTCCATTTACAGGAGCTGATTCAGTTCCAAGACCCTGATGTTGTGTATCCTGACTCACTGTCACGCTGTCAGGACTTAAAGGAGACTCTCATCAGACTGCTAAAACCTGTGAGGTAACAGTTACGGGACAGAAGGACACAGCCAAGGCCTTGCTATAGCTGTTTCAAGATGCAGTTAATCAGCCTGTCTGTGTCATTATTCGTTTAACTTTGACAAATTGTGCTTTGAAACATGCAAAGATTTAAAAATATAAAACATGACAGAAATAGACTTGTTCAGCCTAAACATGGAGAAATGGCCTCATTATACTGGCCACAGCTGGTACCAGTTCCCAGTAGAACTCAGACCTGCCTCAATTGGATCTACTTTTAAAACTAAAGACATGTTTCCATTACTTTAATTAATGTTTTTTTTATTATTATTAAGCTTGCTTATACTTTTATATATTTTATTTTACATTTTATCTTCTTTTATCTTTCTTCTATGCTTTTAGATTGCATTTAACATTTTATATATGTATGCATTATGAAAAGCACTTTGATTTACCTTTGTGCTATACAAATACATTTTGCCTTGCCTTTCCATCAGACAAAATGTAATCACTGGAAGCAGTTCCAGTTCCAGCTGAAGGTTAAGCAATACAACCTTCAGATGAAGTATAAGTAGTGAAGGCGCTGTAAGAAGCTGGGATGTCATTTGAATTAATGAGATGGTGCTAATGTAATCACCTGCCTTTCATCCAAGTACATACTGGGATATAAGAATGTACCTATATGCATGTCTATGGGTAGGTGGAATCAGAAAATAAAGCAACGTTTAAGTTCATCAGTAGGAGACGGCTCCAGGCACATGGAAGACATCATGTCATAATAAACCGTGAGTTAACTTTCTGTTCCCGGGAACTCAAGTCAGGCACCTTCTGTATAACTAACATCATATTTCATCACATTCAGCAACTGTTTCAACTAAATAATTTGTTACTATCAGCTTTATCTGTCCAGCACAGACAGATTCCACCCGTACATGTGTTTATCTTTCATAATTATTCAATTTATATACAAAGTCCACACCTCTACACTTTACGCCAGCTCATCAGATAACAGTATATTCAAAGAAATCATTATGTATCTGAGTCCATGGTCAGTTTTAACTTTTGTTGGGTAAAATCTCCTTTTAAGTGTGTGTAAAGTCTTGTATCTTAGTTATTTACCTTTTTCTTCATTATTTATTTAATTGCTGTACAGCACTTTGGGTCAACTTTTGTTGTGTTTAAATGTGCTTATAAACAAACTGACTTGAATTGACATATAATTCTCATATTTTATTAAATCTACATGGCAGTGAAAGAATCTTTCGTGGCATTAAAAACACAGAGATGTAGCGAATAATTGGTTAATAAATGTGTTTATTTGGCTTTGAGAGGAATATCACTGCACAAGCAGCACATACAGTCACAGTTGTATAGCAGAAGGGTCTGGAAAGTGTCAGTGCTCCTCAGCCTCCCCAGCAATAAGTGAGATGCAGGTGAAAACATGTCTTATTTTAACTTTCACTCATGGTTAAGGCAGGGTTTTTTTAATTGAACACACAACAAGCAAAAAAAAAAAAATCTATCCCATCCATCAGATATTCAAGCTTCAAGATTCAGGCCATGCATTCATGCCCATTGGTTGATTCATGTGTCAACAAGAAAAGCAGAGGGGTGAAATGGTGAACAGTGACACAAGCAGGTCACGGCAAAGGGTTATGGCATGGTAGAAATAGCCCTTACATGTGACTATGTACTATATAACCATGACCCCAGCAGAATCTGCAGCACCTACCAGTTGCAGGTGGTGGAATTCCACCCACCCATCCAAACATATCTACAGTTTCCCTGAACTCCATGTTGCCATTATTCCGGGATGTGACACTACAGCGACTAAGAGAGAACAGAAAAGGGTTCCGATGTTTGGTGGTACATTTGATTTTGTTGTGGTAGGATGAAATGCAAAACTAAGTGAAAAGTAATGGAAAGGAGTGGTAGAAAAGCATTCACCTGCAGTGTGACATACGGGGTCTAACTTTAAAATAGAGGCTTTTTACTCTTTTAAACTTCCCTGTGCAACAAGCCAACATTCAAGAATGAGCTGGTAAAGTGTCATTCTGCGAGAAAATCCTTTCTTACACATCTCCCCAACTTTTAAATGTAAAAATCAAATAGCACCGTAAAAGTTGGACTGTCTGTTTCTCATGCTTCAAAATCTGTGCATTTATCTTAAATGTGTGCTGACAAAGTTGTTACTTTCAGTGTATTGATTGCTCTTAGTGTGAATATTAATCATTAATGGCACATTTGCTGTTACTCACATGAGGAAAAATCTTCCTGCTTCAAATGTATGGAGCTGTGTGGCATCATGCTGGCCTTCTGCATGTCTGTGATGTTATGTGATGTAAAATCATGGTGACCTCTGCAGACTATGTACTGTAAATGATTTGAACTCTTCTGCCATTGTAATATACCTATTCCCTTCTAAAGTGCATTTTCCAGCTAATGAAGTTTGTACTAATCACATCTGAGTTACAGAACAGGGACAGAAACACAGATGTTGTGAGGCATCTGGAGTGTGCAGTCTCCAGTGTGTTTGGTGGGCTGTGGAATGTGTTACTGATGACAGTGGAGATGATGACACAAGCAGTTTAGCTCTTGCTGTTCTTGCCGGTGGAGCTCTCCTTCTTCTTCTCCTTTTCTTCCTTCTCCTCCTCCTTTGGCTTGTCCTCTTCTTCCTCTTCCTCCTCCTCTTCTTCACCCTCCTCCTGGTCATCTCCCTCCTCTCCCTCTTCACCCTCCTCCTCTTCCTCTTTGTCCTCTTCTTCTGCCTCCTTTTCCTCCTCCTCAGGCTTGGCGCCAGACTTCCTGTAAGCCCCGAGGGTGTAGGTGCGGGCTGACATGTAGGAGAAGCCGGGGTAGCCAGACTGGACCATGGCTCCGCCAACGGAGCTGATGCGGCACTCCTCACCTTCCAGCAGCTTCCTGTACAAACAGAAAAGTGGGACAAAACATGATGTCAGTATAATGTCAGTGTGTCTGCTGAAGGATCTAATGTCAGTAGAATATCAGTGGCAGCACTTCTATTGTATGTTTCGGTATATTTGTTCCAAACGTTGACACTGTTGCTGAGTTAGATTACTGTACAGTTTCATATCATATCACTTCCCTAGTGTGGTCAAAAGACTGATTCCTTTATGTTAAAGCATTCAAACCACATTTTTCATGTTGAACAATGCTACTTTTTTCCACATTTTTGTCTTTTAGACTTTACTGTTCACATACAGACAGTAGCTGTCAGTATATGACTGGAGATACTGTAGTTATACGCTATGTTTTTTACCTAGGCCACTTTTTCACTTCTAAAATACTGTTAATTTTTGGGTTGAAGTGAAACGTGTTTTATTTTAATTTATCTTTAGAAACGTATGAAAGTACCTAATTTTTTGTGTTTTCCAAGACCAAATAATATGAACTAAAAACTTGGGTACTTGAAATTCTTGTCTCAGAAGTTTAAAATTGGCAATTGAAGCTTGCAATTCAAACTTTTAACAACTAAACTTAAGTTGTTTTTTAAATTCCCTGCCTTGATGACCTCATTCAGTGGATTATGAAAAGGTTTCTATCAACCAAGAGAGTGGAATTTTGCATGTCACGTATCCACTGTACTTCAAAAATATGTCTGAAACCAAAATGCAAAATGCAGTAATAACCCTTATTTTCATCATAAAAACATTTAAAATAAGAATGGGATGAGTCAATGTACATTGTTGCACAATGTAAAGACTAACACTTATATTCAGATTAGTTCAAAATGATTATTGCTGCATTGTTTGTAACGTAGCCAACCTGTAGGCAGCGATTTCAATGTCCAGCGCCATCTTGACGTTCAGC
>NW_018127892.1:1719449-1733244 GCF_001952655.1 Monopterus albus | reverse complement strand
TGACGGGACATTTCTCCTTTAGTGCTGCGTAAGGCAGACTCCAGCTGCTGAATGGTATCCTACACAAACATACACACACAAAACGATATTATAAAATACTGATTAGTTTGTTAAGCTCTATAAAGTTAGACTGAAGATCAGATGATAAGAAGATATTTAGAATTTTATGTTGTCTCACTGAACAAGGAATGTTTTTATGAATTTTTTATGAACGTGATTTATAAAAGATACTGCTGGCTAAAATAAATAAAATTTTAAAAGTACCAAAATCTCATTACTATGTGTTATTTACATACCTGCATCTCTCCAGTTTCATTGTTATGGCGATCCTCCATCTCAGCAATCTGCCTCTCCAGAGCTTCATTGTGGCTCTTAAGGGCCTCAACCTCCAGAGTGCGGGCCTGCACCTGCCTGCGGTACTCACTCAGCTCCTCCTTCGAGTGCTTAATGGCGTCCTGGTTGCGGGCAGCTGCCTCAGTCACACTGGCGAACTTGGAGCGGTACCATTCCTCTGCCTGGACCTGGTTCCTGGCTGACAGGTTCTCATACTGAGCCCGAATGTCCTTCAGGGCGGCAGCCAGGTCCGGTTTGCTCAAATCCATCTCCACTGACACCTGAACGGAGGAGAGAGGAGAAACGGAAAAGTGTTTTTTATAATGAGTCCCTTTAAAAGAAAGAATACATTTAGAAAACTGTTCACATTCTGTTTACATGCTTTGTTGTACTTCTTTCCTCATTTCTTTATATTATTTATTATACATTATTTGAGTTATTTAAGTAAATTTTTACTGTGAGAAATGATACTCATTTTGATTGTTGAAAAAAAATCTAATCTCATTTTTCAACAAGAGAAACTAGTTTTAAGTGACCTAAACATTAGGTTGGAAAAGTCAGAAAGGCAGGCTGGTGAGCAGTCATCAGTGTGAGCTGCTGGTTCAGGTGTGGCTGTGCCTTGAGCAGTGGTGACTGTATTTAGAAGATAATGTAATTTGCTGGATGTGCTGAATTTCACCACAGATGACAAAAAAAAGTCTTTCAAGCCCAACTGGGCCATCTGTAGCTAGTGAAGTGATCAAACCAGTGATGGTGCTGGGAGTTCAGGAGCATCTCTTTATGCATTCTTATACAGTGCAAACTCAGGAAAAAAAGAGCATACCTGTACAAAATAGAACTATAAACAGCTTGTACTTTACTATAATTAGACTTCCTTCTGGTGACATATCCACTACATGTACGTTGAGCAGTGTTTTGATTGATCTGCAGTCCAGCCAAGTGGTTGCAGGGCTGATGAATTGACTGCTGACTCAGTCGTTTCTCTGCTGGAGAAAGCTGTCCTGTCAATATCTTAGGTGGTAATAATATTCCCAGCAGAGAAGAGAAGAAACCCTGGAGAGATCTACCCAGCAACCATCATTTTACTGCATGACTTACTTCATGCTACTGCACATTCAGTGCACTGATTTCTGCAGTGAAGGTTGCCTGCTGCCCTTTATCATTCCAAAATCTTTGTTTCTCTTTTCTTTAGGTTGCCCCACTCTATGTTTCAACACCAGTCAACATTACTGGTGGTTTTTGATAGTGAAGTCTTCTTACTGCTGCGCTCTGGGACGACCACACCTCTGGATTGTGCCCTACTTCTCCGCATTTCTCTCACTCCCTCCTCCCTCTGCGCAGTCTCTTTTAATGACAACATCGCCATTATCCAAAATATGAGCTAGATATCGGCGGAGCTCACAGTAGCCTCCTCTAATGGTCTTCCTGCATCCATCGTATTTTTATTTGAAGACACAATCCTGTCACATGATGCTCGCATATTACTCCCAAAGGCAATACACTTACAGGGCATGTTTATAGCAGACGACGTGCTTAGAAAAAAGACGCACTCTTTAAGCCTAGACAACAACTAAACTCCATTTTAAAGGTTGCACTGCTGCGTGACGGAGTGCGCGGGACGCTGCGGGGCCTGTTAATGAGAGAAGGGAGGGACAGCGCGCGGTGCTGAAACGGAACTGCAGTGCCATAAATTATCCTGTGCGCAGTGACGAGTCTGGAGAGGGCGCAGCGTGTCTTAACACAGACTGCTTGTTAATCCTTTAGACCCTTCTGTTGTAGCAGGCCACTGAATTCCACTGCGTGAGACGTGCTAATATATAAACAGTCGCTCATATAAGAGCTCATAGAAGACCTGCATATTTTGATACACATTATTACAAGGGTATTAGATAATTCTGTAACAATTCAATAGTTTTATCTGGTGTTTCTGCGACACTATTGGCGGGATTATAGGAGTGTATAGGCTATTGAAGTCATTGGGGAAAATAACCTCCCATCAAGTTTGTCACTGTAAACTCAGTCCTGCAGTCCCTTCAGCAGGGTATAGACATGACACTGAAAACACGTAGCCATGGGGACTGGGGATTATTAGAGTCTGTGGTAATGTGACACTGAAAACTAGTGATTTATATTAAATCCGATGTGGACCAAAAGACCACCTGTCGGTCACTGGAACCCACCTGAGTGGCCTGCAGAGACCCCTGCAGCTCCTGCAGTTCCTCCTCATGAACCTTCCTGAGGAATGCGATCTCATCCAACAGAGACTCCACTTTCTTCTCCAGCTCCAGTCGCGCCAGGGTGGTGTCGTCCACGTCCTTCCGGTAGCCCTTCAGGGTGTTCTCCGCTTCCTCTCGCAACCTTGTCTCCTCCTCCAGCTTTTCCCTCATGCGCTCCAGCATCTCGTTCATCTGCACACATTCTAGGTGCATCTGGCTCTTCTCGTGCGTCAGCTCCTCCATGCGCGCCCGCAGCTCGCGGATCTCCTGCTCGTACAGCTCGTGGAGGCGTGAGGGCTCGCTGTTGCGCTGCCGAAGCAGCATGACCTCTGCCTCCAGGACTTTGTTCTGCTGCTCCAGGTTGTGCACTTTCTCAATGAAGGACACAAAACGGTCGTTGAGGCCCTGTAGCTGCTCTTTCTCGTTGGTGCGGATGATCTTGAGCTCGTTGGTGATCGCGGTGGTCTGGGTCATGTCCATCCCGGAGTCCGGCATGGAGGAGAAGACGCGGCCGGGTGCCGCTGTCCTGCGGTAGGTGGTGGAGGACATCACGGGTGGGGAACCAAAGGTGCGGTGACTGCTGCGGTATCCCGCAGGGTGCACTCGGGACGGGCTGCTGCTGCTGCCCAGACCCACGCGGCCGGACCGGGGGGCATCTCCGAAGATCTTCCGGTAGGAGCTGCTGCTGTAAACCTCGCTGGAGTAACTCATGTTTCCTCTACTTCGGTGGTGTCCGGTCCTACTGCTCTGTACGGGAGAGAGTGTGTGGGGGTGAGCGTGTGTGAGAGCGAGACAGAAAGTGAGATGCGACTGATGTCTGGCCAGGACAGGTGCTTTTATAGTGAAGGCGCCGGCGCATCAGTTGACGCAGGGGCAGCAGAATATGAGGGGGAACCTGCAAGATTTCGCAGAAAGCCTCCACCCTCTGGGGAGACCCGAATTCACTCATGCAGCTCCTCCAGTCTGCCTTGCAGCTCAGGCATCAACACAACTCTAAATGATGATCACTTTGGTCTTATTGTAGCCTATCTGAAATGTGAGTTTTTATGAAGTTACAAACTTTTATTTGCTATTTGCTTTCTTCGTGACACGCAGATCAACTCACACCTCGTTATTCCAGAACATTTATTAACCCACTGGACTTCCTCGTGTTTCCTGTAGACCACACTGTCCACTGTCATTGCAGTTTTTCTTTGCTTTCCCAGCAGAATGGCAAATGAGATCGATGTGCAGAGCTGTGCGCCAGTGTGTGTTTTGGTGTTGCTGCAGTCCGCATCCAGCCGCCCTCATCAACCCACCCACCCCCACCGGCACCACCTTACCCAAAGTCTTCGCAATACCAGAATATTTGATGAGACTTTGTGGTGGCCTGATCATTGCACTATGCTATAACATCACAGTCTCCCCTACAGTACTGGATTGTGGAAACATCAGTGGTATGTTGCAAGATGGCACAATGGGATCTTCAGTCATTCGTCATCATAATGGACAGCAAACATAGACAGTGTAATATCAAATGAAATTGCTTCAGTGTTTTCCCCCATATAAATAAAACTTAGGCATCAGTTATATGAAATATGCATAGCTGCTGAGAGTGTAAACGTGATTCCCCAAATACCCAAAGTTGTGCCTGGTGAGTTAACATTATATCCCTGTTAAAAAGAAAGAAAGAAAGTGATATTCCCTAAGCCAGAGTGAGCCAGTATTCAGTGTGTGTTTGTAAAAAAAAATCAGGTCTGGTCTGTGTGATGTTAAAGTGCTGTGCAGAGCTGTTGCTGGCCTTGGCTCTAATCCAGACAGGAGACGGGCCACACCCCTGCAAAGGAGAGAACATCCACCCACAGGACTGCAGCCTCACCACCTCCAAACACCACTCCAGGCAAACAGTGACCGCAGAGATCAGGCCCAATGGCAAGTCATCAGAAATCCAATCAGAAATAACTGAATAAAAGCTATTTTAACAATAGAATTATTTATTTAGTGGAAAAATGAACAGTTTTCTTTCTTGATTCAGTAGTTACCTGCATTTGTCTTTAATGTTACTGGGCTGTTGTTATTTGCTCAGCAATAACATGTTCACAGTGTAGGATTTAAAAAATATTCCTTGATCAAATGTGAGCTCATGTGTTTGCACTTGTTTTTTTTAGTGCAGGTCAGCTTCTTTCTGGATTTCAAATCTGACTGCATGCCCACTTTAAGGCAGGCTAACCTCTGGGTTTGTTTTTCAAGACAGTGATATTTATTTTATTTTAAAAAATAAAAAAATTGGGACCATGCAGTTTCCTCATGCCTCTGGCAACATACAAACTGGTGACAAGGCAGGAAAAGGAACCCCCCGAATAACTAAGTGGTCTCTTCCAAAATGACATTGCCCCCATTCACAGGACATGAGGGGGCATTGAATGGTTTTAAGAGTATGAAGATGATGTGAATCATATGCTGTGACCTTCACAGTCATCAGATCTCAAGTTGAACAACTATGGGAGACTTTGGAGCAATGTGTTAGACAGCGTCTCCACCACCATCATTAAAACACCACATGATGAATATCTGTTAGAAGAACAGTGTTCATCCCTCCAGTAAAGCTGAGAGACTTGGAGAGTCAATGCCAAGGAGCAGTGAAGCTGTTCTGGTGACATGTGGTGGCCCAGCACCTCACTGAGACACTTTATGTTGGGTTTTCATTTAAGTTGTCACCTGTCTGTATGTCACTTTTTACCTGCTATATGATAAAGCTAAATATGAAAACAGTATTAATAGTTTTAGGTAGGTAGGTAGGTAGGTAGATAGATAGATAGATAGATACATAGATAGATACATAGATAGATAGATAGATAGATACTTACACATGTTAACCACTAGGGGACATTAAACCATCAGTGATGCTTCACATCCAACAGATCTGAGCTGATGCTGAGCACTTGTAAATGACATCCTCAGTCTCACTCACAATAACATGTTAATGTTATAATTTTTTCATACTGAAATCTTTGACCTTCACTTGCATAGATGTTTGCTCATATGACTGATGATTTATTTGGAGCATGCCTTTATAGTATCTGTGGCAGCTGCGTGTGATCCCAGATATACTGGTGAGTCTCCAAGGTCACTAAACCGGTCAGGTCTCAAGATGTAAAGCTTCAGGGCACTGAAGATGTACAGCACGCCAGACATTTCAGCTTTGAACTGAGGTGTGAAACTCAGCACCATGAGATTCGAGTGTAAATAAAAATGAGAAAATATCACTGAATACACATTCATATAGACAGACTGGAAGGTAAATGGACTGAGTTATCAGGACAAGGATGATGAATGAGAAGGACTCTTGGAAAGAAACACTCCTGATACTAATTTTAGTATAGATTTATAGCATGTTATGTCTTGCTCAGACTCCCCATCCGCTTTTATACATAGTTAGTAGACACGATAATACCAGCTTTATGTAATCCATTCTACTGAAAGCGTTGTAACAGTAAGTAAAGTGATACACACCATGAAATCCTTCACTCAGTCTACTGAAGTATCAAGTCAGCTATAATAGAAAACTGCAAGGTTTATTGCAGTATCATAAACTGGCTTTCACTTACAACTGTCATGTCAGTACTGAGACAGCTGTGTAATGCCTAAACAAACAAGACCACAGTTGGCAGCCTTGAGCAGTCCCTACACTGCCTGTAGCATGTGGACAGTGCCACTGGTTGGACCTCACAACATGCTGTGGTGTTTTACACTATAACACAGGAAGAGGGGGCTGTTTTTGCAGGAATAAAAATAAAGCTCTGCATTTGTGGTAATGGCAAATGGTGGAATAAGAGAAAGGCTGATTGAAAATGACCTCTGAAGCATATATCATGTAGAGTATAAAAAGGAAAAGAGAACACAAACACATGTAGGGCAATGTCGTGTAACAGACTGTTTTAATAGCAGACCTTTGTCATGCCAGAGTAGGAAAAAGCATATGGTTAATGATGGCTGCATTCCATTTATTTCAGCCAAGGCCTTTTATTATGCATGCTGGTTCACTGGCATGGTTTACTGAGGCAGTTAATGAACCATGCAGTTTTGTTATTAGTTACACCTTCGCTTTTCCTGCTATGATCTACTAAAATGTCTGCCACAAAAAAGGCCTGTAGTCAGGTTCCTGAACAGCATTGTGAGTTTCTGGTTGAACACAATCTGTAATAAATGCAAGCTTAGGCCAATTAAAAAATAAATATAAGTTGTTTTGTGCTATCAACAGCATAAATTGCAAATGTCATGTGCAAAAGAAAATGTTCAATATCCCAAGAAGGACACCTCCTGTCAGTTCAGCCCACAGACTGCATATAAAAATGGACTATCAGATCACCAATCAAAACTGCTAATCATCTAAAATACACCCTATTTATATAATCAAACCAAACAACATATCAAAAACAAACTTATCAGAAAACCTCTGGACCTGTGTACAAATCAGTCTGATATCTACCAAAAACAACAGAAGTAACCTCAATGTATTTGATCTCTACTATGAGTTTTCAGTTTGGTTCATGTACCATCTGCTAACACCAAGGGGATGGGATTTATGACCCGTTCCTCAACCAGCCACCAGGGGGCGATCGACCTCTGATGAGAGTTGTCACATTGTCCATTTTTATATACAGTCAGTGGCTCAGCCAGCGCAGTAAATACTAGCATGTATAAATCAAGTCGGAAACCTGCTTTTTAATAAGGTGGTGGATAGTTTTGCACAAAAATTAATAAAGAAGAAATGTCGGTTTTAAGATAAGATAGTTCATACTTTGACCGAGTGTTAAAGGAATTTTTCAAGTCTGTCTAAAACAATATTGATGTGCCCATATCTACATAAAAATAAGTCTCGGTTGCTGTACCTATTCTTACTCTCCACACCAACCCTGAAGCTTGTCAGTAAGAAATGGAGGCCAATGTGCACAAGGCCAGTTAACAAACATGTGACTACTGAAAGGCATCCCTCCACCACAACTCAAGGAACTACTATATGGGAAACAAAAAGAGGGAACATCATCTCAAATAGAATGTTGAAAGACTCAATTTAGCTTTGTGGGACAGCTGAAGTTTCACATGAGCCTCAGCTGAACTTTGGAGCGCATTTTTTCATTCATTAATCATTCCGGTCTTGATCTCAGGGCCTCTGTAGTTATAAAGGTGGAGAAATAATGTGACAGTCTTGAGATCCATGAAAGACCAACAACACAACGTCCCTCACTTTCCATGCTGTAATGCCCATATCACCATGTTAGTGGTGAGGGAGGCCACTAACAGGGCGCCATCTCCCCTGGTGGGGCTCCAACAATATAATGGCCTGTTCTAACCTGCCTCCTGCTGTTGTCCCGACCGCAACCGCTGCCATCACAGCCACACTGTCTTCACTGTGGTTTCATCTAATAGACTAGTAAACACCATACACACTGTTCCACTGGTACACTGCAGCTCTTCTGAATTCATCAGTAGTGGGATTAGGACAACATATACAGTAGTATCACTGAATATTAGAAATGGATCAGTCAGAGTGGTCTACCTCTGTTCATGTAGGTTAATTTATGACATATTTCTTGCACTTGGCTCTGCAATAGAAACATTAAACAAAACAAGAGCCTTCTGAGTGAACTGGAGTGAAGATGTTCTTTAAACACTATATATATTTAATGTCTACTCAGCAAGTTGGATTATTTTCTATACATGCATCTAATAATAGAACAGAAATTCCCAGATTTCTATGAAAGCCCTGACACAAACCACTCCCCAGCAACCCTGCTTCTTTAAAACCCATTTCCCTTTGGTGCTTTGATATGCCAGGTGTGACTCACAGACGCGACGCAAGAGTCGCTGTGAAGAGCTTCACTACGGTACATGTCAAGTACAGGCCACTCAGCTCCCTCGCTTTTGTTCCGTCTTGGATGCACTGATCTTGTCTGATGTGCACTCTTCGCTCCCATCCCCTGAGATCCCTTTTTTCCGCATGCAGACGATCTCCTCCATCTGTTTTCATACACACACATGCAAAGCACACGTGTACGCACAGCCAGTTCTCTATCACTTGATCTAAGCTGTCACATGTGATGGAGGGTGATCATGCTGGGCTTTGGCCACTGAGATACATCCTGCACCAACATTATGATCAGACACTGAGCTGTGGCTCAGTTGGGCCCTTTATTCTTGTTGTTGTGTATTCATTTTTCAGCTTTAACTTTAACTTAGCCTAACTGTAACTTTTCTACATGTGTATTCTGAATATTTTCTGAACTCTTCTAAGCTGGACCCTTTTCAGACATTTTGACTTAACACAAGAGTAACAAATTGCTTTAATGATGGCTCAGTGCCAATACACAAGTGTCTCAGTAAGCCATGAGCCAGCATGCACAATACCAAAACCGTGGTACTGGCTCACCTTAATGGAATGGTGTTGCTATGTGTTTCCACAGCATACACACAGCATGTGTGTGACTGTGATGCCTGTCTGTGTGTGTCATGGGTGTGTTCTTTGTAGTAGTTGTCTGCGTGTCTAAATACAAGCTTGCGTGTGTGTGTTTGTTTGCGGGACTGGTAGGGGCGGTCCTGGGAGGCGAAGGTCAAGGTAAGCTGGGTGTGTGCCCTGGATAAGCTACTGGATCAGACTAATCTAACAAGTTAGGTGGGTGAGTATGACTGTGACCTTCACACTCACCCGACAAACAGCACACATACCTACACAGCTCTGTCAACAATATTTCTATACATACATCACCAGGTACTGTAGGTTGTGTCAGCCGGAGTGTGTTGTGCTTGGCTCAGGCAAAGCTGCACTGCAGTGTCTGTCTCTTGTTTCATGTGCAGATTAAATGTAAGGTGTGTCTTTTGCTGGGCACTTTTATGGAAAGTGCTTTACAGTAGGATGACGGATTATCTTACACCAACACTGACACTGAGCCAGACAGACAGACAGACAGAGAGATAGATAGATACAGTAGATAGATAATTAGATAGATAGTATTGTATTTGTAGGAGGAGGGGGCAGTGGCCTTGAGTTTATATTAGGTGATCACAACAGAAATCAGCCAGAGAGTTCTGTAGCCATTCAGATAGTCCATTCTGCTGGGATTCTGTCAAGTCTTTCCGTGAGAGCCCTGACCCTGCTGTACCTCCCTCACTACAAAACAGGATGACAACAGTCTACAGCTCTTCTTTCAGCAATGGTTAATATATGACCATTATCATTTGTCTTCAACTACTGAGAGGTTACCTCTGACAAGGCACCTGATTAAAATGCTGTAAACTTCATTTGACCAGGCACAGCCAAAGTTAGCTAAAGAAAGCACTGTGTGGCTCATGTTTACACAAAATGAACTGTTTTCACTGTTAATAATGTATAGCTTATTATTTCAGAGGTTGGGGTTCAATTTACTTTTTTACATTAGATTTATTGTGTGACCCATTTGGCCTCTAAGGTTGGGACCCAGTGTCTATGAAGTTCACACTAAATGTATGTACCATTAAATAATGATTCTATCATATCAGACTCTCTTTGGTTTGCTTGGCTGATCTGTGATTTGTCAGTCACTAATGTGGTTTATGTTCCAGTAAAACACTGGATTGGATTCGGGTGTCGGTGCAGGTGGTGGTGAAGACATGACCTTCACCCAGAGCTATTATCTATTGGAGCTCAGTCAGGCAAAACAACTAGTCCAAGACATTATACATTATATTGAAAAAGCACTGGAGTTGATGAGGGCTGTGCTAGCAAAATAAATAAATACAACTCTTTTCTTTGGCTCCCTTCCCTGTCAGCAGTCAGACAGCTCCAGAAGGGATGCGGGATGATTTTCAAGATGCCCATCCCCCTCTTTTTTTCCTCTTTCTCTGGCTTTGTGTGTTGTTTATTGAGCAACAGTCAGATGGCTGTGATCATGCAGGGGTTGGGCTCCTTAGTAAAAGCCTTCATTTGTTCTTGGAATATAATTATTATGGAGGTTCTGGCATCTTGAACCACAGATGAAAACAGCGACCAGGTGATTGGTAGGTAAACAAGGATTTCAAATGTTTTATTCCTTTAATATCACTGGCAAATATAAATTGCTGTTCCACAATTCATTTTCAAAGGGTTTCCCCCCCACATTTGAAGTGATTTCTTTAGAAGACAGTGTCCAAATTCTCCATTTCTTAAAAAGCATAAGTGCACAAAATGTCCACCTTTATGCTATTGTTCAACAGATAGACATTTGACCTTTCTGTGGACAAAGGCGCCATGTGATGATGATGTTCATGGAGCTATGTGTCTGTATGTGTACTGTGTAATGCACGAAAGCACCACGCCATCACAATGCAAAGGAATGACCTTTGTAATACATGTCAATATATCATATACACTCATACATACCATATACTTCTGTTAGGTCATACATTTGTGTCTGTTTTAAGGCATTACTAGCCACTTTGTTAGCAGGGACAAAATGTGCAAAAACTAGATATACACATGAACATCAATTTCTCCTGATGCTGAAACCTGTAGCTTAAATAACTGGTCTGACTAGTCTTGTTCTTTGAGAGATTCCACACCTGCTTCTTAAGGCAGATGCTGAGAGCGGAGCTGAGGAACAGTAGCTGAATGTGAGCACTGACACATCCGCTGCCCCGCCACACACACACACACACCCACCTCGCCTGCACCATGGATGCCAACGCAGCATGTGGAAGAGGGAGTCACGCTCACGCATGGGCGCATGTGCAAACACATGCATGCATGAAGGAATCAGCCAAACAAACAAACACACACACACACACACACACACGCACACACACAGATTGGCAGAAGACAGACAACAGGCCATGGATGGTAGAAAGGAGGAAACAGACTCCCCATGGACAGACATTAATGCTTAGGTTAAAACATGTCTGTTGCATTTTACAAGTAAACAAATGAACAGAAAATAATTGCTTTAAAGCACCCGTCCTGTACCACCCCAAATAATTTCTCTCTGAAGACAGTGACGAAATAAACACATGCACACGCACAGTCATGTACTGTATACACATGCACGCACTAACAGATGGCATTACAGTGAACGCACCTACCCACTCACGCCTACTTTTCAATGTATTTCCCCTTAGTCCACCTTGTAGTTACAGTTCCTCTCCGCTCAAAAAGGGTTGTTTGACAAAAAAAAAAAAAAAAGGAAGCAGAATCCCACACTTAAAAGATTAAACAATCCTATATCTGTTTTGTCCTTCTTTTATATATATCTTGGGGAGTACCATCTTCATGCTTTTAAGTGAGATTTACAAATGGTGGATGCAACAGCAGGGGAGGTTCCGCTGGCTTGTTGCTGCTACACTGCAGGGTTGAGGACATATACATTCATAAAGCTGTGATCCTCTCCCTGCCTGTGATGATTCTGAACCAAACGATTTGCTAATCTCTCACAGGAAAAGAGCAGCCATTTTGTTTGAGGTTCCTAGGCATGGACAGGGGCGAACAGGCAACACAGCTCTGCCAGAAGGATCATCACTACCCTCAATCTGGCCACCAGCTTCTCACACTTTCATAAGTCATATTTTCATATATTTTACAGATTTTTTTTTGTCCTATTCTCCCACCATTAAAGGGCCAGACGGCTTTGAAAACAGCAAAATATTAGAATCAACCACAGAATAACTAAACATTGCATTTCCTGCAAGAACCGTGCCAGACACAAAAGCTTTGAGGCACAAAAGACATCTCTAAATATTGTGTGGATTGACTAGGGTGTGCAAACAAACTACACATGGGAAACTCTCAATAAACCTCACAAGAAGAACATAAGCTATGACTAATTAAATACTTTATATATTCATCTATATATTTAGTATATCTAATAAATACATTTGCTGATAGACATAGAGATCTTTCTATCAACTATTTACATTAAAAGGTGTACATTTTTGCAGAAACAATAAATAGCTATCAAGGCAAGGCAAGGCAAAGGAGAGAAAATCTGTGGTTTTAACATTTTGGAGCGTTTCCCATGTGAACACAGAGAAAGAAGCTTTCGTAGTGTGTTCCCACTGAAAAGCCAAAGCCAGTCGTTCTGTTTCAGGGTGACTCGATCTCAAACTCAATTCTTCCTTTATAAACAATCGGCAGGAACATCTCCTTGCAAAAACATAACGCTATCAGTCTCACCTGCCTGTCCCCTCTATATAGTGGAATGTGCTCCAGTCTCTCGACTGCTCTCAGCAGATAGGCCCTTCCCTTCCTATTAATACCTGGCGAATGGGGCAGTGGAGAAGTAGTGTACAAAAAGTGTACCAGCACCTGCCAAAATATACCAGCATTCGGCCTGGTGGCTGGTGTTCAAAGTTTCTAAACCCCTATTGTCTCCAGGCTCAGACATGACATACACACATTATGATAGAAGGATGCTGTAGAAACACCACCGTCATCAGAGAGAGGCAGAAAACATCAACCCCCCCACCCGTCCCACAACCCCTTCACAATCTCATGCTGCACAATTAATTTTTTGTTGTTTTTGTGTTACTTTTTCCTCTGAATAGCAGGCGTGGACATACAATTACAGGGTAGTTTGGAGCCTGCCCGTCAAAGCCTGGGTACTAAGGGACATATTGCTGTCGACCCTGACACTTTAATGCCACCCACACTCTAGTTTAATGTCCACAAAGTCTGCTGCGACATACAGCAGAAACAGACAACTGACATGTTTTTCAAACACTCACTTCATCTGGTAACATTACTGCAACAGCTGCAGCAGGGGCCTTTAGGTTTTTATCAAACAGTGTTTGAAAAAGATGTTTACAAAAGCAATTTCAGGTGCAAAGAACCATGCAGAGATGGTCGACTGGTGAACAGGGCAGAGAGAAGCCCCACATCACGTCTGTTACACCGCTGGGAGGAGAGAACTAGGAGGGGTGGTGGTGTGTGTGTGTGTGTGTATGTGTTTTAATGTGTGTATATGTGTGATGTAAGGGTGAAATCTCGTAAGTGCTTCCCATGGCTCTTGAGGCATAGAAAAAGAGGCAGTGGGATATTGTGTGGTAACATTCTCTGGCTGAAAGTTGTGTTTCTGATGGAGGGGTGGAGTGTCTTTAAAGTCCCACTCATTTGATTGGTGCTGAGCACAGTGGGTGACACCCTAAAGACTGACCGCTGATGACGAGCTGAATGTGGGTGGGCATCTCAGAGGTGATGCAGTCTGAATGGAAGTCACCTTGGGCACAGGAAGTCTTCAGAGGCCTGGCTGGTGAAGGGGCCTCTG
>NW_018127892.1:1718072-1719394 GCF_001952655.1 Monopterus albus | reverse complement strand
ACAAGACCAGGGAGTGGTGAGACAATATTGGGATGGGATTGGAGGAGTGGAGGTGGGTGTTGGGTCAGTGACCAGTGCTGTTTATAGGCTGCAGCCCAGCTGCTTGGCCCTCTCCTGAGTGTCCTGCAGGCGCTGCAGGCTGGCGCTGGAGTAGCCCTCGTCGCTATAGCTGCTGCGCAGGCTGCTTCGCTCGTCCCCTGAGTCGCTCACACTGCTGGTGCTCCACTCCAGGTCACCCAGCAGGTAGTCAGTGCCCTCCACATCCACATCCAGGTCCTCTGTGGCCACACGAGAGATACAGCAACACAGTATTAGGATTATGGACACTGTGCATAATGTCGTTTTGTCTTTACAAGAGCTGAAAGTTCTAGTGTTAGTTTATTCTGGGTCATTATGACAAGAAACCATTTACAATTTTACACAATGGTACAGTAAATGCTTCTTGTCAGAGTTATCCTCACTTTTATAAAGTTGTTTTTCACATTTAACCTTTATTCTATAAAATGTCAGACAACACAGTGCCCATCACAGTTTCCTTAAGATAATGTCTAACAATCCTTCACAATGAAGAACCAGGTAATGTGCAGCCTGACTTAAAACATTAACCAAGTAGCAAAATATTCTCAGTTCAATGACTAAAAGTTTCAGCTTTAGTTGTATTGATTCCGTTTCATAAAGGTTCTGTAACTGGTTAAACACTATATACAGTATTATAGTATGTTTGTCTAATTGCATGGCGCCGGCGCCATGTCTTCCGATGAGGAAGCAGAGGCTGAGGGCTCGGAGGTGGACTCGTCCATCACCCAAGCTGAAGTCACTGAGGTAGTTAAGAAGCTCCTCGGTGGCAAGGCACCGGGGGTGGATGAGATCCGCCCTGAGTACCTCAAGTCTCTGGATGTTGTTGGGCTGTCTTGGTTGACACGCCTCTGCAACGTCGCATGGCGGTCGGGGACAGTGCCTCTGGACTGGCAGACCGGGGTGGTGGTCCCTCTTTTTAAGAAGGGGGACCGGAGGGTGTGTTCCAACTATAGGGGGATCACACTCCTCAGCCTCCCCGGGAAAGTCTATGCCAGGGTACTGGAGAGGAGAATTCGACCGATAGTCGAACCTCGAATTCAGGAGGAACAATGCGGTTTTCGTCCTGGCCGTGGAACACTGGACCAGCTCTATACCCTCTTCAAGGTGGCGGAGAGTTCATGGGAGTTTGCCCAACCAGTCCACATGTGCTGCGTGGATCTGGAGAAGGCATTCGACCGTGTCCCTCGCAGCGCCCTGTGGGGGGTGCTCCGGGAGTACGGGGTCCGGGGCCCTTTGCTAAGGGC
>NW_018127892.1:1701896-1717253 GCF_001952655.1 Monopterus albus | reverse complement strand
GGGAGGTCTGGGCATCTTTGCTTAGACTGCTGCCCCCGCGACCCGGCCCCGGATAAGCGGAAGAAAATGGATGGATGGATGGATGTCTAATTGCATGTACAACAATCTATTGGGACTGAACTCGTTTTCAGACCAGACATCTACAGTATTGTTCAAAATAATAGCAGTACAATGTGATTAACCAGAATAATCCAGGTTTTTAGTATATTTTTCATTGCTACATGGCAAACAAGTTACCAGTAGGTGCAGTAGATTCTCAGAAAGCAAACAAGACCCAGCATTCATGATATGCACGCTCTTAAGGCTGTGCAATTGGGCAATTAGTTGAAAGGGGTGTGTTAAAAAAATAGCAGTGTGGCATTCAATCAGTGAGGTCATCAATTTTGTGAAATAACAGGTGTGAATCAGGTGGCCCCTATTTAAGGATGAAGCCAGCACTTGTTGAACATGCATTTGAAAGCCTGAGGAAAATGGGTCGTTCAAGACATTGTTCAGAAGAACAGCGTACTTTGATTAAAAAGTTGATTGGAGAGGGGAAAACCTATAAAGAGGTGCAAAAAATTATAGGCTGTTCAGCTAAAATGATCTCCAATGCCTTAAAATGGAGAGCAAAACCAGAGAGACGTGGAAGAAAACGGAAGACAACCATCAAAATGGATCGAAGAATAACCAGAATGGCAAAGGCCCAGCCAATGATCAGCTCCAGGATGATCAAAGACAGTCTGGAGTTACCTGTAAGTACTGTGACAGTTAGAAGACGTCTGTGTGAAGCTAATCTATTTTCAAGAATCCCCCGCAAAGTCCCTCTGTTAAAAAAAAGGCACGTGCAGAAGAGGTTACAATTTGCCAAAGAACACATCAACTGGCCTAAAGAGAAATGGAGGAACATTTTGTGGACTGATGAGAGTAAAATTGTTCTTTTTGGGTCCAAGGGCCACAGACAGTTTGTGAGATGACCCCCAAACTCTGAATTCAAGCCACAGTACACAGTGAAGACAGTGAAGCATGGTGGTGCAAGCATCATGATATGGGCATGTTTCTCCTACTATGGTGTTGGGCCTATTTATCGCATACCAGGGATCATGGATCAGTTTGCATATGTCAAAATACTTGAAGAGGTCATGTTGCCTTATGCTGAAGAGGACATGCCCTTGAAATGGTTGTTTCAACAAGACAATGACCCCAAACACACTAGTAAACGAGCAAAGTCTTGGTTCCAAACCAACAAAATTAATGTTATGGAGTGGCCAGCCCAATCCCCGGACCTTAATCCAATCGAGAACTTGTGGGGTGATATCAAAAATGCTGTTTCTGAAGCAAAACCAAGAAATGTAAATGAATTGTGGAATGTTGTTAAAGAATCATGGAGTGTAATAACAGCTGAAAGGTGCCACAAGTTGGTTGACTCCATGCCACACAGATGTGAAGCAGTTATAAAAAACTGTGGTCATACAACTAAATATTAGTTTAGTGATTCACAGGATTGCTAAATCCTAGAAACAAAAACGTTTGTACAACATAGTTTTGTGTTTGTACAGTCAACGGCAGACACTGCTATTTTTTTGAACACACCCCTTTCAACTAATTGCCCAATTGCACAGCCTTAAGAGCGTGCATATCATGAATGCTGGGTCTTGTTTGCTTTCTGAGAATCTACTGCACCTACTGGTAACTTGTTTGCCATGTAGCAATAAAAAATATACTAAAAACCTGGATTATTCTGGTTAGTCACATTGTACTGCTATTATTTTGAACAATACTGTATGTCATTACAAAAAAAAAGCAAGATGTAATAGAGAAAGTGAAGGTATGCTGTATTGAATGTTGGGACAGGGGCATCATTTTGGGTGATCCACCCTGTAATTACCTTCATACGTTCCTGTTTTGTTTGGCTAAAAAGTTGCTCAAATCATTGAGGTCACACTTTACTGACTGTGGTAATTCAAAGTGGAAAACCTTAGCTGACTGTAGCAGATCCCATCTATGACAGCGACAGACTGAAAAATGAATGCACCCTGATCGCAGCTCCACTCAGCTCTCAGATCGGGAGCTAGCACTAGCTAGCAGCTGATGGAAGAAGAGACAAACACTGTCCTGTCTGTGCTCAAACTGAACACTCAAGTGGACATGTGGATGTAAAAATGCTACTGTATGTAGCTGTGTGGGATGGTATCTTTTTTTATTAACCTATAGGTGTATATCTCTATGATGGATACTGAATGTGACTTATGTCTTTGAGAAAACAAACCTAAAAGGCATAAAATTCTTTAAACATATCACATAAGATAACTGGCTCCACAGTGCTGTAATAAATCCTTCTTCTCCCCCACAAGACAAATGACTCTCAGCACACTATGATATCACATACAAATTCTGAATAACTGTACACAATAACGGTTCAAGAAGGTGAAATCCACTGAAATAACAGAAATGTTACCAGTTGGTGCTGATGGTTTCTGTTGGGAGAGAGGAAATGTTTATCGGTGCCCTGTTGCAGAGATGTTCATGAGTCACAAAATGCCGAGTCAAGTCTGAAGTTTTTACATCAGAGTCCAAGTCAAGTCTGAAATCTCAAATGTTTGTGTATTCCAAGAGAATTTTTTCCTGTCAACTGTCACCAGTGTGTTAACTATTAAGGTTTATAGTGGGCTAATAACGTGTTCCACTGAGATGCCATTCAGCATTCATTAATTAGGTACGAGCTGTGAGTCAAGGTGGAAGCCTATTTATGTGGGACTCGAGTGCCCACCTCTGCCTTGTTGTCATCTAGAGACACCTGCTCCTTTACCCGTTTTAAGTTGAGAAGTAGGGATGTTCTGTGTGCGGCTCACCCTGGTCGGAGTCGGACTTGTCGGAGGACACAATGGAGCCAGTACTGTCCATGCGGGTCCTCTCCACCCCCAGCTGCTCCAAACGCCTCCTCAGGTGTCTCTGCTCCCGTTGTAGCTGCTCTAAGGTGTGCTGAGCTCTCCTATCGCTCTCCTCCAACCTCTGCAGGTGGGAAAAACAAAACACTGGGTAGGACAAGCTGTCCAAAATGTTGCTCTGTGTGTGTTCTATTAGCTGCTTATCTAAGACATTTCAGGTACATGATATTAACGCACTTAACCACCGCAGAAGTCAACACCTTTGCCCTTGTCACTAGGCAAATACTACACACATGCATGCACGCACCTTGATGTGATCTTTGGCCTTCATCAGCAGGCTGAGGGTGGTGTGCCTGTTAGCATCTGGTCCCAAGGGAACAAGGGATTTCAAGCGCTCTAAGCACAGCCGTAGATGTGCCCGTCTGTAGACAGAGAAGAAGACCATGTCACACATCATTACGTTTCTCCTTGTTGAAGATGCCCCAACACAGGCAGTTCATTCTCGACTTGGGGTACTTGTCAACCTGTACTGTTGTAACACCTTATTTTTCTACAAAAAAAGTCAAACTTTTCAATGTCCCCCTCAACTTAAAAATGTGTTTTGCTAACTATTACTTCACTTAGATGTTTGAACTATACAGTGCACAATGTGTGTTAAGAGTTTCACATTCATCTGCTGAAGGGGGAGAGTTTATCTGTGATCAAATCTTAGCTATAAAGATGTGGACACATGAGCAGGATTTTGTGACACAACCTGGAAGCCAATCATGGCTCATTATGCAGTTTACACAAGTTTGCCCTGGACATTTGGAACCTGCACTGTACATACAGTAGAAACGGATTTCACCGTGACAGTGTCCAGCAGTTTGACTTTTGAACTGAAAAATATCTAGATTCTGTCCTTATAAGAGTCAGTTATTAATAATTTTATGTTTTGTTGAAAAAAAGGGCTTTTTGCTCAACAGAACCTTGTGCCTATATTACCCACAATACAACATGATGACCAAAAGTTGTCAGGTATCCTGGTGTGTTATGTGAGCAGTGCCTAATGTAGCCTCAGCCCCCTAGCAGAGATGAGGAGCAGGCTACAGGGGTCTGGTGAGCTCCACTCCTCCACAGCTCTTTCATTTCCAAACTTGCACAGTAGTTTTCAGCCCCAACTGACACTGATTCAAGTAACATCACCTGAGGCACTTTTTCAGATTTTGCACAGCTCCGTGTGGAGCCACAAAATGCTTTGCAGCACTTTTTTTTTATTGTTGTTTGGGTGGAGTTCCTCTTCCAACAATGAAACAGGGAGAATAGAGTCGTGGCATCGCCAATCAAGAAAAAAGGAACCAAGAAATAATATCATGAGCTATTTGCATTTTCTCTGTGTTTTGTTCCCTCTGCTTTTAGATGCAGTTGCTAAATGTTAATCATCAATAGTGAGTAAGAGATTTTGGCTGTTACATGCAATGATGTACAACTCTGCCCTTGACAAAAATGTGGTGAAATCCAAAGCTCATCTGTGGCATAAGCTCAAATCTGAACTATTAACGTCACTTGTCCTGTAACATCTCCGCAGTTCACATTTGCATTTCTCCTCTCCTCTCGTATCGCTCTCAGCTGATCTAGTCTGGCAGCCTTGGCAGCTGCTAAGGTCTGGTGGGTGTCTGTGACCACTTGACCCCACTGTTACACAACACACACCTCCAGCTCCGGCCTCAGTGGAGTGTGTACGTGTCTGTATGCCTGTGTGTGCCTGAGTGGGTGTGTGTACGTCAGACTCTTCCTGAGAACGAGTGTAAAAATGTTATTTCGGTGGCTGAGGGCTGGATGGGCGAGCTCTTCATTTATTGTCTGCTGTAGGTAATCCTGATGTGAGCGTCACTGCCTGATTCAAATTGCAGAAAGGAGAGGACTGATGTGAATGTGGGCAGATGATGCACACAAATATATTCTTACCCTGTCCTTTTAAAAGCACACACACTGCAAATGAAGCCCACACATGAATATACAAAGCAGTATTCAGCAGCTGAAACTAAGTGCCTGTTTTTCAGCTGACTCAGTCCAAAGGGCACACTGACTGCCATTACATAACATGAAAATGCCCTGGCATGTGTTGTTCTGACATAACAAGGGACGGGCAGGGCTAGATAATGTTTGTTAAACAGCAATGGCGAGCAGAAGACTCACAAAACAGCACAGGTCACATGGTGTCTCTGTGAGAGAACACACTACATGCATGGCTGTAACACAACGCGTTGCTGTAGCAGCAGGTTACTCTGGCCCAGTGTGGCCTTAGTGCACCGTCAACAGGTGGTTACGTGCAGTATTTGGAGCTACAGGTGTGTGTGCAATCAGCCTAAGGCCAGAACAAACATTTCTTTGCCCTAATTTCACACTTGTGTATTTTTCAAATGACATGACCGGTCTGAGTAGACCTGTATGTTCTAAAATAAATGTGCAAGACAAACATGCTATAGGTGGGTCTCAAACGGTTTCCCTTATAGAAGCATCTCACCTACCATAGCTATAACTACTGTAGGTCCGTGTGATGTACTTTGCCTGAGCAGCAGTAAATCACCCCACTGTACTTGCTCTCGCACTCTCACCCTCATCATAGTAACTGCCCATGACGAACTGGGAGGAACTTGCATGCAAGAAAAAAACAAAGGCATGGTGGAGCCTGGTGTTGTGTTATGTAGACGTACACATTTCTGTGGAAGGATTCTACAGATTAGGACTGAGCACTGAGCCAGTATTGCTGGAAGTGGTCTTTGTTTGCACTGGGTCATAATTTACTGTCTGCCTGCGATGACTTTCTATCATCAGGTTACTGGATAGCTAAAGGCTATGAATGATGGTCATAATTTACTGTCTGCCTGCGATGGCTTTCCATCATCAGGTTACTGGTGGGAGAAACAGGCTAAAGGCTATGAATGACTTCAAGTGTAGTATGACGGGCTGTGGTCATCCTTTCGACTTGCTGCTGGGCATGACATGTCTCCACGCACACGCTCAGGCACATACATGCAGGCAAGAGGCCTCAGTGTCATATATTATTCAGGCTGTCCACTGAGCTGCTGGTTTGGATCAGCTAGCACAGGGAGGATGGGAGCACAGACAGTGATAGTGGATTCTTACAGCACACAGACGCACACAAAAAAATGTATTCATATGCAGGCCTAAAATGTCTGCATGAGGAAGTACTGAAAAACAGCACCAGGTTTTGTTTGGGCTCAATAAAAACGCATGTGGCGTGCTATTAACAGGATTTAATCTTAGCCACAACTTTACATACAGTAGCTCAGGTGTTTGTGATAAATTAGCTTACAGTCCCTCAGCCTTGTATTTCAAAAGCAATTTTTTAAAAGTCATAATAAAAATACTATATTAATACGCTACTCATCTCTCTTCAAATGCATACTGAATACCTGGCTGTCACCTTGCTGTCTATCAGTAATGGCTTTCAGTGCAGATCGGGCTGAAACTAATAGTGATTACTCTGGCGATTATTTTCTTTTCTTGATAAAATAGTTATTTTCCACTAAGTGTCAGAATATAGTGAAAACTGCACATTATAGTTTCCCATAAGCCAAGAAGATGCTAAACATATACATATATACACACACACACATATATATATTCATATTCAGTTTGCCTTCCTATGCTACAAAAATGCAGCACATCTTCACAACTGAGAAGCTGGAACCAGTGATCATTTTTGCTTTTAAAATGTCTAAAACTATTTTTAAATTGTCAAAATAAGTTCTGCTTTGATTTTATGTCAATCAGCTAATTGATTAACCATTGAAGCTGTAATCTCTGGTGTCATTTTGCCTTTGGATAACCACTGCCTTTTCATTACACACCTGACAATCAACTGAAGTAGATGGGACAAGTAATAAAGGGACTGATGAATTCACAGTCCAAACAGAGCATTCATTTACCAGCTATATAAAATGTTGTTGAGACAGCCTAGGTGTAAATTAATGAAACCAGATCAGCTGCTCTCAGTCGCCAAAGTGCACACGGAGTCACCTGATACAACCATGACACCTCCTTTGTACCATCAGCTTCAGAAGGGGCTGAAGAACCAAATAAAGCTCTGAACCAAGAGCATCATTATACAATCAATCTCTGTCATTATAAGACTGGTTTAGCATAATAACATTACAAAATACTTTGTTTTTAACAGCTTGCCCGATTATCCTGAGTGCTACCAGAATAATTATACATTTTTCATTTTCTCTTTTAATTTTCCATTTCCTTTGATAATCACCCAGACTTAACAGTGATTCTGAACAATGTGATATAAGGAAATATTTCCAATGACAACTCATCATGTGCAGTTAGTGGTGGCAGTGGGGGAGGGCTGCAGTGCTGTGAGTTGCAATTCTTCAAAACTAAGGCACCAACATGCAAACACAAACACATTTTTACATACCTGTTCTTTTCCATTTCATTGTGCGTAGACCTGTGGGGATAAAAGAAAATACATATGAGATAATGACAGAACACCCAATCACTCAGCCACTGATTGAACAGGGGAAGGCTTCCCCCCTGTGTGTGCCATCACAGGAGTCCAAGGCTGTACTGCAGGGGACTGAGGCAGAGAAATGAGGCTGTGTGGGAGTTTAGGAGCAGCCAGAACACTGACAGAGTGAGATTTGAGGAAAAAGAAGAAAAGCCTGGTTATTCTGATGCCCGAGGCTTGTGCTACAGAGGAAACACGCTTTTTTAAAGAACCAAACTCGCATACAGTTACTTGACAAGGGGGCCAGGGGTAAACATAGTAACGGTAACTAGAAACAGCACGCAGGGGCAGGAAGTACATGGGAATATGCCCGATTATCTACTGTGCATGTAGAACTCATCGGGCTGGGGGTGGGGGAAGACAGCAAAGGTAAACAGAGATGGGGTTTTGCTAGAGGCCAGCATGACTCCTGCATTGCAGTGTTAAAGTGGCACGCACAGAAAACACAGACAGACAGACGGAGAGAGTCAAGAGACAGGGTCAAGTGTAGGAATGTTTTTGGAGGAATGTGCTAGTCTGACTTGTGGGAAAAGGGTTAAGTGAGTGGTGTAGTGGGGGCTGGAGGGGCTGAAGGCTGAGGGGAAAATGCACTCCGAATTACTCTACCTCCACCTAACCTCTAAATTGCCCCACCCCAGGGCCCAAAATAGCCTTGCACCTTCAGCTCTGCTAGTCTTGATGCTGTCATCATACCATGGCCAAGATCCTCAGAGGACTGTCGTCCACTCCCACACACACACACACACACACACACACACACACACACACACACACACACACACACACACACACACACACACCTCTATTCTCCTGCATGTTTGACAACTTACAGTACTTTCAAGACTAAGCTTAGAAATACTGCCTTCAGCAATGCGTGTTTTGCCTCTGTGTGTGTGTGTGTGACACTGTGGGGGTATCATCTTGTTCCAGTTTGTCCCTCTGGGTGCTCTCTGGTTCACTTGGCCCCCTCCAACCAGGGTGCATTCCTGTGCAGGGCAGATAGCTGCTGCTGACATAACAGTGCTAGCAGGGAAACCATCCCACTAAATTGAGGCTGAGAGAGTCTTCCCACCTCCTGCCCTAGTCCAGTAACCTTCTGCACCTCCAGTACCCAACACACCCATGATGGGTATAATGTTTAATAATGTATGAGGTTTTCTCTAACTCCATATCATTACACTGATTCCTCATAGTACTATATTACATCATTTTCTGACTAACTAATCCTCTGCAGAATATTGTCCCCGTCTATGTATCAAGACTTTCATTAGTTCACTAGACAAATGTCCTCTATACCACAACAACAAACTCTGTGGTTACTGGCAGCCCACAAAAGGGACTAGTAATACTTTGCTACATCCAAACTTTATATCATGCATTTTGCCTGCTAGCTGGTATAGACTTCCGTCACTTTTTTTTCACAAGAGGGGTGGGGAAGAAAAAAATCATGAGATGACTGTATAAAACCTGTCCTTCTCTTTAAGAGAGTCCCAGGTCATATCCAGAGTAATGCAGCTCAGTAAATTCAACCCCCAGTCTTCCTATAGTGGTCCCATAGTCTTCCCACATGGTATATTATCTATTCAGGGGTTCTTGAGGTGTAGATTATACCTGATAGCTCCATTACTGAACTGTTTAAAAAATAAAAATAAAAAACATTCACCAGCGCGTCTTTCCACAGACTTCATCTATGGCTCAGATTCTAGGATGACAGTAATCTACCTTTAGCCTGTATTTTGCCACGTGAAGCCCTGCTGTAGCCTCGCTCCAGCCAACCACATTAGCCTTAATAACAACACACAGTGCTGAGCACAGAAAGACTCCATTTTCCTGCTCAACAAGGATAGCAAGATCACTGTATGATTTCCATAGTGCACTGTAGTTGTACAGAGTGTGTGCAGAGTGGGGGAGGACTCTCTCCATCTATGTAATGGAGGAGCTGGTGTTCTCCACACTGCCTGCCAAGAGAAAGAACAGAACAACACACAGAGAGGTGGAGGAGGTGAGGGGAGAGAGAGAGAGATATGAGGGGAAGGGAGGGGGCGTTTCTACTACTGACACTCGTGCACACAAGAAACATGGTGACTCCCCTCCCCCACTACTCATACATCCACACTATGGCAAACAATAAAAACTGGAGGGGCTTGTAGACACTAGTTGACTGACTGAGAAAGCATACATGGCTGCCTGTCCTACAGTTCACCGAGTCTTGATAAAAACAAGGACAAAAAGCTGATCAATGAATGATCTGCTCTTCTCCTTCAAATCCATTCGGTCATAGTGCTGGTCTGCCTATTGATGAGCAAGAGCCAGCATCATAGCAGGTCATATCAAATCATCTAGGGTGTTCTGAAGCCCTTATTAATAACAACTGTGGCTCTGCTGCCTTTAAATAGTAATGAGCAGTTGCTGATCAGGTGCTCACAGGTGCAGGTGAATGTAACATTGTAGTTAAACAGCAAAAAATGGTAAAAGTTAATACTGGTATATAAGCTAAAAGGTTTTCTGACTAGAAACAAGGACAAACCTGCAGCAGCTCTATGTGACATACTGATCTCGCCCAATATTTTCTTCACTAGGCATGACTGAAAATGTGTTGCCACCTAAGCATGTTAAAACAAGAGCTGGAAACAAGTACATCGTTGCAGCACTCCACATCCTGTGTTTTTGTGCATGGAGACCCTGTGTTTTTGTGCATGGAGACAGTGGAAGAAAACTACAAATTTGTCAGTGTCATTGACAGCGCTGTTGAGCTCAAGGGAGTCATCATTATCTTGGCCAACAGGTTAAACAAAATACTTGACACACACCAGTTCCTTTTACAAAGAGCCATTTTTTCTGCATACATCCTGTATGCAGTATATACACCATGAATGAAGAATACATTGCTGTTTATGAAGTTCATTAATAAGGCAAATGCAGGTAGTCCGATTTCTTAAATTTTGACAGACAATTTGAGCTGAGCAGATAAGCCAATTAAATGATGAGTCGAGAGACTTGTTATATTGCTGAGTTTTGGAGTGTTGGTCAGACAAAAAAGACATTTGAAGATACCACCTTGGAGTCTAAGAGCTTAACAGAATCATTAAAAGCTGAACAAACCTGAAAAAATAAGTAACCGATTAACCAATAATGAAAATAACTTACTTGCGATCAACACACTGAGATGTAGATAGTGCAAAGGTATGGAACAGAAACATCTGTGTATAACAGATACATTATATGTAAAGAGGATTCCTGTTCATCAAGTACACTAACCAATGAGGGAATGTAACATTTTAAAGCTTTGATTTGTCTAATATCCATACATAACCCAGTATATATCCAGCTTTAATACCCGCTTCCTTCTCTGACTTGTCTACATTTCCTGACCTCCATGTCAAGAAGACTATATACAGCATAACACTATTTATATACTTCAGTTCGTGCACTATGCATGCTCCTTTTCACACATCAAATTGGCAGAGGAGAACATTCAGTGGAGAGCGGATGATGACAATGTGGACTAGTGTGCCTAATGGCCGACACACCTGATGTGGGGGCAACCCAAATATACAATCAATCGGAATGGGTTAATGTGCATTTGCTGACCCACCAGCTATTCTACTCCTCTGTAAACTCTGGTGCATCATACTGTAGCATTTTTACTGCATCCCACCAAATATGGCATTTACGTTATGTATATGAATTAACTGCCTGAGTCTGCACTAACTAGGTGTTTCTTTCTTCAGGTTTTTCATGTGCACACAGTGGCTACAAACATACTCCATGAATTGTTTTAGGACATAGAGCATATGTTTCAACTAACATTGCCTTTTATCATGTAGCTATATCATCCTCTCCACCGAAACAATCAATGCACTGAGAAGTGTTATGTTCAAAAGAGACAAATTTTACAATTACCTCATTATGTGTACATTTTGTACTGCTCCTGACTGACTACACAAACATGGAATGCACACATATCCTCCTGTACAGGATCATGAAACCAAACTACAGTCTAATCACACCGCTTTGAATCTCACGTCTGGCCGTTGCCATACTGGTAGTGCTTCACTCCGCCTGATACAGGCTACAGCTAATCCAAAATTGGATGGAGCATGAGTGGAGCTCGCTAGACAACTAGCAGCTAGCCACCTGTGACAGGTCCCTCCCGCCTATTACTCAGAGTGGCCATGACTTTAATTATGCATAAATTTTAGTCTCAATATAATTTAAAAAAGGGAAGTTAAATAAATAAAAATTCACTCCTGTAAAGTTGTCATGGAAGGGGGGTCCCTGATGGACTAGTGGCTAGGATTCAGTGCTCTCACTGCTGCAGCCCGAGTTCAATTCAGGGTTGCGTCAGAAAGGGCATCCGGTAAAAAACACATGCCAAAAATTCAAACGTGAATCGTCAGTGTGGCGACCCCTAACGGGAACAGCCAAACGTGGCAGACAGACAGTTGTTATGGAAGGGGAAATTAGCTATAGAGGCCAAAACCATTTTTGTACCAGGCTGTAAACATGTTTATTTCTGCTGTAAAATTGGGCATTTTAAACTGGGAGTCTATGGAGATTGACTCACTTTTGGAGCCAGCCTCAAGCAGCCATTCGAGGAACTGCAGGTTTTAGCACTTCCGTACTGCCTTCATTTCTCAGCCTCTAAGGTTGCTGCTTGATTTGTGGAATTCTAGTTATAGACTGTACTCTACATGTGTACAGTGGTGTCCACTGAGATGCCTAGAGCTGCTCCATCACCAAAATGTCTTCTGCAGTCCCCCTGACCTTGACCCAGTTTGCCTTACCAAGTGCCCATTCACCTAAAGCCATACTGATGTTTGCTGCTGTCAGTCACAGGTTTTAAAAAGGACAAAGGGAAGTCTAAATGTTACTTCACACCAAAAAACTCACATGTACACATGCAACCACAGCTCTTAAGGCTCAAGGACCCTATCTGTGGCGTTGTGTCAAACAGGAATTAGGTATGAAGAAAATTAGGTGGGAGGTGTTAGCAGACGGGTGTCAACATTTTTCCATTGTGAGCTGTGTGTAAACACAAATGACAGCAAACCCGGTCAATTCAGTTTGCCACAGGATCCCCATGGCCACAGTCTGGAGTGGCACAGCAAGGGGTCTGAATACTTTTTTAATGAGAGACTGCAGTTTTTGATTTTTAATACATTTTCAAAACATGTTTTCACTCTGTCATTGTGGGTTCTTGAGTAGACAGATGGGCTAAAATAGTATTTTTTTTCCCCATTAAAAATGAAGTTTAAAATGAAGAGTGCAAAAAGAAAAGATAGATACCTTTACAGATCATTAGTTTTATTTTTCAATTCCTTGGCATTTTTGTGCACTCAAGATGTAGAAAAGAATTTTTCAATATTCAACATTTTGTGATACTTGATGATATGCAAGTAATTTGATCGATGCCATAAAAGTACTTAAGTTCAATACCCAGCACTAGACTTGAATACTTTCTGAAGCCACCATATAGGCCTATGTCCTTCAAAAACAAACAGTAGTATAAGTGGGAGAATTTTCACACTGGTGTGATTAACACCATAGTGTTACTCACAAAATCTTCATAATTTTAAATATAGTACATATGCATCTAAGTAAATATGTAGATAATAACTTGGCTGCCATCTTAAAACCCACACCATTTTCCACAGTTCTGGATGCAGGTGGTGAACTGAATACTATATTACCTTGTTTTTTTGGGGGTTTTTTGGTAGAGCACCAAAACACACAAAACCAAATAAACAATAATGTTAAACATGGTTAAATATGGGGCTGTGCCATCACAATCAGAATATTATAGCTATGACATGAAAAACTAACAAATCTGGAAATAATGGTTCAATTCTACTGCATCAGTGGGGAAACACTTGAAGTGGGGACATGACGGGCAGCTTGTTGCAATGCTGAAAAACACTTAGGTGTGTAGTGTTTGGAGCTGTATAGCCTTTACCTGCTACTTGTGTTTTTCTTGCTTTTACTTTTCCTTTTCAAGCTTTCCCTCTCTCGACTGCTGATAAAGGGTGGCATGGAGGCATAGCCATGTTCAGCTTCTGCAAGCAGATAAACAACACAGTGGTCACATGTCCATATATATATGGCAATGCAAAATATAGCTACAGTAAAAAGATGCCAAACCACGAATAGGTTGACTGCAAAATGTGTCACATCTGATCCTAATGGAATTCAGTGGAAATGTCTTGTGCTGAAGTGCACACATGCAATTCATAGTTTTCATGCAATGTCTTTAAACACTAACGTTATTTCCTCCCCTCAGCCTGGGCAATGATGTCATCTTGAAGTGGAGTAAACCCCACAAGCAAACCACAACAGAAGGATAGGAGCGTCCTCGATGAAAACAATGTGTCCCTGAACATCTGACTGCATATGCCACATATGCTTTTTTTGTTTTTTTCAGGATCATAAATGCAAATGCACGTGTATATCCCAGAAATACATGAATATTGACGAACGCCTTATTTGGGGGGCATGCGATGAATTCTGCTGTATTTTGCAGAACCGATAACGTAATGTATTTAATGCATAGCCCGATTACTGGATATAAAAGAAAAAGTCATGACAGCTACATACATACATGAAAGTGACGGGAAGGGGGGTCGATGTGGGTATTCAGAAATAAAACAGGTCGTAGTAAACAATACAAACATACTTTACCTCGTTCCCTGCGATCAAGGTATTCGGCTGCTTCGATCAACATCTGCACCATTCCGATCGCCGCCATTTTCAACAATAACACTGATAATGTAACAATCCGATGAGGGATTCCGTGGCTGCACACAACCTGCTCGAGGTCTACCACTGGCTCTCGGGTGGCTTACTGTTGTGTTAGGGATTGTTTTAAAAGGCAGGAGGTAACACTAAAGAGTTACTCCTGCAGTGTGTCAAACGGGCTGTTTAAAAGTTAAATGTCATGAACACAGCACCAATTCGTATTGAAGCCAAACAATTCTCTTCCTTAATGACTGTTAAAATGGTTCAGGTAAGCGTTTTCTGATAGCTGGCTAGACAAGGCTGATGCTAAGGCTTTGCCCCTCTTTAAAAGCAAACAGTTATTTAAATGTCTTTAGTTTTATAGGTAGTTCGTCGAAAAGCGCCTTGTTTACAAAAACAAAACTATGAGTTGCTTCACATAAAACACGTGAAGTATTGGACTGTTGTATTGGCAAAAAACAAGAGGTTGGCTAACGTTAGCGCTATTGACAAGTTGCCAAATTAAAGATGAAAAGTTTATGCTAGCCCGTTTGTGTAGTGTAACGTTAAAGATTCAGCCAATCAAAAAAGAAGAACGCTGGCTGTTCCGTTGTCACAAACTTGCCTCATATGAAATAGAAAAATGAACTAGCTGCCCTACAGCTCGACCGACGATATCATCCAACCTTATACGTTCGGGGCAATGAGGCTGGCTAGTTTTGTGCTGGTTTATCGCTGATCACGCGTGATACGTCTCGTTGGAAACAGGTAGCCGCTGAGATCAACTGAAGAACAGTGAATGTTTGTCAAACTGCTTCCAAAATAGCGGCTTGTTGATCTGAACAACTAACTACTGTATTATACCACTGTGTGCTGCGATGTGGTTGGGTACCGAACCTCACAAATCATACTGCTATTGGGTGTTCAAGCCGTCATTCATAGGAACTGGTTGGGACTGACTGCCACTGAAGGACTTCTTCGGCCATTTTGGTTCTAATTAACATTCAACAAACAGCACTATATAGAGCCGTAATGGACACAGTTTCAACACTACAGACTCGCGCGTCATGAGTGGTTGCTTTCTGATATAACTCGTTATCCATTGGCTGCAATGCCCACGAGCTAAAGTGACAACGCCCGCTTTTACACGCCCCTCTGCCATGCTGTTTCACGGTGTCTGACAACGATTGGCTCCCGCAGTGTTGTTTGTCTTACTTTTCCACGGGGATTGGCCAGATTCACATGTGCTCTTCC
>NW_018127892.1:1695526-1701810 GCF_001952655.1 Monopterus albus | reverse complement strand
TGTCCATAACATACACATGTAAAGAACACCAAATTATATTACATTAGGTGATAGTGTTTTGCTGTAGCTTGTATGTTAAACTACTAACATCATACTGCAACTGTGATATACTTAAAAAGCCTCTTGTACCTGACACTGACCATATTAATCAATTAATCTTAATGTTCAAAAATGTCAGTGGAAAGACAGACATTTACATGTCAAAACAATATTCTTGCACACCAACTTCAAGGGGCAACCTTTGATTAATAATAATAATAATAATAATAAAAAGAAATCAAGACTGCAGCCACATTTTAAAATGCTTTTATTTCAAAGAAAACACCTAACATCTCAACCACACAGAGCCCCATGATTTCTGACCATATGGGATCTCATCAGTACTCAGCTGTGACTATTTACATTTATGTCATCAGTTAAAAGGTATATACAGAACTGTTGCATCACACTAGACAAGTTAGAAATAACAGGAAACAGCACAATGTCATCCACGGGAGAGGACAAAGGTGAGTGACTTGAGTATCACACTGAGATGCCGATACTTTCAAGCAATGAAGTCCAGTGGTCTGTTGAATCCACCTTTTCTGTTCATGTACTGCCTATAAAAAATAAATATATAAGAAAACATTACATCACTGTTACCCTCGCAACACTTGCAGATTACATCATCGAGCACCAATGGGAGAGCCAGAATCTCTGCATAGAAACACCTGCAGAGGTGATTGGCTACAATAACAGTGGTTGATGCTCACTGTGAGGGCACTGAAAACTTTGTTTTAACTGAGCAACCCCCAATAACAACTTCGGTAAGATCACTATGTAATAATACATTGCTTATGAAACTCTTCTAAAAACTGCCTGTGGTTATGTGCAGCATAACCAACATGCAGGACTATACTATTAAAAACTGCTGTGTTTTTGTTGACATACCTGTATTTTCTCTTCATGGTCACATTGATAGCATATGCATTTACCGATCCATCAGTTTTCCTGCCCTGTTTAAAAACAATGTTACTATGTTTTGCATGTCTCTCTCACACACACACACACACACACACACACACATACAAAAACACAGTTCAAGTTATAAAGTGATAATATTATAAGAAATGTGGCCTGTGCCCCTGAGCCTTTTATTTAGAAAACTAATTTGTTGACAATTTAGAATCTAACCCTTTGCACAGCCAAGCCTGCACTACAAACTACAGGAAACATACATTCAATTAAATCATATATGGCTGCATTAGATTGAAAAACTACTATAGTTGTATACAAAACCATGAGGGTGATGTTTAAAACTGTATTTAACAAATAAAAATAATGATAGTTTTATAAAATGCATATTGGGCATTCAGAACTGAGCTTAAAAAAAAAAAGGCCAAAATGTTTACTCCGACTTTTCCTTTTTTAAATAAGCAAGGCCTCACTGGCTAACTCAGTATTCCCTCCCAGTTCGTATGCACGTAGGGCTGTACCCGACTAAGAATTCTGTCAGTCGACTGTTCAGTGCGACTATGCCCTCTTCTTCTTTTTATTAAGAGTGACAGAAACATATTTCTGAGCATTTAAAAAACAATCAAGACAACCGCATATGATGCAAGATTTAAGTTCCAACCTATTTAAACTGATGATATGTACTGTCGGGCTGCCAAATGGATTTGTCAGAATAATGAGACAGGCAGCACACTTGCATTTCTGTTGAAACAATGCTCCTAAAGGCAAGTTTTTCTTCTGAGACATGGTTGTAGCCTAGTTTACCAACAAGTTTGAGCTTCTCTCACCAGTTAACCACGTTATGTTCGATGTGTGCCAGCTTGCACTTCTAAAGAATATAAGAATATATATTTATGATTCCTATATACATGCATCTGCTTCACAGCACAACCATTCCAGTTTGATGTGAATGTGCACCTGGAAGGATTTTACTGTGAAAGAGTAACAAACATATTATATAAATCAAGTGTGAAGTCTAGCTTGTTGTCCAGTAGAAGTAGCCCTCATCACAGATCAGAAAACTGTGACATATCTGTTAGATGAAGAGTAATCCTTGCAAACAAACACCAAAGAATGACAACCACATTGCACATAAGCTACTGGCTGTATAAATTATAGCTGCTGTTCACAATATTTCTGTGGAAAGTCATGTCACAATATCCATAAATTGTGACACTGAGCAGGCTCACAGAGACAAATGTAAATTAGTATTAATGTTTGGTTTATATTTAGCTTAGAAAGCAATGTTACTTGAAATAACCTGCACCACCTTGTGGCTGCACAACATGGGACAGGCTCGCTCTGTACTCTCACCTTGGTGGTGTCAAAGGAACCAAAGCCCATCTGTTTCATCATCTCAATTTCCTCTTCAGTTTTGCCCTGCATGTCTTCCTCTGTTAAAATATAATCACAGTGAATTTTGGGGGGAAAAAAACAAAAACAAATGCTGGACCTAATCATGCTGTAAGCAGTAAAAGCTAAACTTCCTGCTTAATGTATATGAATATACAGCAGAATGTCCATGTATTATTTATCTTATACCTGAAATCTGAACAGGCTTTGCAGGCTTTTCCTTAACCTCTTTGCGGTCATCTTCTCGTCGGTCTTTTTGTCTCCCAGGAGAAAGAGAGGAGGAGCGATGACGTCTAGGAGGAGACCTACAAAGGGAACAAAAAGATGGCTGCAGGATGGGCTATCATGACTACCTAGGACAGACGTGTCAAACTTAAAGCGATGAAAATTTTTGAAGCTATTTTGATAAATGCGCTTGTTTATTATAGGTAAAGAGCACCATAAACATACAGCAATTAATGAAAATGACAGTGTCAGATGAATTGTCATAAAGATACACTATCTGAACTAGAGATCACCTGATCTGGGTTACTGCAAGTTGTCACTGATATCTGACAACAACAGTTGTTCTAGAAATAGCCAACTACGTTTATCCTAAATTTCCGCAGGAAGAACATCCCAAAGATTAAAATGGAGGCTTGAAAACATTGACTGGTAAATATTCACTTCTTAACAAGGTTTGTAATAATAACACACAACCAGATATGGCAACATAGACTAACAATATTTAGGTCCCTGAGAAACTCACCTTGAACGCCTCCTGTGAGGAGACCGTGAGCGAGATCTGCGCCTGTCTCGCTCACGATCTCGAGAACGAGAGCGATCTCTCTCCCTTCGCCTTCGCTCACGATCCCGTGAAGTTGAGCGGGAACGTCTTCTCTCTGCAGGTACAGCAGAAACGTTACATTGGCATCCACACACTGATATTCTTTAACACAGAGAGCATTAGTATCTTTTTGTTGCTTAAAGTCTCTGCAACACGTTTTAAATATGCTGTATCTGATGTTCATACAACTGTATAAATGTCACTGACACCATGTAAATCCTAGTTTAGTGTTGTTTGTACAGTTTTCTTTTATAAAGATACAGCACATACACTGATTGGCCTCTTTATTAGGTACATCTGTACAACTGTATACAACTCAATGCAACACTTCTGCCCTAACATCTGTGATTATGAAGCTCAAAATGCTTCAGTTTTTGGTGAAATTGACATAAATGCATAAATTCCGTTACATGTTTGCTACTGAGGTCATAGTTAAAGGTGGTGTTGTACTGGACTACATTATATTTACAGGCACCTCTATATTTTTGTTCTCCTCAGCCACATACACGGTCAGAATATTAGGAACAGGCCTGGGGGCCAAAAATGTTAAGCTCTCCAGCTTTTACTCTGCTTTATTGTTTAGTGAAGTACTCGAAACAGTTAAAACACCACCAAAGTTAAATATGTCCTTTAAAACATACTGGATATACTGGTTTTCACGTGTAAACACTTGTGTTAGAAATGTTAACAAAAATGCATGACTTCTGCATAGATCTAGAACATCGCTAGCCACCATATACTCACAGCTGGCAAACCCAGTTATTACAATAGAAGACTATATTGCGATTTAAACCGCGTTATCAAATTATAATCACGTCGACTAACTAAGCCAGCATTACGTAAATAAATACACCGACGAACATGTGCAGCTAGTTAACTCAGAGAAAGGCTACATTTATATTACACAAATCCCGTTTTCTAGTTGTTGTTAAAGAAAAGACATTTTCATGTGCATTTCATTAACATTAGTACATTCTCCCACCCTAAAGGAAGAGCAAACGACTAAAACGCGGAGCTAATCATATATAACTTTATGGTAGGTTAGTATCGAAGTTAGCTTCTTTTGGTTTCTTACCTCGTCTTGTGGGACTTCGACTCCTGCTCCTACCCATCTTCCTAATATGTCATAGGTTACCCTCGTAGATCAATGAAGTACTAAATAGACAATATGTGGTTTAAAAAAAACAAAAAAACAACAATAAACTGCTTTATGTTTCCCTTCAGCGTGAGCTTGGCACATCTGTTGTCGGTGATTGGTATAAGAGGTTCCGGTGACCATTACCGAGAACCCTCTGTAGAGCGCCCTCTACCGAGCCGGAGGCGATTCGACGTCATTGGCACATTGCACGTGTATGCTGTAACTAGACAAATGCATTTCCTGAAGAAAATGTGTGTGGATGCTGATTGCTGAAGAATTACCCTGAAAATGCTTAAATCCATAGCTTGGTGGTTAATGCCACTGACTTTGGTACGACTTCATCATGCCTTTTTCTGTGTTGTGATCTGCCAATATATAGAAAATAAAATGAATTTCACCTTTAACGGGGTGCAGGACACTAATATTGCTGCAAATAAGTTACAAAACACTGACACAGTGACATTCATATATCTTTCTTCCAGAGCCTCCAGTCCTACTGGGAGTGCTGGTGTTAGGGCCCTTCATGTACACCAGAGGCCCTCGACTCCATCACTGGATGGACATGGTCAACACTCCACAGGAGCCGGTGAAGCTTTGGCACGGATTGGGCAGATACATTTAAGCAACCAAACATGAACAGATCCATAAACACACATGTGCATGTACATACACACAGATTCAGAAATAGAATAAAAGTGCTAATAAATGTGTTCATTTGTAAAACGCCTTGAGACGATTTCCATCTCCTAATAAAAGCGTGTCTAGATGAAAGGTGTGTTTGTAATTGCATGTGATTTTTACTTTCATTCTAATTGAATGTATTAACGTTATGGCATTCTCACAATACAGACATTGAAAAATTTACCGTTTCTCCTTAATACATCCGTGGGCAGAATGGTCTCCATCATGCAATTCAGTATCAAGCTGTTATAATATATTAATGGTACATACAAGGGTTGAATTTAGTTTATTGTTATAATCGGTCCTAGTAGTGTTTGTGTCTGGGTTGGCACCATGAAGATAAACGAGAACACTCTATTGGAGGGACACAAAGTTGTGTTGGTTTCTTATAATGCAAAGCACGTGCCCAGGTAACGTTAATATTAACACATGATTGGTCTTGTTACACACGCGACATTTGTCAGTTTTCTTTTATTTTCCTCTGCTGATATCTTTAGTGATGAGTGTTTGAATGTCATTTCTTTACTATTTTGGATTTTAACCAAGTTCTTTTATTGAAAGCGCAAGAAGTGAAGACCAGAAGAGGACTGTTTAAAATCAACAGGAGGTTTACTCAAAGTCTGGGCACAGGTAAAGTCTTACAGCGCTGGGATCAGACAGACAGAGCTCCCGCAGGAAATTCGTTCTCTGAACAATGAGTTACGTTTTCTCATTACATTTATCTTCTTGGGCTAGGCCTGCCCTGGACAGAGGTACAACATTTCACACTTCGTAATCCTATTGGCCATTTGGTGTGAGCAGGTCAACCCCTGCCTGCGTCTGCTTGCTGAAATGTGATCTAAACCAGGTGTGAGTGTGTGTGCGCTTCTCAGGTGGCAGCTTGATCGATGAACACTGAACAACGGGTGGTCTGGGCTGCAGGCCCCCCTGTGTGTGTGATGCTATTGTAGGACGTAGTGAGTATGCTAAACGGGCCAGGTGGCCATCTCAGGCTGCAGGCCCCCTGTTTCTGCAAGATACCCAATGACCAAGGAGAATTTGGAATATGCTAAGCGGGTCTAGGTGAAGATGCAAAACAGGCCAACAGGTCTTTGTTAAAATGTAAAATAGGCCGTCTGTTTACTTGAAGATACAGACATCTTGTCTCTACAGAATTTGTAGTATACAGTTCTAAAATTTCACTCAGTAAAATACAGCAGCCATCAATACAGTTTTAATATGTATAAGCAAGGAAAATAAAGGTATGAAAAGTAACTAAAGGAAACTAAAATTATGAAAAGTAACTAAAGCTTC
>NW_018127892.1:1690760-1694374 GCF_001952655.1 Monopterus albus | reverse complement strand
TAAAATGTAATTAAAGCAAATAAAATTATACTTACCCATTCGAGATGTTAAAATGCCATTATGCACCCAACTTGTCGCCTCTCCTCTTCTCTACCTGTTTCTTAATTCCTTTTTCTCATCTTTTCATGTTATTTCTATACGATTATCAAAATAGTTGTGAATTTATTGTAGGTGATCCAGAGTGCAGCCTGTATGTGAGCCGGAAAAGTGTTTGTAAATCAGAGATTAGCTAACAAACAGACAATGTGGAAAATTATTTCGATGGCACATTTTATGTCTCACATTTATAGTTTGGGATTAAAGTTATAAACTGTACACTGTAAAGAGAGATGGTGTTCTTGAGGGTTTTAGTTTTTGAGATATCCAAAGTAATCCGTAGGTAACTCACATTTCTTTTAGTGATCACAGTCGTGAGCCTCGTATATTGCTGAATACATAGCATAATTTTTTCTAAGTTTTTTCAGCGTAGCATAATTAAAAATTGCACCTGTCCTGTTGAATGCATCTGGTCACGTTCAGAGGATCGTCAGTGGATGTACGGGCAGCAAAATGGTTTTACTGTGTGTCTCCGGTCCCTATGAAGAGTGCTCATAAGCATCATATTTTTGCCCTTTTTGGGTATGTAGGACACGAGGGCAGTGTTGGCCATAAACACAAAGGTGGAGGAATGGATTGGCCTGTTCTTTACAATTAGAAGCTGAGGTGGGAGCTCAGTCCTGTTTTTTTCTAATTGTGCCAACCATTGTCAGCTTTCTTTTGAGAAGTTCCTGTCCCAGGCTGTATGTAGTGAAAAAATTATCACAAGTGATGTTGTGCCCAACCCGTGTCCCCTGGTTTTTCTCAGGGGCTCCTCCCTCTGGCTTACCTGTATAAATTTACATGTTCCATGCATGATATGATGTCGCATCACAGGCAGTCCATATTTTTATTCCATACCTTGCTGGTTTGGAGGGCATGTACTTACAAATCTTTAAGTCTACAATCCATTTCCAGCTACACCTAGCTGATTTATTCCCAAGATCATTCTGTTTGTTTGTTTGGGACTTAAATCTGGACAACACTGACTTCGAACCGCTCCAGCCTGGCCAATACATGACCAGATAGGCTGTTGCTAAAAATCTTCATGTGATGGTGATGTGATGTATTGTGGGCACTGTTTAAAAATATGGTCATGGCCTTCATGTACATTGAAAGCATCTTCCTTTTCCTCTGCTGTCTGCAAAAAGTGCTGGGGGACAAAAGACAGTCTGTTCTGGGTAAGACTGCCTTCTAAAATTCAGAATAATATATAACATCTCTTTGGCAATGACATGCTGTCACTGAGTAAGAAATCCAAGTGGGCAATGTGAAATATTGTACAAAGAATCTGAACAGGACAGTGAAAGTTTGGGAGGGAGGTGTCATTAGCAATGCTGATGGCTCTGCGGGTCTTGCTGGCTGTTTTCACTATGCGTTGCAGGGTCCTCCTGCAGGAGGCAGTAGTAGATGGGTGTCAGAAAGCCCCTCTTCATACTTGGGCTTACCACTAGGAGGCCAATGTGAATGTTTATTGTGTGAATGCTTTACAGCATCCACACTATGTTCTCCTGTTCATAGTTGGGTGGATGCTTTACAGCATCCACACAACTATGGAATGTATTAAGTTGCAGTACCACTACTCATTAGGTCTGAACTTTGATTTGGGATGCTACACAAAGTTGGTCAAAGAACTTGAAATTTTTTTTTTCGTAAATTCAAAACTAATATTTTATAGTGGACTTATATTTACTGAGGACATATTAGGATATGAGGGTAACTATTCACACAAACAGATTATACTGTCCAATATCCACAGCATAAATTTGCCTTCTGCTATCATATGTTGTGCCATTCTTAAGCTGTTCCACTGTACAAAACTACATTTGCACAAAGTGCAAAGGGATGAATACAGGAGGAAAAAAAAAGAAATGCAAGAAAATCCAATACACATAAGCCTCATGTCCAGCTGGTTTTAAATCAAACAATCTTTAATGACTGATACATGGTAACCTTGCAACACTCACTTATACACTCTAATATAAAATAAATGTAAAACATGAGCAAACATCACACATCAGCATAACAGCTATGGGTTAAAACAAAATTACAACTGTTAAGAGGTATTTTGCACACATACATTTAAAAGAAAATGACAAAAGTGGAATGTTTAGTACCTTCTATATCTTCTGTTACTGGGTTTCAAACTGCATTGACAAGCAATAAATTCTTTATGCTTAATCCTTTTTTTGTTAATAGTGGCATTTACAGCAGCTTGTGTTTTCATTGCGAGCCATAATATTTTTGCCTTGCTTTTTATTTTTTCATCCCTGCTGTAAAAAGTCAACGGGCAAATAGTTTGACAAAACCAGCATTCAGAAGAGCACAATCAGTAGCTATCAGTGTACTTCTACATGTACTGTTCCCCAAATCATGACTAAAAGATGCCTATAATGAACAAATGCAACATACTAGAATGTCAATATACATATGTCAAGTGTGTATACATGGATAAAAGGATGCATCATTTATAGGGACTTAATTTGTCTTGCAAAGTTGGGGATAAAAAAAAAATTCTGAGGGGCAAGTGCACAGGATCACAGTTGTAACCCCAGTTGGAAAAAAAGAACTTGCTGAATGTCTTTACAGTGAAGTCAAGTAATGGTTTGAAAGCAGGGCAGGTGAAAATAAAATGGGTGTAATATAGGGAGTGTGTGTGTGTGTGTGTGTGTGTGTGTGTGTGTGTGTGGGACAAGAAGTAGTGTGTCAAAATGTTGGGCTTTGTCTGACCTGGGTCAAATAGTATGTGAAAATAATTGTTTTTTTTAACCTGCTTAAGATGGATCACCACATAGATCAAATCAGTGAATAGCAGTGTTACAGTAAATTATCTGAAAGTTAATTAAGTACAATGTATCTGTGAACGACATCTTAACTGACAGTTTGAATAGATCTGGTGTGGTCAACTCCATCTGCTACTCCGTCATACACCAAAAAATATTTCACAGTAGCATTTCACCAAGGTCTGCTGTATCTGAATGCCTCAGGTCTCTGCTTTCTCCTTTTGCTTCTTGCTCTTTTTCAGGAATGACGGTGGCTTGAACTTCTTCTTTTTCTTGGACGGGGACTTGGAGGGCGAACCCTCAGGGGTGCCGCCTTGTGGTTTGGCAGGCGGAGCAGTAGGGGTGGAGGAAGTGTCATTGGTTGAAAGAGCCTTCATGCCTTTCTCCAGTTCCTCCGTCATCTGCTTCTCCTCCTCACCTCCGTTCTGTATGGCTGGAGAGTCGGTCTTTGCCTCTTCTGTTCCGAGCGTTGCAAAAACAAAACAAAACACAATAATCAGGAATCAGGCAGGACTGAAAGACGTGAGTGGGGTGAAGCTGCAAAGCTCTATGCTAGACAAGCTGCTGCATATTTACATGCTTGCTTAATGAGAAGTGGGTTGTCATACATACTGTTTCTCTGTACTTACTAGTGAGACAAGACCAAAGCACCAGAAGTGTGCCCTATGAATCAGTGTGGAGTAACACAGGAGAGACAGATACAGAGGGAGAGAGTACAACAGATACAGTGGGTACACAGAAGATGAATTTCCCTAC
>NW_018127892.1:1682422-1690742 GCF_001952655.1 Monopterus albus | reverse complement strand
TGGTAAATCAAAGTTTAAAAAAAAAAAAGCAACACACTTATGCCAGGCATTCTGAATTACAAAAGGTGTAACTAATAGCATGCTGCCCCAATGGCACAGCGCCTTTATTCTTTGTTATACCTGTATTACACTGAATGTTTTTCATGAGAAACATCTGTTACACACACCAGAAAAACCTGACATCCCATATTACTCCATATTATAGCTAACATACAAACATCACTGGGATCACAAGAGGTGAGTAAGACAACTTTACAGGTCTCAGAATCGGTAGCTTTTGCACTGAATGTTATGGTAGCCCCCCTCACCAGGAGGGTGAGGGAGGACTGAGGTTGGACTCAAGTTTGCAGACCCAGGTGCTAGGGGGAAAAACATGACAGTAACAGGTAAATAAAGAGAACACAAAGTATCAAAAGAACATAACATGGGAAAGTACGGTACTTGGATATGTATGATATGTAGTGTAGTGTAAATGAGCGTAGCGCGTAGGTAGTGTGGTAGAGTCAAGCCAAAACGCACAGTGTCTGTCAGCGTAGCATTCTACCAACATGTACAGTCCGCGTTACTATGTTATGTTCTTTTGATACTTTGTGTTCTCTTTATTTACCTGCTACCGTCATGTTATTCCCCCTAGCACCTGGGTCTGCAAACTTGAGTCCAACCTCAGTCCTCCCTCACCCTCCTGGTGAGGGGGGCTACCATAACATTGACAATGTTTTGTTTCCAGAAAAACATTTTACATTGAGGTGTGCAAATTATACAGAGAACCCACGATACTCTCTTTAGAGAAAAATGTTGGTGTAAATTATATAACTTTAAATATAATTGTTTTTTCACTGTTTCAATTGTTAAATATGACAACCATTTTTATATACTGTGCATAATCAATATATACATTCTTCCTCTGACTTGTACAGTTGCACTACTAGATTTTTTTTACTTCAGTACATTTAGCTCAGACTAATGGAGTCTAATACAGCGTTCAACAAAACCTCCTTTCAGAATTCTAATGTGGGATCATTTTTGGAAGATGTAGTTTGTGGTGCTGTTGCAGGTGTTTGTTATTTTGTCCACATTTAAATCAATAAGCCCAGGTTAACACCTCTCTGTAATAAAAAGCCGACTGACTCTATACATTTGTACAGATTCCTACAAATGCTCAAACAGTAATATACTTACATGCATTTTATGTTGAATTTGCAGTTGTACTCTACACAGTCGACTTGGGTGAATTTTGTTTGATTTTGTTACTACACAACATTAAGTCGTCTTTATCTAATACAGTATGATTCAATGTTTTTCAGTGCTACCTACAAGCACAGCTGCAAGGTCCCCAATCTGTCTTATGAGTATCTTTTTTGGTAATATTACATTTATATTAAAGGACCCTCAGTCAACTACTTCCTATGAGCAATGTAAGAGCTTTCTGCCAAAGAACAGTCAAGACTATTGCACTGGAAAGGAACCAGTTTGTTTTCCTTTGCGCTTTTGTCACTGGTTTGAAGTTAGTAGGTCTCAGTATTGGAAAAAGGTGACATCACCTACTTCTATGCACCAATCGTTATTCAGCTGCGTTTGAATCAAAATCTGATGACAGTTGGTCACTGCCAATCAAATCCAATCAAAATACAGCAGTCCTTATGAAGCAGATTAGCTGACCTTTTGAACTTTTGAGCGTTAAACTCAACATATAATAATTAGAAGTCATGTTTTCTAAACTTCATACTTTTTTTAACAGAGACATGCATTTAAGGAGGAGTAACATGGTGGTCAGTGGGTGTTTGCAGCAGGAGAGGGCATAAGCAGCACTAAAGCTACGTTCACATTACTGACATAAATGCTTAGTTGTGATCTTTTTGTTAGATTCAATCCTTTTGTGTTGATGGTTCACATTAATGTTTGTAAGTGACGTATCCGGTTCTGGTGTGAACACTGCTAAGGTCCTAAGCTGCCACACATGCACAGGCATAACTGAAATGAGAGCTGCATGTATAATAAAATAATGTGATTTGTGAGATGGCTGAATCGCTCAGTTTCCTCACAAAGCATCAGTTACAACATGTTCCTTTCAGTTGGGCTTCATCAGAAGCTTCTCCTTAAATGTCAAATAAATGTGAAAGGTCCTTGTCTCTCTGCTGAGCACTGTCACTGCCATTGCTCTCCTCCATGCTTATTTTTACCAGCCTGTGAGGCGCGGCCGCTGAATGATGACGACCTGATATATGCAAAGGAGTGAGACACTGAAAAAACCTGCATGAATTCTGTTCTGAGTGTTCTGACAGAGGTCGCATCAGACCACAAACTATCTGTAAGTGGCACAGATCTGATTTGAAGAAATCTTATTTGTTTTGTTCATACATCTGTGACAAGATCAGATTGGAGCTACTTGGAAGGGGATAAAACATATTTGAGTCCCTTCAATAAGTAATGTGAACGTAACTTAAGTCACACATGAGTCCATGTAGGACTCGGAGCAGACTTCCAGTCAGACAGCCAGTATGCAAGGCAAGCAAGACCGACAGTCAGGGCTCTGCCAAGCCTCACCTGAGAGAGGAGGGTGGCTGGGTGGAGGGCCCTTTGTGGGGGAGGTACCAGGAGGAGACTCCTTGTCACTTGCCACCTCCTCCCCTGGTTGCACACACACACACACACACACACACACACACAGTGAGGGGCTGTGAGGGTTCAGCTATGCAGGAAGTTAGATTTGTGAGGTGAAGAGAAGTGAAAACGGTTGACACACCAGTCACAAGTGAAATCAGGTTTGCCTAAGAGTGCTGTGTGTAGCATTTGACTACAAAAAATGTATTACCATAAAAAAAAAAGAGCAAATGGAATCCACCAGCCTTTTAAATACATTTTCCATTAAGTTACATGCAAAAACCACAATTAAATGACTTTCAGTGGAAAATGGTGCATGAAAAACAGCACAAAGTGCACAAACAGCAAAAAGTGCAGCTGAAGAATTCACAGATTCATATAATAACAGATGGGGTAATGAGTGAAAACCTTGGTAGAATTAGAAATTTGGCATTTGACAATGTTGCACACAGCACCTTTAGATGGTTAGAAGTCACACGGTGTACAGTGCTTTATTGGAGAAAGCAAGGGCTGTTATGTTAATCTGTCTTCACTACTCTACAGTCATGGCTACAAAATACTGGCACCCCTGCATTTTTGTCAGATAATGCACCAGTTCTCCCAGAAATCATAAGCAGAGGGTGTCAATAATTCTGCCAAGTCGATTTTTGGAGTTCTGTGTGGAATGGATCAGGTTTGGCTTTTTTGTGATGTTCCAATGCAAAGAAATGAAATAAACATGAGAATACCAAAGAATGTGATTGCAACATTTTTCTGGGAGAAGTGGTGCCTTATCTGACAGAAATGCAGGGGTGCCAATATTTTTGGCCGTGACTGTATATAACCAAGTATGCAGACAACCCTGTGAAGTAAATAAAGTCCTCAACTCTTCTGTTTATCTTTTACTAGCTCTTTTTTCTCTTAGCATGTACTTAATTATCCATTCTCTATTCTGCCCCACACCAGTGCCGGACCTCAGTGAGTTCTCATGGCTGAAATTCCTGCAGCCTGGTTGTAAAATCTGTTACAGCAGCATGTTGCTGTCAGCATGGAATGAGATGGTCATCATATAATGCACAAGACAAAAAAACTATTAATGATGACCTTCAAATACTGCGTTAAGGATAAATGTAATTTAGAGCTTAGTAACAAACTACAGGGGTCATCATAGCACTGTGTGGTTAAGAAAATAAAAAGAGTTAATACAGACATTTTAAGAGCTGTGATTTGAGTTGAATGAGCCGTACCATTGGTTCCTCCATGCTGTTTCCTCTGCACCTCCTTGCGGTACTCCTCCAGCTCTTGGTCGGTCAGCTGGTTGAAGGGGTTGGGGGGTTCTGGCTCTGGTGGAACTTTGGGTGGACTTACTGGAGACTAACACATAAGCACAAAATCAGAGCTTTTAACTCTGCCATTCAAGAAGAGGACAAATGCTTAGAGGGCAGCAAGACTGCAGCGTACCGGAGGACTGTCCTCTGTTATGACACTGGCGAGGACTTGAGACTGTGGTCCTGCTGTCTTCATGTCCTGACGATTCTGCTGTCGGATCTGAGGAGAAAATCAATTTTGTAAACATTTTTGACTCGCGTCCAAAGACTGGAGTCATGCAAGACAGAAAAGGCAACATCAAGGAAAAGTTACCTTGTTTCGTGTCTCAATCACCTCTTGAGGGTTGGTGTAAAGAGGCACAAACTGGTTTGAGCTCTCCATCTTGATGGATGTGCTGCCAGCTTGAGTCACCTCTTCTGTCTTCAACCACTAAGGAACAAAACAATATCCACTTTAAAAGAAAATGTGTCCAACATGTAGAGGATCATGCCAGTCTTGTTTGTTTAGACATGTCAGACATGAATTTACTGGAAAACAAACACTTTAAAAATATGTTTTTATGAAGGATATGTATTAATATTAATATGAGCTATATGTTGCCACCAGAGGGCAGACTCTGCACTGCAGTAGTCATCTCTAAGCAGTAGACTTTCCCCTGCAATGCAGAAAAAAGGAGAGAAACGAGGGTGGGAGGGACAAAGGAGGCTCCTCCCACTGATGCAAGACAACTAGCCTTATATTCTCTCTCTCTCTCTCTCTCTCTGAAGGACTCATCACTGCAGAACTAAAAACAAAAACTCCACAGTAATCCTCCATATGAATCAGAGGAAAAACTGATGTTTGGGTATAGAAATATGCTCTGTAGAATGCAGAACAAAACAAATTTCTTGTCAAATCATCAAAGAGATGGTGAGTATATTACACTGTTACTCTGTTCGTCTCCTTAAAATGTTGCTCCAAACCTCAGCAAGTTTCAAGCCTTTTCTTTTCTTCGTCTCACAGCTCAGTTTAATCTCACTCTTGTTTCTGATCCCTGTGCTCTTCAACTTCTTTATGTATATTTTTTAACTACATATCACTACAGACAGCATACTGTACTGAACCCTCCTCGTTGTGGATGCCACAGTGAATAATTTGTTGTTGGACTGCTGTAGTTGGCACCATCGCAATTATATCAAAAATGTCTGGTCTGCAACTTTATTTCAGACAATTCCTGTTATTGTATGATCTGTTCAGGAAAATCAAAACTAATGACTTGTAAGAGCTCACAGCGGTGCGCTGGTGTCCAGGGCTGGCTTGCTCCTGGCTGACTTTTTGATAGGTGTTGGGGGTGTTGAGCCATCGGGTCCTCTCCTGCTGCTGGCGTTGAGCAAAAGGGTGCTGCCTCAGAGCCGGGTAGACTCCATCGTCATCAAAATGGTGGAAGGCTGTGACAGTCGCGGGCACCTCCACCTCCCTCCGTGTCCGCGATCGCTCCAACAACAAGGGGAAACGGTAGGCATAGCCGGTCCGGTAGCCCTGAAAACAGGAGGAAGGCAACATCACCTCAAACCCTGGTGGGCAGAATACAGCCAATTTTCTCTTAGCCTGCTTTAGCACACTTAAGCTATGCTGTAATGACAAGCATTTCCACTGACCCAAGCTTTTTCATTGCACTCAACTTTTATCTGGTTGTGCAGGCTACAGGAGAGAAAGCAGCAGTTTCTCACCATGTTCAGCTTGCAGTTGTAACTCCTGTATAATGTATAAAATGGATCCTGTACAACAAGGACTTCTGTGGTTTGTACAACTGTTCCAAAGATGCATTTGCTGTTGAGTTACTGTTGATGCAAACTGAACATTCCGTGCTGCTGCTTTACGTTAAAAGCTTTCCATCAGCAAACCGCAGGAAGGCTTTTATGCTTTTATTGTGAAGCAGCTACAGGAAATGCAGCAATATTTGTCATAGTTTAGCATGTGACTGCTGCATTCACACAACACAGAAGAAATGGTACAGAGCAAGTGTTCACAGTATGAGAGATCTGAACAGAACTGTAGAGTTGGTTGTGTGAGAGTTCAAATTACTGTACATTAGAAAGATACAGAACAGAAACTATATCCATAAAATTTGATGTGAATTAGCTAAAACCGGCAAGGTGGCTAGACAAAGAGCTGCAGCTGATGGACTTACTGTAATACAATTTTTATGAATCAGCAGACCTCTAACACATCAAGGTAAGGAACATCTTTTAGTGAGCCACCCTTTTAATCCCAGCAAATCTTTAAACTATGTTGTCTAAAAAATTTCTTCATCTTCAGTTGTCACAGGTCACAGTGCCTACCAAGTTATCCAGAGTTCTCATGAGCGCTTCAAACTCATGCTCCCCAATGCGGCTCTTGTGCAGGGGCCCAAAGGTGGAGCCAGCCCAGCCCACAGTGCCGGCTGGGTTGGGTTTATGTGTGGTCCGGTCCAACAAAATCAGGTTCTGTTGTCCACCGGCGCAGCACAAAGCTGTCACCTGGGGGGAAAAAAAACAAAACACAGATGTGGAACAAGTTGCACATTCAGGGGAAAAGTTACTGAGCTCATTTTCCCTATTTAAGGAAGTTCTACTTTAGCTGCACACACACTTAAATTCAAGCCAGCACAAGCTTATGTCCAAAAGCATCTTAACCACATTTACTGAGTGTGGGAAAAGGATCAATGATCTTATATTCACACTACTGCTCCCCTATAGGTCACCGCTGGTCATGTACAACTACAGTGTCTTTTTGGTACATGACATTCCTGTGGTGCATCATGCTGCAGTGCAGACCTACTGGATGAATTACAGGTACAAAGGAAAGGGCAAATGTCCAGCTGTAACACTGATGCATTTATATTATGTACACGTCAGCTCACTCTCCCACTCTCACACACCCACAGAGTGGCAGCGCTTTGCCTCTCTTTGTCAGCTGTTAGTCAGAGTGTTGGTGTGTGTGTGTGTGTGCGTACTACCTGGATCTGGCAGGCAGCCTGGATGTGATAGATGGTGTAGAAGGCCTCCTCCACAGACTCCCCCAAAGCCACAATGCCATGATTCCTCAGCACCAGAACCTATCATGCACATAAAATCAGCATCAACACTGGAATAAAATCAACTCATGAGTTTATCCTGCGAGCAGTAGCACCCGTGTCAGTAATTAATCCAGTGTAAGGCCACATCACCATACGTCCTCTTCTCTGTGCATTATAAAACTTAACTTACCACGTAGGAGGCAGTAACTGCTGAATCAGATGATGATGCATGGTTATCATATTAACGGTTCTGTCTCTTGTGGTTTGCTCACCTTGCAGGTGGGTCCCAAGCTCTTCTGCAGCTCCACTCTGTCCTCTTCCTCTTCCATGACTCCATTGTAGTCATAGTAGGCCACATCACCAACTAGCAGAGCTTCATGGGACAATGGCAGAAGGCCACACTTCATTGCTGAAACCTGGAGACAGCTGGCTGTCAGTCGTTGCAGCAAAGTCATGAAACAGACTCAGCTGCGTTTTTTGAAGTCACAATTTGCTTTACAAGCAAATCCATGCTGGACAGTGGTGCAATGTTATCAGAACTGTGCAGCAGAAGCATAACAGTGTCTCTAATCAAGAGTACAGAGCAGTGAGCTAACTCCATCCTCCACTCTGGCATCAGCCCAGGCTGACTCACCGCAGCAGCGGCCGGTGTGTGGAGGTGAAACAGACAGCGAACATCTGGCCGGGCCGAGTAGATGGCCGAGTGCAGGCTGAACTTCTCAGAGTCCACGCCCAGGTTGGTGCTACCCTTCTCCACCACCTCACCCAGGATATTCACCTTCACCTGTAAAACCACAGCACCTCCAGCATGAGTTTCAGAGATCTCCTGTTTAGTAGTTCTGTCTCCATTTGGGTTAAAACTAGATTCTTACGAATGGTGGTTGTGAAGCATTCTATAACATGCTTACACCCGTGATAGCATTTGTCATAAAAGCAGTTTTAAAACTGACTGAATGAAGGCTGTGCAGCTGTTCTAGATGTGATGCAATTTTTTTCAAATTCAAATGTGATTTTGAAGGCAGATGGTTAATGTAAATTTATGTTAAACAACACTTAAAAATTTTGAAATTTTGTGAGGATTTACTTCCATGTACTGTTGTGTTGTTGAGGAAAAGTTTCTCAAAGCACACAGACATTGGAACATGGATACTACTGAAACTCAATCAAATATGTTTACTCATACTGAATAAAGCAATAAATAAAATGGAGGAATTTTCCCATAAACAGCAAAACCTTGGTCCTGACTATGACTAGTTATACTCACCAGACTGGATCCAGTCACCTCGCTGTAGGCCAGGCCGTCTGGTAGCACCAGGAAGTGTTCCTGCTCTTTACTGACACGTAGCTGTCAGAGGCAGAGCAACATAGGGAAAG
>NW_018127892.1:1651180-1682169 GCF_001952655.1 Monopterus albus | reverse complement strand
TTACACTATCATGTGAAAACCTTTCTGGGGCCTGTTCCAGACAGCGGGTTTAATAAACTCTGAACTTAACCTGGAAGTCTGAACAAGTTTTTCGTTCCAGAGCAGCTGATCAGAGTCAGTTGAGTCAACACTGAGTAAAGACATCTTTCCCCTGCCCAAAGATCTTTCATACCCTCTGGTATAAAAGTGATGAACAAATCTTTGTGAATGATAGTTTATTGTTGTTTACTGTGATGTTTGAATGGGGTGGCATGCTCATCTGCGTTGTGTTAATGTGTAATGAAAAGAATTTCCAAAAGGACCATAAATTGATTGTTATGATGATGCCAACAGTAATGTGCAACCATTCACAAAATGAGAAATGACTTTTCCTAGGTCAGTGCCTTGAAGCTTTAAACATTTTATGTCGAGCTGAACATGCAATATTAACTGAGCTGTCTCTGTCCTTATGATGACTTTAGCAAAGACCGGCTTTTGGTTACAAATTTGCCTGCAGAGGGGATTTTAAATTTGTGCCGATGCCGACTATGAATGAGGAAATGAAACAGACAGCTCCATCAGACTGGGCAGGAGGAGACAAAGAGAAACTCAGGGCTTGTTGAAGAAAACTTGCCAGTAAGCTAGGTTCAGCAATTAATCCTGAGTTGAGGGGAAAGAAACCTACTATTTTGAACACCTTCTTGGTGTCTTTCCACTTGCATAGCACAAAGAACATCTCAGATCATAAGTACAGTTGTAACCTTGTTAGTACAGCACTTTTCTTCTGCATCAACTGTTCTAACTTCATACTGTATATGTCCTGTTAGCTCAATTCTACTTCCACTGCATTCTCTCTTTACATATCTGGTCCCTTACAAAAAAGTAAAACTAACAGTGAGACAGGTGTGGCTGATCTGGGCCCAGCCGAAGAGGTCGAACAGACGATGGGTGGCGGCCAGCTTGCAGCGCATCAGCCTCTCCCCCTTCACCATGCTGCCTGGCTCCCAGCCATGCAGGTCATTGATGGGCGTCACCATCATCATGTCTGCATGGTGGTAGGAAGGGAGGAAAAGCAGACAGAGTCAGAGAGCACAGTAAAGACGACAAAGGTGAATATTAAACAGAGTGGTTGATTGTTTCCTTAAGTGTACATACTGTACATAATGACATGGAAGATGGCACTGATGGATAATGTCTTTATATCATTTTTGCAATGGCATGTTTAATGATGTACATTCTTTGTGTAGTGGAAATCACTGAATTTGAATGAGATTTCAGCAAGTGTTTTCTATTCCTCTGAACAGAGCTCTAATCCACCAGAATAATTGAAATCACCTGTGTGGGTGTGCAGGGCCTCTAATGCCAATGTAACAGTTGTGATAAAATAAAAGCACAAATGAAGTGGAAGCCTTCTCTTTGTGGGCTATTTAACAATTTGTCCTCATCCTGCCTCACCCTGTCCTTCATGAACACCTTGGATCATAATTTACAAATGTGTATGATGATGCCAAGTGACAGTTCTGTACCAGAAACAAATTCCTTGTGTGCAACATGCTTGGCCAAATAAAGGTGATTATCCTTATGAATGGTGATTATCCTTATAGTGCAGTGGTTGTGTTAATAATAGTGATCAGTGGCACAGCAATACGCCTGACTCACAGCGGACATTTTGACTTTTTAATAGCATGAAACGCTCAGGTGGATCTAATAACTAACAGTTTCTCTGTTCCATTTAGGGCAGAAACACAAAAACATGGCTAAGTTGCCATGGACCACCCACACCCTCCACACTGGGCTGCCAATGGGCAGATCAATCACTTGACCGACTGCATTTTTACTGCTGCTGCCACTGTTGTCGTCGTCTTTTGGTTTCACAAGTGAAGTCCATCGGTGTTGGAGCTGCTATAGAGTTTTCCACTGCCTGTCTGGAGGGAGTTGCCTCTTCTCCTAGAAGATGAATGGAAGCTGGCTTCTACTCCCAGCATTCCATGTTTAGCTAACCTCAGGTGTGCCAGTGAGCCATGACCACAGATACTGTATTCAGATGTAAACTAAATGCAGCCATCAATTAATGTTAATGGTTTTTCTTAACTGATGTTGTAACTGCTTTATTTATTGTGTTGTAGATTTGTTCTTGATTTTATTACTTTTATTAGTTATTGTAAGGCACTTTGTAACTGTTCTGAAAAGTACTACTATTATTATTATTATTATTATTATTATTATTATTACATAGATTAACTAGAATTGCTGCTTCACAGCTATATGCCTCTGCCAGTCAAATTCACAGGTATGGGACAGAAGTAAATTACTGACCTTGACCTTTGACCACCAAAATCTAATCAGTTCATCTTTGAGTGGACACTTGTGTCAAATTTGAAGAGGCCTTTCTGACATACTGCATTCACAGTCTGTTCACAGATGTTTAGAAGTACTAGCCTGATGTGATAAATTGACTCAAGTGATGAAATCTGAGTCACCATCTTCTGGGGCTGAAAAATGCAAGCTTGACAGTGCAAAAAAAATCTGGGGATATGGACTAGGAAAGTCAGATCACCAGACTTCTGTAGCCCGCTCCTCATCTCTGCCTGAGGCCTTGCAGCGTGGAAGTACCTTTGTTGCCGTTAGATTTAAAAGACAGAATTTCCTACAGATGTATCAGTGGTAGAGCTGCTCTGTGTAAAATGTGGGCACCAGGTTTTAACAAGGAAGAAAGAAGGCAATTAAATCTCTGGATCTTGTCCATCAATTGTGATAAATTTTTTAAACGGTCCATGATGACAGTGTGACAACATTATTGGATCACAATATTAAATTGGAGGAGTACTCCTTTCAAGGTTTTATCAAAGGATTTGTGCACGTACTGGAAGGGGACACTGGCAGAGCTGCTGGAGAGCCATGGGAGGCCATAAAATCAGCAAGCTGTCTCAGTGCCCATAGGTTAGATGAGCTGCCACCCTTCTTCATCTGCTCCTGGATCAGCATATCCAGCTCCTCTCTGAATGACTACACACACACACACACACACACACACACAAGCATTAATGTAATATCACACAGACCACATAATAGAAATAGTGTCACTTTCATAATACTCAAAGCCCCTATGTGTAAGATTTGAACAGTTCTGTCTTTGGTGAACCTTGCACTGTCTCATAAAAAAATAACTCATGGCATCAGGATAATCTGAAAGATTAGACCATGAAATTTTGTTATCTCAGCTTGCACAGTATGTTGGTTACAAGGCACTGTTCTCAAATGGTTACAGTTTCATCTCATGGACAGGAGCTTAGAAGTCAACATCAGAGCGCTCCTCCAGCCCTGCCCCACTAACCTGTGGTGTTCCCCAGGGGTCTGTTCTTGGACCAGCTCTTTTTACTTTGTATATGTACCACTTGCGTCCATACTGGAGAAACACAGGTATTCCTTTCACTTCTATGCAGATGACATACAAATTTTTCTACCACTGAAAACAAGAAATGGCACCCCCTCCTCCATTATTTGACCCTCTGAATGACATCAAATCTTGGTTAGCATGGAATTTCTTACATCTTAATACGAGTGTTTTATTTGGAAATGCTGATTCTTTGTCTACTTGTGACTTTGGTCCTCGAGTTTCTCATTCAAAAACTACTTTAAAAAACCTAGGTGTTTTATTTGATAATGAATTTAAATTTGATACGCACATCAATGCTGTTGTAAAAACTAGTTTTCTGCAACTAAGATTGCTAAGCCAATCATGCTTTTATTAGCTCCAGACTAGACTACTGTAGTGCTTTGTATTCTGGGGGCAACACATCTTTACTTAAGATTTAAATGGTACAAAATGCTGCTTTACATCTCTTGATGGGTACTCGCAAATGCAACCATATATCCTCTGTTCTCTCCTCTGTTCAGTGGTTGCCTGTTCACTTTAGGATTCAGTTTCAGTTGCTGTTATTTACATTTAAAGTATTAAACAGCATGTCCCCAGACTACCTCACTGAACTTGTGCAATGGCAGAGGACCCCGAGAGTTCTTAGATCAGTGAACAGTTTTTGGGAGATGTCGTCTCCCAACCGGAGGATTGGAGGTTCGAATCTCGGTGCCTGCAGTGTGCCTGCAAAATGTCCTTGGGCAAGACACTGAACCCCCAAGTTGCCCCCAATGGTTAAAGCCATCAGTGTGAGTTGGTGCTGCAGATGGCTCCCTCGGTTCTGTACTGGAAACAAATTCTTTGTGTGTGTGTGTGTGTGTGTGTGTGTGTGTGTGCGTGAGCGCACAACATGCTTGGCCAAATAAAGGTGATTATTATTATAGTTGGAGATTCATTGCCGACATTGTGATTTCTCAGTAGTGGTCCTGAGACTCTGGAACTCCCTACCTGTAAATGTTAGGTCTGTCTCACACCCATCTGATTTTAAATCTTTACTAAAAACTTGTTTGTCCTTGCCTATGATTGTTAGTGGAGTTTACCCATTTTGTTATTGTGCTGTCACTCTTATTTTCCATTCCATTTTAATATATTGTTTTATATGTCCTATTGTACATGTTTTATACCTGTGAAGCACTTTTGTCAACATGCTGTTGTTTTAAAGTGCTATATAAATACATTGATTTGATTTGAAAGAGGCTATAATAACAAAATCCATGGAACATTGAACACATGTGCTGATTACCAAGGTAAAGGTGAGTAAACATTTCATGGGTCATTCTCTCTACACCAGTTATTTCACTTCATGTTTGCTGTCTCTACACACAGTTCCATCAGTGTCACCACAATGCAGAAACACAGTCATGGACTCAGAGTGGGGTCCGGCACTTGTTGAGCCCAAGCTGTCAAGTGGCATTTGAAGACATATTTATTCTAATGTGGGAAGATATTCATATCTAGAGAGAGACAGAGCAAGAAAAACGAAAGCGACTCAGGCAATAGGTGAATCCCAATTCCCTTATTTTATTGTTCCACAATCCTCGCATGACCCGGACGTTATTCCGGTCCACCATGATGATGTCCCAACTATTTCTGCTCTGAGGAGCGTGGAGGCTGCTGGAGGAGCTCTAACTAAAGATATACAAGTGCATCCTTCACAGAAGTCTGTTATGTACTGACATGCCCCTTTGTCAGAAATCATTTTGTGATTGGACACTTTGCATGAAGGCTCAAGGAAAGGATGTCTCATGTCAAATATTACATGTTTCCTTGTTCCTCTCTCCTCACAGTTTCTCCTTGCATTTTATGTGGGCGGGACTAAGACATAAGGAAAAGATGCAAGTGAGGGAAACATGGACGCAATTAGAAGAACTGGGATTCACCTAATGAACCCTACAAACACAGACAGGAGGCCATCTCACCGGACTCTGGAGGAGGCTGGAAATGCGTTTTTTATGCTGGGGTCCAGAACCAGGTGTGGAATGCTGAGGAGAATGGAGGCCTTCAGGGGCCCCATCACTGGGGCTTCGTTGCACCGGGGTGCCCTTAGGGGTGGGAGACTTGCTCATCTTCTACCGTTTTCCAGTGGGTGCCTTACAACCAAGGGTGGGTGGGGAGAACTGTAAAGAAAGTGCAATAGAGAAATGGCAGTATACCGTAAATGCTGCGTAAACAGCAGTGTTTACAATCTCAGGTGAATGCACACCCAAATCTAGGTGCTGGGCACTGCAATGTGCTACTAAATAAAGAAATAAAGATAAGTGCACACAAAGCTTCCAAACTTATTAATATAAACAATGTTTCACCCACACCTAAAGTACTAAAGTAACCGTTATTTACCATTATTACTACTTCTGTAAGGAACAAGGCGTGGTTGGGTATGCTTGCTCCTTGTCATGACACCTGCACTACAGCAGCATTTGACAACTAACCAATCTTCTCAATCTTCTAGGTCATCCACATGAAGTGCAAATTGGTGTTATATGGCAGTAAATATGATACATTTCTTGACAAGATATTAAGATTGTATTTCAAAACCTGCGAGTCTAAAAATACTGCAAATGCAGCATGAGAACAGTCTGGGTGTCAGCTTGTAAGTGCATAGGTGCAACTGTTTTAATGCACTACTTCCTGCTGTTTTACATTAACCTCCATATGGGTTAAGTACAGTACAATGGGGAAATTATTTTTTGAAGGTTAAACAAGGAAAACGCATTTAAAGACATCACAAAAGTGAGTCTATGAAATTAAGTTTTAAGAAAACAATTCTACATATATTATCCGTATGCTCCTAAAGCAGCAGAGGGCATTATCATGTTGGTTTATCCAAGAAATTTAAGTAAGTGTGCAAATGGGAAAAGTGCAGTCAATAGTAAATGTTATACTGTCCCTATGTCTACACTTTCAAGAATCAACAAAAGCCCTGATCCATCAAAGATCAAGTTCAGTCAGTTCAATCAATACCCTCCCATACTGTATGTACACTTCAATTGCAGTAACAAAACAAAAAAAAACAAACATTGCATTCTCATCAACACTAAGCTTTCTGTAAAGCAAGTACTAAACAGACAGCATATTGAACAGCATGTGAAGGCTGGATTAATTTCATTTCCATTTTCAAATGGAAGCATTAAAATGAAATACCTACCCTCACATTAAGGATGCTGTATTCCTCAGGGGACTGGCGGGTGGAAGTGCAGAGCTACAGAAAAATGCAGCATTAGCATAAGAGCTCACATGCAGACAGCAGCATCAGAACCACTGACAGGAAGTCGGTTGGTGATACGACTCAGTAACTGGAGAAAGAATAGTTACCGTAATGCTCTTCAGAGAAGAGCTGGCCACTCCCTGTATGAAACCTACTCAGCTCACACACGCACACAGAGTACTGCAGGGAGCAGATAAGGTCCCAAACACACCACACCCTCCCTCCGGTGCCACAACAACTGACTCAATTACACTTGAATAGTTGCATTACTGCAACATACTAGTTCGGCATCCCTGATCACATATGCCCTCTCTCTGATCCAGGACAAGCTTAAGATGCTCACTCCAAAGGCACAGAGATCGGTACGTCGGATCCATGTACACAACTAAATTTCATTGCACACAGGAAACTGACAGATGGCAAAGCCTTTAATGGAGTTTCTGGATAAACTGTGCACTTCAATTTGAGGCGTCCTGGGCTCCGAAGCACAAACATTATATTGGCTATCCAAAAACATTAGCAGTGCCCTAAAGCACTAACGGAGCTCCCTAAACATACATGACATATGAACATACTGGTGTCTGCAAGCCAATCCATCAGATAATTATAGAGAAACTGCCCTGTTATTACTGAATCAACAGTGTTTTCTTTTTTTAAATAGATCATGTGTATTCAAATGTATTCAGATAGATGTTTTGACAAGTCACTCATTTTGAGCAGCAGTCCGTCTATAAATACCAAAATTTGAAGCATCACTGTCTCACAATAGAGGATGGTTCACAGTGTCTGTGATATTCTCTCTCTGGGGGTAGAGGGGGCCAGCTGCTGTCAGACAGCAGACAGAAAGCCTCTCTCCAGGGAGGGTCCTAATGACTAAGGGGAGACATTGAAATCTGGCTGCCGGCCCACCATCGCTGCAGCCTGCTCTTATCCTTAGTCACACTGTGATGGCTGACCGTGCTGCAGCATCACCTTACCTCTTTAGATTAGGAAGTAAGTAAGCTGATTCCCTGCCATTCTCTGCTCTTCTACAGCTGGGTGCTTGCTTTGAAACCAAACTGCTAAATCTGAACTTCAATATCACTTAATAATTAAATACCAACACAGGATTTGTTGTGGTGTCCTTCACCAAAACACACAGATCAGAGTTAATGCTCTGCTGTGAGATTTTTACCTAATTGTATCTAAACCACTTTTTTTTTTTTTTTTTAATATGTGAAGATGAACTACATCAGAGTACATGCCTGTATTTAGTGCTGTAAATCTAGTTTTAGGAGGTCTCTGTGCCTGAGCTCTGACATGCAGCAGCAGAGAGGCAGACAACGGTACAAGCTTTGGATTGATTTTCTGTGGCTTTGATTGGGTTATGTCATGATGGCTGGCCAGTGGATCCCAACCAGTTATGTAAATCTTTTTTAAGAAAACAATACCTTTACTAACAGTTTTTCAAAATAAGATCAAGCTAAATCAGTGTATATCAAGTTAAAACATTTGAAAATGTTGCGAACCTTTAAAAAAAAGGTTCATTCTTAAATGTTATTTAGTGAAATAGGCAAGGTTTTACCTTCTAAACTCACTGAAGCTCATTATATTTGCCTGCTCTTATGGTAAAGAACACAATCAACCCATTTAGGGCGAGTCCTCACTGTCCTGACCATGATTACATCTGGATTGCTACCTACAGTATAACTGAAACTCAGCTTTATTTTTAAAAACATTTTAACACAAAATATTCAGTCTAATATACCTACCTAAAACAACAAGAGACTAAGGCAGTGAACTAAATTATGTATATACTGTAGCCTACAAGGGCACCTTTTCTGTATTCAACCCCCAAATAAATGGACCAACTCTAAACATTTGGTAGAGTGTACTGCAGAAATAGTCTACACATGATGATGAAAATAAGTTTAGTTGACATTTCTTTACAGCCTCTAATGGGATAAACTGGAAAAAGCATTAGGCAATGAGAGTTCATTGTAGTAAAGGGAGTTCTGGTGTTTTCTTTTCATTAAATCCCATATATTGTTATTTCATATGCAACATCAACTGCAGAGTGGTAATTCAACAACTGCATCAAACCACAAATACACTGTAGGACAAGCCATATAAGCTTAATTAACATACCTCTTAGAATCTTTGTTCATTGTCACATATCCCCAATTATGACCATTTCCATTCATTCACTCTTGATTTTAAATGTTAGAAATTTGAATTATTGTAACACAATACAACTAAATCCTAAGCTCTGTCTTGAACAGGTCAAACAGCGGTGTTTAATCAGTCTCTATGACTAGATCATTTTAGTAAAAATGATAAAAGGCTCGGGTTTACAAGACTATTTCATAATTCAACACATAAGCTATACAGGAAACTGCAGTTAATTGAGATCACAGACGTATTTACCACTGATTACATTTCTTAACAGCCGTGTGACATTTAAAAAAAATAAAAAAACTTTTGCACACCACTCCCAAAGATGATAGTCACACGGAGCAGGCCTATTGATCAGACATTCATGAGAGAGCTGCGCTAAAACCCTGAGTTTTAGGCCTTCATTTCAACGTGGATGCACAACATTTTCATCTTTTGCATCCTCCGTTCCTACCAGTTAGCGGCCCGCGCGCCGTATGGCTGCCTAGCAACATTGGCAGGCGCTGCAACATCAGCACCAGCAGGGGCGGAGGATCCGCTAATGGCCACCCGCAAAATGCAAAGGCCAGCTGCGACCGCACAGCCAGGACACTGCGCGACTCTACTCTGCACAGAGCCGAGCAAACGCAGATTCGGAACCATCACACCTCAGTTCATCTAAACAGTGCGAGTCACGTGCCTTATATTAGCGCACACACACACACAACTCCGAGGTGCTGTGAACAACAAAGAGCCACCGCTGGCGCGCTAATGACGGAGGTTAGACGCCTCGCGGCTGAAGTACTACGAGGGCTCTGAACAGCACGATATAAACACCTTGCGCTCATCACGGGCCCAAAGAACAATGGAGTAATGAAACCGTGGTCAACATGGGGCAGTGTTGTGCGGACGGTCCAAGTCACACAAACATAATGTTTCAGAATGGCCATAGTAGAGTGTGGTATATACACAGACAGCATCGCAAACCCGTGAGGATGTCGGACAGACATCGGCGGTGAAATGCGCACACACCGCTGGTGCCTGCGTCGGGGAGAACCCTGTACTACGCCCGGTTATTTGACTGTGGTTGCCTCGTTCGACACAATTGAGCATAAATAAGATAAGATGGTTTACTCACCTCAGTGCATCCCCAGGACCGTGTCTTCGGTGCGGGTGCGGCACACCCACAGCCCACAGCCGTCCTCAGAATCAGGAGATGTGGTTAATTACCAGTGTTTGCAGGATTGGGAACAGAGCTCCTTTGTCGGACTATTTCAGGGCCTCAGCTGATGGTCCCTGATGTTTTTCATCGCTCTGCGCGCCTGGACCATCCCACTGCCACGCCTGCCCTCAGTCTGACAGCCAGAGGTCCCCACTCCTACAGCTCCACCAAGCAATCTTTTGCAGTGCGCTTGGTTATTGCGTTCGTGCATCTACACACAGCTCTGGTCGGTTTCCAGTGCTATGTGATAAAGCACTGTTTATTTAGCTAGGCCCAGATCAAATCGGTCAAAATGCATCCCACCAAAGAGGCGCCACCTTATTTTATAATGGCGAAGAACCTGCGCACTGGATTATGGTGGTTTCAAACTGTTTAGATGGTTTTGTCACATTGCAGCCGAGAGACAAGCAGTGTTGTTGACCAGGTACTAATAGTTCTTAAATGCAAATGGGAGGTACTGGTAATTTACTTGAGTCTACCATTTTTTGCCACTTTGCACTGATAAAGGTGGTATTTTGATGAAAGAAACATACAAAATAAAAGTTTACTCTGCACATGTGACAGCTGTAGTTACTACTTTGCTTATAGAATTCACTTGTGAAACCTGCACTACTGCTGTAGATGAGGGGATTCAACACCACAGCAGAATAAGGGCCGCCTCTACCAGGTACAGTATAAAAATACTGCTTACTTATTAATGTTCAGTGATTCTAATTCAGTACTATGCATCTATCCAAAAGTCTGGAAGAGGCTTTCTGTCGTAGCTTTGCCCTACTTCCCATCTTGTACTCTTATTCTGAAGTCACTTCCCGTTTGTCGCTTGTTCACCGTCCCCAGCTCGACCCAGCCACCATTTGCCACTCATGGTGTACACCTATTAGCTCAGCTTTTATAAATCACCTCACCTTCCTCAGTAGGGTTTGCCGGTTTGTCTTGTGCTCTTCTCCACATTTGCTCCTGCTTCTCAGACCAGTTACTCACCTCTCGTGCTTCATCCTTGATTTTGAACTTGGTTCATATGGACTCAGGTTTCACTCCTTCCTGTTTTTGGCTTGTGATTTTTGTTAGTTCTGTTAAGGTCCTTGTTTCATCAGGTCCCCCTCCCTGACTGTTGTTTTTCCTGTATCCTTGTCGATGGTATATTGTCAGGTTTGAGCCTTTAGGTTTTGAGTGCTCTAGTCTGCATTAGGGTCCCTGCTGTTGCCAGCCTCAACACTTTCTGCAAAAACCAGATCTTTCATACCTAAACTATATCTGATTGAACATATTGGACTTATTTTACCTTTGTAAATATTAAGGACTTTTCTTGGTGATGGAGTATCACGGGATACTGTGGTATTAATGTTTTTATGCAATTTAAAAAAAATCTTTTTCTACTGCAGCAAAAAAAAAATATTGGCACATGCCTTAATAAACCACTTCATAGAAACCACAAAAACGGATGCTGCTTCCTGAATTTATTTAGATTGCCAAGGATACAGTTTGTGAAATGAAAATACATTTATAAACAAAATCTTAACATTTACAATCCAAAAGAAAAATTTAATTTCTTCAAGAAGAATCCTTTCTTCAAAGCAACAGCTCCCTAAACAGATCAGAATTCTAAGATCACAGTGTATTTCAACAATAACGTCTACCTTCTGTGACCAGTTGATAGAAATGTCATCCCTAATAAGGGGGTGCCATACTGGAAAACAGGGGCTGTGAAACCACTCCCTACTTAGAATAATGCACTGATATTGGTATGTTTAGTGTGTAAGAAATGGCTACAGAGCAAACTACAGATCACACCCAACAGTGATGCTGAAAGCAGTCATGAATGTTTAACCACAAGAGGGCAGCGTGTCTTCAGTGTGCTCAGGTGTTGTTAAACAGTTAAGCAGGAATAAGTCAAAGCAGGCTAAATACTTCTATGTGCAAGAGTTCGGTGACTTCAGAACACTTTCAGTCACACCTTATTTCAACTTGAGCAGAGGCTGAACAAGCCATAATAACTGAAAGCATCCAAGACAGTTTACTGGGCCTAAGTGCAGTGGAGCCAGGATGATACCAGGGCCTGTAATTACCAAGCATCTCAGAATCACTCCTAGGTAGCACACTGAAAGCTGACTTAGGATTTGAAAAACTCCTACCTCAGAATAGGACTGAAGTTATTTATGAAGTGTCCTACTCTCACTTTGAGCAAGGAGAAATCCTATTCCTAAGAATGATTGTGACGTTGTTTTACAAAACTCAGAACCACAAAAGTGACATGATACTGATGTGTTGTAGTTTTTTGAGACAGTCTGTGTTTGCAGCTTTAGACAGTGTGAAATGGAAATGCCAATATCAGTGCCACTTGTCAAGTGAAGGCTTTATGTGTATAGACAAAAAGCTGTTAATGGAAAATAACACGTTCATTATACGTTGCAGTAATGTGCTATATATATCAATTCTCTTTCTGTAACAGGCTGAACATTTACTGGAAAGCCACTCAATGTGACTCAACGGTGTGAAGTTATCTTTATCAGCCTGATTTTTTTTTCCAATTCCCTATAATGAATATGTGCATTTAGGGAACAACTATTTTCAAAGTTTCAATCCACTTTCACCGTCACTTGAGTCGTGTGTGGATCCATTTGGCCACTAAATCGAGTAAATCAAGGACCACGTAGTTGACAACCACCTACATGTTAATGCTGGGATAACATTTTCACAAACAGAAGCACGTTCGTTGGTGCTCGCAGTGATTATTTTGATGTGTGTGCCATCGACGACTCTAGCATGTCAAAGGAAACCGGTGAGCTGCATATTTGTAGCTGGTTTCTCAATGATTAACATGAAATGGTGTAGAAACAAACAAAACATTACATCACCAGTGGAGCTACAAGAGCGATCGACGTCTCATTTATTACAGCCAAGACTGTCGGCTTAGACTCAAATCATCACTGCTGCTGCACAATAAAATGTGTAGCCTAAAGATGCAATAACTACAGTTTCAGTGAAGATAGCATGTGTGCTTCCTTTTGTTGGAGCAGCTGCATCTTGCACAAGCGCCGTCACAAAAACCATTCCATTTATGACCAAGCTATTTTTTAACAAGCTCATTAAGTGCAAGTAAAACTCCTCTCCTCCTGAGTCTGTGCGCTTATCTCTGTCTGAACGCTGCCTCCTGGCAGCTCCTACCCAGTTAGGACACCTCTGGAGCTGTCCTACATTTTGGTGGAGATAGGAGTGATTTCCTAAGATAACAATGTTGATAAATCACCGACTTCTATTCCTAAAGGTAGGACCAAAAATGCATCATTCTGAGAATTTTTGGACAGTTTGGAGTGATTTCCTACTCTGTGATGCTTGATAAATACAGGACCAGTTTTTCACAATAAATCCATACATAGTTAAATTATGAGTAGGTCAATACTAGCATTTGCTCTGGTTGAGAAAAGTGAATTAAGTCGCCTGTATCAAAATGTCTTCTGTGAAAAAGGCCTATGGTCGTTTTGTACAAACTGTCAAGAGATTTGTTTTTCCAAAGTGGCAATGATAATTTAGACCAGATGAGGGCAACAAATGCACAGAGTATTAATGTTCATATTTGGGTTTAGTACTTACTGCTATTACTACAATGAAATATCACTAAGTGTAAGCAAAGCAATAAACATGATGTTTAAATGATAACACTTCACATAATGTAAGCTTTATTAAAACAATTCCAACCTGGCATGTTTCCAGCGTTGGTCCAAGCCATCTACTCTGAACACCACTCAGCAGAGTTGAGGCATCTGGTGAATGAAAAACATGGTGACAAGTGCTGAGAAACTTACAGGCGAGTCTTCGTGGAACTAAAAGCATTCAGAAGCAGCACCACATACAGTACAACCAGGAAAACATTTTTCAGTTAGGTCTCCCTAAAACAAGTGTTCACCTTAGATACATTGTAGTGTGCACAAAGAGGTTTAACTCAGTCTAACAACGTTTGTGTAAATCATGAATTAATGGTTTTCATATATATCCCCCCCCTACGTGAATATATTCATGCCATTCCAGGTCTCGTTTGAATGCTTAGACTCCTCATTAGGACTGCGCTGGGCATTCTGGATAGGAATTAAGGACAGGAACGATAGTGTTGCAGCAGAAAACAGTTAACATCTACCTTAGTAAGAATTTCATTGTACAGGGAAACATTTCTTTACTGTGCATATGACAAACACTTTGCACCTTGTGGCCATCTCGTCTCTTTATAGTAAACATTTGTAGGTCAAAAACAAACACCCATGGACTCTGAGCTCATTTTGAAGAGGATAAGTTCAGTGAATAAATCAGCTTATTTATGTCTAAATCAAAGTTACAATAACAGGAAGATGAAACTCCAGTTATCTTTCCATGGGGTATTCTAGACCTTCAAAACAAAATCAGTGCAGATTAATTCAAGCAACTGGCAAATGGTTTGATTAATGTTTACTGTTGCTGACATCAGTACACTAGGAAGCAAAACAATCAGAATCTCTCTACCACCTAAAATGTCAGATCTACTCAGCCAAGTCTGTCAGTAAACCTAAAATTTACTACACACAGACATGTTGAAGGAGTGAGAATGTGAATTTCAGTCTTCGAGCATGGGCTCCAACTGCCTTGCTGTATTTGAAATATGAAGAGACGTATGCAGAACATCTATATTTTCCTGTGTTTAAGCTGTAATAGCAGCAGGAGTTTAAAAAACAAACAAACAAAAACACTGAAACACAAAATTAAACTCTTTTCAATGGTACTATGGACATGCATGAACTCAGGAATTACAGTTTCAAATTTAACGAGTTCAAATGAGCAGAACGATACAGATGCACACGACACCAAATCTATGCATAATGGCACAAGCATGGGACGTATGAAAACAGTCATGTCTTGATCCAAACCTCTTCACCTTTAATTATCCAATCAGATGGCGAGGTGCTCATGGGGACAGTTTGGTCAAATTTTAGTGCCACACTAAAGACAATCAAATGCTTTGTGTTGATTGTCAGTTGTAATTGCAGTGTATTCCAGCCAGATCATTTCAGGAATTAAATGCGTCTGATTGCTTATTGTTTGAAGAGTTCGTCTCTCTGGAACTGAATATGAACGCTGCCTGTCTTGTGTTCGAAAGGTTACACCATTTATCTACAACTGCATTCGCTTTGTTTATTAACTGAATCATGCAATGAAGTGTGCTCTTAATGAACAGAACATAAATAATTGATTTGACTCAATGCAAACAGTCATAAAAAGCCTGGGGGAAACATTTAAAGCCAAACAGCAATGTTAGGAAAGAAGGCTTTCTCCAGTAGCTATAAGAAATTCTGTGACATTTACTCCATCACATAAATGTATTGACTGAAAATTAAAAAAAAAAGTGTACTTAAATGTTTTATAAAAGGTGAACTGGTTGGAAATCATTTAAATACAGATGCTCACATAAGACTTCTTAATTTCATGAAATGCCACTTGCATCAGAACTGGTTTTATCCATTTCTCCTCTGTAAGACAGGAGGCTGCATAATGTTCATGGATACAGATTCAAAGCATCTGACCACTGCACCACATGGCTGGTCAGCGGTGGGGAAGAAGCAGTTTTATTTTCACTTTTTCTATTGGGCATTACTGCATTATTTTGACTCTCCTAGTGTATGCACTAAGATGGGCTATATACAATAATAATAAAACTCCAGACTGTGGCATCAAAAATCACCACTTCTGTAATGCAGTCTCAATGGGGTTTATCACAAAATGTTCTTTTCAATGTTTGTTTTATACATTATATTTGAAGTGGCACCTTCTAATTCATGCGGTCTTACTGTTGTGTTTTTTGTTTCTCATGAAATATTAATTACATACTACTGCGATGTAGGGTTGATGGGTGTGGATAAAATATTAAAAACTGTTGTCATACCACTATTCATCACAATACCATTGTTTCTATATTACAGAGAGGTGACAGATGAATGAGTGACTGTAGTAAGTCGTAGTAATGTGCATCAATGCATATGATCAGACTGGACTAGTCTTCAAAGGTTATTTGCATCACATGAAATAAAGCAAATGGCAAATATGTTGCATATTACACCACACATGTAGCCTATGTTAAGGTTGCACTGTTTGTTCTGAATGTAATGAATATAACTGGATGTCAGTCCAGTGATTAATGCGCTGATGTACTTTTATAATGAAATAAATACATCTCACATAGGCTACACTTTAAACTAAGGGCTTGTTGTGATCATTATCTGTTTACCACTGTAGATGCTATAGCAAATAGTGATTTATTTTTTAAGTTTGGGTCTCAGAGATGGACCAAATTTCTCTTTTGGGTCTTCAGCTGAAAATGTTTGGGCACCCCTGTATTATAAGAATATTACTATGCTCCTCTCTTCAAGTCTGATAATTGTTTCATAGTACTTGTGCTGTCTTGTAAGCTCATGAAGCTGGGCACTTGTGTGCATGACACAGATAAAACTGAACTAAAATGATGGAAGTAGAGTCACTTCCATCATTTTATAGACAAATAATTTTAAATGAATTTTAAGTTCCTATTAACAGTGTCACGTCTTCATGATAAGCTGCATAATTCATGCTGTAACAAATGAACTGTCAGCCTGATGAAACAAAAAGTACAAAAACCTTGAGATAAAAAAAGCAGAGCCATGATACGTCTATTAAGTTTCTCTTCCTTGGTAATGAAGGAGGTTTTTCTCTTTGTCTAAAGCGCTGAGTGGGAAACTGTTTGCATAATAATGATTCCTAACAAAAATGAGCTGTAAAAACTGTTGCACAGCTCCCTGGGCAGCATCCGAAATGCAGCTGAGGGTAGCTGGCAAACAGCAGGCATTACTTTCACATTAGGTAAGTTACCGAAGTCTGATCAGGTGCTACTTGGATGATGAACTGGTATGCAGGCATCATGCAGCGTTGCAGTAACATTCTGGTCATATCTCCGTCCTCTGCTACCGGCTCTGTGGGCATGGTGAACCCATCTTCCACATGCTCTTCTGACATGTTCAGGAACTGTCAGGAAAAAGCACAATATGTCAAATGGCATACATTTTCATATACTTTAGTATCAAATACTTTTAGCATGAAAAATGAATTCATGACTGTCGCAGTTAAGGCAGATGAAGTATCACTGTACAGTGCTAATACATTTTCTTCTTCTTCCGGCTGTTCCCGTTAGGGGTCGCCACAGCAAATCATCTGTTTCCACCTAACTATCATCAGCATCCTCTACTCTCGCCCCAACTAACTTCATGTCCTCTTTTAGCACATCCATCTATCTCCTCTTTGGCCTTCCTGTTGACCTCTTGCCTGGCAGCTCCATCTCCAACATTACAGTGCCAATACATTTTACAGTAGTAAAAGCTTCAATATCCATTTGTATTTGAGACAACGTGCTACTGCCAATTATTACATTATCTACTTTTTACATTGTATGTGAGGATGAATCAGGAACACGTTGCAGGTCACAGCATGAAAACAAAGTGTTAGGAGAAACACCATGGTTTCAAAGCACTGCAGTGCAAAGCATCTAAATGCAGGAAATTAAGTTATTTGATGCTAGCTGTGCCCGCAGCAGGAGCAGAATCAGCAGAGGAGAAGCAGGGAGCCGGGCTGCAGGAGTGGGACAGAGATCTGAAGACGCTGCCTAGTGTAGCAGACGGCAAGGGGTTAGTGGGAAAGTCAACTAGCCAGTTTTGGCTGCGTATTACGGTTGGCCCACTTATCACACACCCCAGCTCTCAGATGCAAAGTGAATACACCAAGAAGTCTGTCATAATGTATGATACAAACCCAACATGGAGGACATCATTACTATGAAGAAAAGGTTATGACTGCATTAAACACATGAAACAATTCTGTCATAGCTAGCTGTATAAGATGGCGCAGACATCGATGGCAGCCTTGGTCACACAAGCTCTCTTGTGTTTGTTGTTTTTCTTTGTTTTCTCTGTCTCTTGCAACCCATCCCAGATGACTTTTACCAGAGAAGAACTGTTAAATATCAGACAACTCACACCGAACTACCTTTCTCTGATTTTTCTGAATGAAGAATGCTGTATGGACATTCTGATCGGAGGGGTAGCTGCAATCTACGGGACCTGGAAAAAACGCATATCTGGTATGCAAGCGGGCACTTTAGTCAGACTTCGCCAAAGAATAACGTGGACTCCACTCCCGTCTAGCCACCTAGCAAATCTATGCTCCCTAGGCAACAAGATGGATGAAATCCTTCTAGTCATCATCATCATCCCAGTCCTAAAGAAAACCTCCATCAGTGGACTGAACAACTACAGACTTGTGCCTGGTTGTCTTGACTACAGATGTCAGGGCGACAAGGACAGTTTCTTTCCACTGAGCCGTCACTGATAAATACTTAACCCACAACAATATGACTGGACAATAACCCTCAGTGTAATACCTTCCCCCAGTGAAATAACGGTAAATATAGAATGTACAGACCGTCCACGGTAGGCTAGTGGTTAAGGCGCAGCGCTCTCGCCGCTGCGGCCCGGGTTCGAATCAGGGTTGCGTCAAGAAGGGCATCCGGCGTAAAACACGTGCCAAATGTCAACATGCAAGTCGTTAGTGTGACGATTCGCTGTGGTGACCCCTAAACGGGAAAAGCCGAAAGCGACTTTCTTTCTATACACTGTACAGATTATACAGATCCATATAGGTCTTTATTTTTAAGTATCTCATTTCCTAATGAACATTCCTTTGTTTGTTTGCATTACTTATTGCCTGTTCATTTCCTATATTTTGCGTTGTTTATTGCTTGTTTATACTGTTTATTTTGTTAAACAATATACCAACATAAGGCTTTGTTTCCTTTAAACTGCAGTTCACAGCAGGGTGTGCAGACAAGTCTTAGTTGTTCCATAGTGCAGGATAAATGTAAAATAAAACATGCCTCCTGCCTCTTTGGTTTGGCTTTTAATTTCCAATTTCAAGATAAATTTAGTTGTATTCATGTTACTTTTTATTTTGACATATTTACCTTTGTGCTCCATTAGTAACAAAATGTTTTACCATTTGAATTTGAACTGTCTTTATCATGCAGTCAGTCATCTGTAAAGCACTTTGAATTGCACTGATCTGTATTAATAACATTTTCTTTAAAGTGCTGACAACTTTAATTCAAAAACATTTTTATTCTCATTAGCTGAGCCACGTGGGAATTCTAGGCCTTTTACTTGGTAACATTTCATTGTTTGACCCGAACAGGCTCCATAGTGGCCCTGTCTGTATAATGTAGTCACTGTCCTGCTGTGTTGCATGATAAATGTGTTCTGAGTGTTACACTGCTGAGTGAATATGGATGCAAAGGCTCTCAAACACCCTTAAGGCCTGAAGTTTGCCCATAAACCTAATAGCCTTTGTTTCATTTTAAACCCTACTGTATGAGCAGGAGTACAGCTGAAGGGAAACATAAAAACAGCACTGTGTATTACCAGTAATTTCATTTTCATAATATTCATGGCATTTTGTAGATGCTTTAACACAGAGCTGCTGTCCACTGTTTAATATTACAGGTGCATTCTTAGAGGTCTTTCCTAAAGCCACTATAGTACACCCACTAGTATACAAAGGCTTCTGTGCCACCCATGCAATAATCCCACTTGCACACATTAAATGTGAATTTGTTCCAATGAATGTTTGGCACAATGGGGAAGAAAGATGACACTTACGTCATCCACGCTCCATAGGTCATTGCCCATAACTTCAGTCTGACTATAAGCGATTGCATTCTTTAGGAAATCAGTCCCACTGCCTTCATCCTGAGAAACAGACAACACCAATCAGCATTTCAAAATAAATGGCAGCACAGTTCCTGGAAAACAACAGAGGATATACTTCATTTGATAAAGCCATAATGACTGCAGTGCTTACACAGTTAGTGTCCTGCAAAACTGCAACAAGCAATCGAATGTATTCCGTCGCAGCTTTGAGGGTGTCCACTTTGCTGGGTTTTCTATCCGGATGCATAAGTGGTACCATGCGCTTCAAGCGGGAGAACATGGTGTTCAAGTTTCTGATCTGCAGAGGAAATAGGCTGAAGCTTCAAAATAATTACATTGCAGACTCAGTAAGTCAATGTCAAATAATTTCTAATGTCATTTAACTAAAATAATTTGAAGTAGATGAATACAAGCATATCTAACGATTTCCTACAGTAAACATCTGTCATGATTTCATCACTGACTGGCAGCAGTGTAAGGTCATGCAGAAGGCCTCAAAGGTGTCCCTTTTGCCCACATTTGATTATACTGTGAGGTGTGCATTTTCAGTGCAGCACAACTTGCAAACTGTATCCAAGTGAATGTTAAACTTTACAAAATTGTCCATGCCAGTGTCATTAGGACTACAAAGCAGTAACAATGCTATTATAATTAAGCTTAATATTTTCCAGACAGGGGTGACACGGGAATGGAAGGAAACCTTTTTTAGCTCATGATAAACTATTTCTATGCATTACATAATCTCCACGTTTAAATCCACATTGCTTTATCATGCCTAATGCCAAAGTGTATTTACAAACCTTGAAATTCAGGAGGTCATTTATACTGCTATAAACATAACTCCTAAAGCATGATATAAGGCTTGTTTTGTCAAAATAGCTAATTCGATATATGTAGCCCATAAAAAATGAAAAATAAAAACTAGAAAACGCTGAGCCCCGAATAATGCGACTAGCTGGTTAGCATTAGCGTGGAGTTGAAATGTTACTGTGGTGAAATGACAGATTCCTGAACAGCCTTTCAAAACCGTAAACTACAGCAAAATGTTTAAGAGAAGACAGGGTCTTATCCTATTAAGAGCTAGCTAATATTAGCTAAGTTTAGCACTAGCTAAAACAACTGAAACGCAGTTAGTGGAGTACCCTCCTGCCAAAACATTTGTTCGTCGTCCATACTTTGTTGAATTCAGTGAACACTCACTCTCTGTCGTTCCTTAGCATTAACCAACTCTCTTTTTTTCACGGTTTCGTTGAAGTCTTCGGCAATAAAGTATAAGCCGTTCTTGGCTCGCTTGAACTTGGCAATGTTGCAGTACACAGGGAGCGCGGACTCGCCTGTCAAACGCTTCAAAACATCGCTCATTAACTCCTTCTCTGGGACCTTCATGTTAACGCCTAACATATACTAATCCTGACAATCTGTTGCTGGCCCTCGTTTAAATATCAAAGGCAGGAGAGGGCGTAGGTCCACACCTGTGCTACATATTTAATTAATAATTAGTCTGTAGCAACTTGAGGTCCTCCAACTGAGCTGAAAGTGTGTTCACACTGCAGAGGCTGTTGCAAATGTTGGCCTTTTCAACCAGGGGAACCAAATTTATCCAGCCAAAAATATTTATTCCCTGTATGCTGGGACTTGTTTGCCTGCCACTGAGAAATAAATGCACCGCTTTCAGCTAGTGCAACCTCTGGTCACTTCTCTATCCCTTTAACTCTACTCCACCCCCTTGAGTCAGTATGGGGAAGTTATCTTGGCAAACACACATGCGCAACCATTACATACCTGGTAGTGTAATTGTTGAAACCCCAGAATGTAGTGCTGATGCATTTCCTGGCTTGGTTTTCCAGGGGCAGATTTAGGAAACTTTTGACTGGGTGGCCAGGCTGGGGCACACACTCAGACAGGGGTGGCACATTTGAAATACTTGTAAAAAAGTAAATAAAACCCCTAGTTCTATGAAATAATAAACCATACATGATTACAAATCAAATTGTTTATTTAGTGTAAAAATGAATAATACAGGGGGCGGCATGGTGACGCAGTGGTTTGTGCTGTCACATCACAGCAAGAAAGTTCTGGGTTCAAACCCAGGGCCTTTCTGTGTGGACTCAAAATTGCCCATAGGAGTGAGTGTGTATGGTTGTCTGTATCCAAGTGTCAGCCCTGTGATAGACTGTCGCGGCCTATAAGATATATAAGTACACTCCAGGCATGTTGAGGATTGTTGTGGTGGCTTATCAGAGTAGCATGGAAGAAGCAGCTCATTCCTAAGTCATGGAGAAGAGCAGCAAGGATTTTTATCCCCAAGGAGAAAGTTTCAATTGAAGTAGGGCAGTTTAGGCCTATTTGCCTTCTGAATGTAGGAGGCAAGATTTTCTTCAGTGAAGTGGCCCAAAGGTTGTCAGTGCAGAAAGCCGGAATACCAGGTTTTTTCATAGAAAGAGGATGTTTAGTGTGTATATTAGGAAGCGGCTGGGTGCTTCGTGCTGCCTCGGCAGTGTGGCCCTGTACGGAAAAGGGATTTTGGAGCTCCCTATAACCAGTTTAACAGAGGCGTTTAAGTGTGCTAAGGCTAGACTGGAGAGAACTGTCAGAATTGTGCAGAGTGCAGCACCAACAGTCTCAGCAGGGAGGAAGTGGAACCCGAAAGAGGCAGTGTTGCAGGCTCAGCCAGCTTTTAAAAATGGGGCTCTACGTTTGTTTCTAACCCTCTATGTTGTTATGTTCATAGGTGTATTTAAAAAAATGACAAAAGGTCTTAACTGGGTTGCAGCTCTGTTTGAACAGCTCAGTGCTCACTCACAGAAGCACAGTTTTGGAGGAAAACAAACATTTAGCCTTTTCCTTCTTGATGCCTTTCTGATACCTTTGACCCTGTTTGAAGGGGTTATTGTATGTTTCCTGGAGGTCATAGCAGTTTGTGGGTTTCCTCCATTTTATTTTGTTGCTTCATTACACTAAGGCTGAGGAATACACATCCTCACCACACAGTTTTATTATAATGATGGCTACGCAGTTATGGTTGGGAGATCAGGAGGCAAGAAGAGGCAGGTAGTTGTGCAAAGGCAGTCTCCCAGGCTCAGCAGGGACAGTGTATGAGATGGGAAGATGTAGAAAGGAAGAAATATAGTTGGAGAGAAATATGAGACATGGAGGCAGGAAGGATTAGATTCATTCTAGGTGCAACTTATGATGTGGTTCCGTCTCCCCAAAATCTGAACAGATGGATAGGACCCAACACGTCCTTTGTGTTCAGGTGTGGCTTCACTTTGGCACATCCTCTCAGAGGGTGAAATGAGCCTGGTTCAAGGATGAAACACCTGGAGACATAAGCAAGTGTTGAAATGTTTAGCAGCACCTATTGAAAGTAGGTGCTTAGAGGTAAACTCAGTGGAGGGGAAGAAGAAACAAGAGGGGATTTAGTTTGTTCATGAGGGTGAAAAAGGCAAGAAGCATGTCATTTTGAACAGGCAGGATGCAGGCCAGCTAAAGGCAATTGAAAGTAGATTAGGGGATCAGCTCATAGTTCCTGGGGAGACAGTCCCCACTAACCTTAGAACAAACCTTAGGGGGGGGGGGATGAAAGTAGGGGGAGTCGGTCTACTTCATAATATTAAACAATGTCATTAACACCAGCACCAACACCAGTGAGCCCACCCAGGTACCAGTGGAGGGGGGCTGGGAGTGAAGGAGAGCAGCAGAGCAGCAGAGACCCCCAGGACAACAAAGATGGACAGCAGCTGTGAGTGCTCCCAAAGGTTGAGCAGCCCCTCGGCCTCCAGACATCAAAATGGGAGAGCACGCCCCTTGGTGAAAACCAAGTTAGATAAGCTGACAGAATGACATAAAGTGACTGAGCTGCTGCTTGTATGTGACCACATACTGCCACTACCCTGCTGATCCAACACATAACCTCCTGTCAAACTACAGTGTACAGAGCTGTTAGTGGTATTAGTTTTCTCATGTAAATGTCAGGAAGAAATAATATTTCCCAAAACGCAAGCTCTTCTATTTAAGACTGAAAGCTAACTGTAAGTAGAAAACCAAAGTTGGGGATTTACATAGAATTTCAGCTATGACTCGTGACAAATGAGGACATGTCAGTGTGTTCAACATCAAATTCAACATAAAGGTTTTGCTTTGGAAACTGTAGTTTGACAAAATAAGACTGTTGGAGCTTGTTTCTGTGTGGGAACAGGTGGATACTCAAGCTGATCCAGAACGTGATATTTTTCTTTTCTGTCCATTTACTGTAGGTAGAGAATTGTTGGCTTCTATCACACCCACAGCTTATTTCATTAGGTTTAATCTAAAGCTAAAAATTCACATTGTTTCCCTATTTGGGAACCACTCTCTAGCAATCCACTCTCTACACAGGGTTTCTATGTTGTAATTAATGGCTTTGTTATTGGATGGTGAATGAGTCAACATGGCTTTTTCAGATCATCATGAAACAGCAGGTGGAGGTAACCTTTAATATGCACTCCTAAGTTTTTCATTGTGACATCAAATCAGAACACATTCTGACTTGTCCCTCAAGTGCAGGTCATAGACTTTAGATGTGACTGCCTTGCCCAGAAGAGACCTTACTGCTTCTCTGCTACATTGTTTGGCTTCTGCTCCTGCTGTTCATTCATCAGTTAATCTCTAGAGTGATGACTTTCATTTTAACCTTAGGCTGCTCCTCATCATTTACTTCTTTTCTTTGCATTGTAGGAACATCTGTTCCCCCTGAGTTGCACATAGGTAAGACATACAGGGTTGCTCCCACCACAGTCTGGCAGCTGAGCGCAATGCTCTATGACATGCTGAATGGATACGAACAGTTTACCAACACTGAGTTCCTCCACAACAGAAGTGAATTTAACAGTGAGCTGTTCCAAGGTAAGACAATGCTGGTGCTGCTACTCCACCTGATGTTTTGTACTAATAATGTACAGATCCTGTTCCTGCCATGTTCCAACACAACACTGCAGCTTCCACCCTTATGCTTGCTTTGCTGTTGACCTCTCTCTTCTCATACTGCCAGGATATCTTGAATAAGTGTTTGCCTCTAAAGCCTAAGGAGCAAGCTGCCTTGGAACAGATGCGGATGCACCCCTGGTTATAATAATAACCTTGCACAGCACTGCTCAAAAGGCAGCATTCATCAGTGCTTTAACCCCCTATCCCTGATGCTATCCCATGAGTAGGATAGTCCTCTGTAAAAGGGGTAACTAATGCATGAAACACTGAGATAATGACTCAGGAAGAATGTACAGTTTGTATGTTGTTTTTGTCTTTAATTTCATTTTATTTTATTTAAATGCACTTTTTTCTGGTTGACTTAAAAGAGCACATTGAGAGTCAAATTCCTTGTGTGTTCAACATACTTGGCAAATAAAGATGATTCTGATTCTGGTCAACAACTAATTAGGAGTTTATCTGATTAACTGACCAACTCATAAATAAATTATTTTTTAATGATTTCTCTATCATGAATCAGTTCCCTGGTGTCATCAACTCTCATCATCTTTTACGGGACAGGGTACATCCACTCTAATTAATGTACAAAGGGCTCCCATTCATTTGTTTCTCATTTAACAATATAGTACACGGACACCTTTGTGTTAAACTGTGACAGTCATAAGCACCAAAGAGCTCAGCAGAGTGTTTCTTACAGTAGGCTCTAAGATAGGTTCCAGTACATTCATTCATATTCTGCTGTCACAACCAGGTGATGGAGGCAGTCAGAGGATATTAGCCATCAACAGCTCACCTTGGAATCACATTGCTTTCACCAGCACTACTGAGCAGCTCCGATTCCAGTCCAGGGAGTCATGAGGCCTATTCACTACTGTGACTCACTGGTCACCATTTGAGTACTTGGGCAAACAGCTCAACTTCCAAAACAGCATGATACCAACACCACTGGGGTTTCCTTAGCAAGAGTATCTGATGTTGATAAACCTGTAACTCCCAGTAACCTCTGGGTTACAGCACCTTTTAAGATCAACACAGGTTGTACAATATCTCAGAAGATTCATTTACAGAACTGTTTCCAGGTGCAGTTACCTCTTGCACAAACACTGTTTCACACACTTTTCAGCATTGAGCATATTTACCATCAAACAATTTGTTATATGTTTTTGGTTAAGGTCCACTTTATCTTAAATAAGAATTAAATAAGGTCTTATAACGTAGAGTTTTTGGTCTTGCTAAAGGCAAGTATTGTTTAAAGTTGTGGAGTAATTCACATCTAATAATGAGGTTGCACTTTTAAACTATTTTAACACTTTGGAAATTGTGACATTTTGCCAGTATCCTGTAAACTGTGTGGATTTAATTAAGCATTTCCTCTTTTTGCACATTTGGTTTGCAAAAAAAATATTTTCTCTTCAGTCGAAGCAGAACACTTTTGTTAACCAAAGTGGCATATAAGATATTACATTACTTAATTACTTTATAAATGGCTGTTCTGTCATCTTTAGCTTAAGTTAGGTTACCAAACACATGATAACACATAGTTTTTTGGGGGTTTTTTATTCACATGTGAAACATTTCAACAAATCCTTATTATCAAAATGTCATTTATCAAATGTAACTGCACCAGTTTCAGCATTTTACCATGAGATATAACAATGACATCATGTCAAAAATGAGACTTGTAAAGATTTATAATCATATTTTATAATCCTTTGGTTGTTTTATGCATACCAAGTTGCTTTAGGCAGCCTCTGCACTGTTGATATCTTAAATGAACCCTGTGCATGAACAGAGGGAAAAGGCAGCTTTCAAACCACTCTCCATAAAAACATCAGTACCTTATTTGAAGTGTTGTAATGGAAGAGCAGCCACGGCTGAGTTAGTGTTTTCCAATTTGGCAATATTTTGCAGCTTAACTCATCCTGGCTTTAATTTAAATCACACTGGATGCCATTTGTTATTAACAGAGCAGACAATTCAGTTTCCTTTGGCTTGACCATGCAAACCTGCCAGCCTGCCAATCTGTAAACCAGCAGAACCTGCAATAAACCTTTACAGCATAATAAGCATAAGACTTATGTCTTGTATAAAATCTGTGCACAAACATCGTGATGTGAAAGTAAAATAGTTAAAAGCTGCTCAAGTCATTATTATTATTTATTTAAAATCAAATTTGAGACTACTTAAGAGCACTTCCTGAGGTTCAGGTGGCTTCAGGTGTAGAATTAGGCTAAAATTAGTCACATTTATATGATGATACACTGCTGGGAGATTTCCTTCCACCATTTCACCAGGGCCACAGTAAGCTGTCCCTTAGATGGAAAATCTGTATGTGCCTGATACTTGAAGAAGTGTGGCATCAGTTTTAATCAGCCTGTAAAAGGTTATTGCTGTTGTTGCAAGTGTCTGAAGACACCAACTACAACTGAGTTTAAAAATATGACCTCACATGAGAAGCTTTAATGGTAGAATTTGAATTTTCACAAGAGAAAAACATGAAAGTACCCTAGAGCTTGATGCCCTGTCAACAATATATCTGTCCATTCATGTACTTCAGTCAGAAACCTCTGGTCACATACCAGTTATTTTCTCCTTTATACTACCACCACCCCCTGTGACCAAGCATAACTTCAAAGCTCAGGATATAAATAGGCATTCATATGATACCTGGATCAGTGCTTATTTCATCACAAGGGGTATCCTGTCATGGGATCAAATATGTGCAAATGAGAGCAACCAGCTTAGATACTGTGCTTGACCTGTTCTTTTGGTCTCATGCTGCTCTAGGTTCCATAAGTATGTTTGTGGAGAATAACCCTCTACTATATATGACAGAGAATGTGTGACATGCTTAAAGTATACAACACACAAGGTACAGTGCTTAAAGAGAAATGTGCATATATACTGCATTTCTAGTGATAATTAATTGCGCTGTTTTACAAATGCTGTTTTAATGTAGTAGTAATCATTCAAACAGGGCATTTTCTTTACAGCAATCACAATATAAAACAATATTAAAAACACAGGTCTTCAGCTCCAGTATCAGATTTTAACAGTTTATTGTCTCTTCCTCCTGTCTTATCTTCTTGAAATCAGGATGGACTGTTATGTGCCGTTCGCACCTGTCAGTGAGCGAACGAGAAAGAGGCGGACCCAGGTAGCCGACTTCGGTGCAAGCAGTGATTTATTATATACAGTGATGAGAGGTTGATCAACAGTAGGTGGTGAGGAGATGGAGAGCTGGGCCGGTCGGTGGTGATGGTGGCTACTGAAGGTGGAGACAGAGTGATGATGACAATAGTAGAACAGATAGGCGACTGAGCATTGACCTGCCTGGGAGGGGAGAGTGGAGCCACGGTCCGGAGGAACAGTCCATGGGGAGAACACAAAACAGTAGCTGGCTAGGGAATAATAATAATATACAAAAAAAACGAGACAGCACAGAGAAAAAATGGCCTAGAGACAAGAACGAACTGGCAAGTGACTGAGGAGTGAAACCGGGTAATATAGTGAGCAACCTAATCAAGTGCAGCTGGTGATAAGGGAGTGAGGAACAGGTGAACGTGATTAGTGTTAATGGGCAAGAGACAGTAGGAAAGGTGAGGGAGGCCAGAGCGGCCGAGCAAACCTGACATGGACCAAGTATCCATGTGTGAAATTGTAGCTTACTGCAACAGGAATACTTTAAAATATACTTTTGCAAATCAGTGGTGGCTCAATATTTTACTTGAGTTCAATACCATAGTTTAATAACCTTTAATAGCCAGGCTAAGGGAGGCGACAGTGGTGTGGTGGGTAGAGCAGTTGTCTCTGAACCAGAAGGCTGAAGGTTCAAATCTCGGTGTTGGCAATCCACATGTCAAAGTGTCCTTGGGCAAGACACTGAAGTTCCCTGTTCCTCGTGATGGCAGCACGTATGCATGCAGTAGCCTGGGGCCCTCGCCTTCAACCATAATTGTGTTGTACATGTCACAATGACAATAAATAAAGCTGCTTCTTCTAATACTGTGTACATAGGAGTCAATGTGGCAGTTGTTTGGCATGTCATTGAAGCTCACAGTGTATTTTGTGTGAATCTAATTGCTATAATCTATAAGAGCACACATGTATATACCTTTTAGTCATAAAAATATTTAAAAGCAGGGAAAACTCTGGTCATAAGGACAAGTTAGAGATAGTTTTTTAGACAAATTCAACAGCCTCCTCACTCTAGGTATGATAACACCACTATCGCCTCTGAATGTTTCTCTTCATAGAGACAATGTACTGTAGTTCTTATTTTCACCAATTTTAACAAAGTGAGCCTTTGTTGTCCATGACCTTGTCAGTGGTTCACTGTTTGTCCTTTCTTAGACCACTTTTGCTAGATACTAACCTAGCAGCCCAGGCTGGGGACATCCAACAAGACCTGCAGTCTGGGAGATGCTATGACCCACTTATCAGCATCACAGTTGACCCTCATCAAAGTCACTCACAACCTTACACTTGCCTGTTTTTCCTGCTTCCAACACATCAACTTCAAGGACTTGCTGCACCCCACAGGCTGACAGGTGCCACTGTAAAAAGATAAGCAGTTATTCACTTCACCTGTCAATGGCTGCTTGGTGTATGTTGCACCGGGTTCAGGTGGAGCGAATTTTAACTAATTAAACTGCTGTTTAGATACAGTGGGGCCTGGTAACTGTTTGGTAGTTTATAACCCACAGTAAAATGCACGTTTTATAAGCTGATCATATATTTTGCACGAAAAATCATAATCTGCTTAGTGAATAGGCCTACATCAAATAATATAATTAAGTAAAAAGCACTGAATTGAATATGTAGTACAGTGGGGTGTAATTTAGCATAAAATTGCAGTATTCAAGTACAGCATCAGTGTTTCAGAGCTGGATTTATGTATAGTAGGTACAGGACAAATGTAATCGACGACACTTCCGTATGCAAGACTTTTATTGTAAGGTCCATCCTCCTGGACACTGTATTTCACAAAAACACACTGGGAGGGGAGAGAGAGAGAGAGAGAGCTGGGAGAGAGAGAGAGAGAGAGAGAGAGAGAGAGAGAGAGAGAGAGAGAGAGAGAGACACCCAGTAGCGCATTCTCTGTAGCCAATCAGCGCCAAGAACCCGTGATGACATCAACATCCTACTAAGTTAAGGAAGCTTGTCATTCTTAGTACGGCTCCGTATTTAAGGATAGTTTTAATCAAGAAACATAACGACGGGTGAAACTATCGTTTCCTGTATTTATAATTAAAAGGAGCTGTCTTTGTAAACAAACTTATACACTTCGTGCAAGTTTAAAGGAGTAGGACTCACAGGACGTCAGTTGCCACACATCCCCAACAATGTTAGCCTCAAGTCTTCTGGCTACTTACTGTACCGAGCTCCATGATGACCAAGCGCACAAAGTGAGTATTGGTGTGAAACACTCGATTGCCTTTGTTTCAGAGACATTTCAGCGTATTTTGCTGCGAAAAAGTAGAGACGGAAGTCGAGCAAGCAGTCCGGCTACTAGCATGTAGGAGGTGTTTCTAAGTCACTTCTCACTAGTCGAATATCCGCCCCAGCCGAAGTTGGTTACTTACTTAACATCACCTGTGTTCTCGGCCAAGCTGTGTAAATGCAAGGCCTACATTACCATAAGCTACGTTACGGGAACGCACTTTGTGAAATAACAAATAGTGAATATATTGACACGAGCCTATGTTTGTTTTTGTTTTTTTACATAAGACTTTTCACCGACTCAAAACCAGCATGTAACAATAAGCATGACAAGTTGGATGCCTGAAACCTATTATAGGTAGCTGCTTCAGTTTCAGTCGCTTGGTATTATACATGTCGGTGTCGTATCAAGATACATCCCCACCCCCGATGCCTCCTCCATCCCTGTGCCTAACAACCGGGGGCGGCGCTACAGGAAGCAGTTTTTACAGGGGGGAGCACATCTCGAGGGAGGGGGGGACGCACACGACAAGGCTCCTTGTTACACTGTCATACAGGTATGTGGCAAAAAATTAGAATAAAGGTGTGTCCATTAAAAGGAAAGTCCATTTATTTCAATAATTTGTTTCAAAAAGTGAAACTTATATTAGTTCACTACACACAAAGTGAAATATTTTAAGCCTTTATTTGTTTCAATTTTGATGATTATGGATTAAAGACAAAAAACCCAAATCCAGTATTTTACAAAATTAGAATATCATGACAAAGTTCAACATTGTAGGCTCCCTGTGTCCCAATCTAGTCAGCTAATTAATGCAAAACACCTGCAAAGGTTTCCCCAGCCTTGAAATTGTCTCAGTCTGGCTTAGTAGGCTTCAGAAT
>NW_018127892.1:1649472-1650810 GCF_001952655.1 Monopterus albus | reverse complement strand
ATGACCACTTGGCCAGTTTAACATACAAATTAACATCACACATACACACAGACCCCCGGTGTAGATCACATTCCAGCAGGGAGGTGTGATCAGAACCAGTACCTGGTTTAATAGCCATGGAATAACTGTACTTGATTGGCCGGCAAACTCGCCTGACTTAAACCCCATTGAAAATCTATGGGGTATTGTCAAGAGGAAGATGAGGGAACACAGACCCCGAAATGCAGACGAGCTGAAGGCCAATATCAAAGCAACTTGGGCTACCATAACACCTCAACTGTGTCACAGGCTGATCGCCTCCATGCCGCGCTGCCTTGATGCAGTAATTGGTGCAAAAGGAGGTCCAACAAAGTACTGAGGACATAATACAGTACATTAACACACTTTTCAGAAGGCCAACATGTGTTTAAGATCCTTTTTTTAATTTATTTATTTATTTATTTTTTATTAGTCACATGAAATATTCTAATTTTGTGAAATAATGGACTTTCCCTCGATATTCTAATTTTTTTGGCACATACCTGTAGTCACTTAGTGGGAAACACTAAATACAACAGGGCCATTGTTAGTTACACCTTTTGCTTTTCTTGATATTTTGGGTGAAATTTGCCTTATACCATTTCATAGGACCTAGAACTGCAGTACTTGGTGTAACATGTATACCTCATGCCAGTTTCTAAAGCATTTTCCTGGATGCTTTGCAGATCTGTGTGCACTTAATTCACCATTGATGGACACTATACGGTCATGGCCAAAGTATTGGCACCCCGGCATTTCTGTCAGATAACACACCACTTCTCCCAGAAGATTGTACCAGACACAAATTCTTTGGTATTCTCATGTTTATGTCTTTTGTTCATATTGGAACAACAACAAAAAAAGGCCAAATCTGATCTGTTCCACACAGAACTCCAAAAATGGACTGGACAGAATTGTTGACTCCCGTAGCTTAATATTTGGTAGCACACCCTCTGGACAAAATAAGTGAAATCAGTGTCTTCCTGTAACAATCAGTGAGTTTCTTCCAGCTCAATTTTGGACCACTCTTCTTTTGCCAACTGCTCCAGGTCATTTGAAGCAGTGGTCCCCAACCCCCGGGCCGCGGACCGGTACCGGTCCGTGGATCAATTGGTACCGGGCCGCACAAGAAATCATTAATTATTTCCGTTTTATTTATTATCTGAGTCTGAACGATCTTTTATTTTGAAAAATGACCGCATTCTCTCGGTTACATCTCGGTCACTTGAGCGCCAAAACTGGCTTACTTGTGCGACTATTTAGCCTGCTCAATGAACTCAATCTGTCACTTCAGGGGAAAATGACAACTGTCTTCAAGTT
>NW_018127892.1:1645233-1649106 GCF_001952655.1 Monopterus albus | reverse complement strand
CCCGCCCCCCCGGGCCGCGGTAAAATTGTCAAGCGTTGACCGGTCCGCAGTGATAAAAAGGTTGGGGACCACTGATTTGAAGGGCTCCTTTTCCCAGCTGCTGTTAAATTTGGGCCTTAAAATCCATCCACAGTCAACTGAGTGTATGTAAACTCCTGACCCCACAGAATTGTGATATGGTCAATTATAAGTGAAATAATCTATCTGTAAACAACTGAAGGAAAAATTACTTGTGCTATGCATAAAATATGTCCTAAGTGACTCGCTGAAATGAGAATTTGTTAACATGACATCTGTGGAGTGGTTAAAAATCAGTTTTAATGACTTCAGCCTAAGTATATGTAAACTTCAGAGTTCAGTAGAGTTCAGAGTAGAGTTCAGCTGTAGGTGCCGTGGCTAAGCCTTTCTATGGCAGGAAAGACCCTGCATTTACTATTTTAATTATTTACTCCTGCTGTAGTCCCATATCTGATTTCTTAATTTAAATGCACCGATTTCTCCTCTCCAACATGGTTTAGGTGGACAAATACCTGCAATGTTTCCAGCTGTCAGACGAGACTTTGATGGATGTGTCAATAAGATTTCGACGAGAGATGGACAAAGGCCTGTGTAGAGACACCAACCCCACAGCTGCTGTCAAGATGCTGCCCACATTTGTGCGCTCCACTCCTGATGGAACAGGTTATAGCCCTTTAATACTGGAAATCTGTATATAAAGTAGTCCACTGAACACAATGTCGCCTTGTGTTAGACCCATTCATATCAGACTGCTATTTTAGGTTGAGCTCTGGTTGCTTTCATTTACAAAGTAGTAAATGTAGTTCTGAACTTCTCACTGCAAAAGCACATTGTGTTCTATTTGTGTGCAGTGCCAAGTCATTATATTCTCTTACGGTCTTCCAGTGGTATTGTACACTGATGGTCTTTTTTTGTTCAGGTTTAGAGATGTGACAGGTCCACTCCAACTATCTACCTTGAAAAAGCTCATACAGAAAAGTGGGCAGTAGTTCTGTGCTGCAAAATAATGGTTACTGTATTTCTGGTAATTCACTCACAACAATGCAGCTGACTTTCCACTCTCAGTGTCTGACACTTACCTTAACCTCAGTGACTGAGGTGAGGCCAGAGGTGCAAAGTGGTTGAAAGTTTTTTAGAGAATAGTGACATAGCAATTTTCTGACAATTTCCTTTAAACGCATGTCTTGATTTGAAAAGGTATGAAACAGCCTTTTACTCAAAGTGCCTTCCATTTAGCCACTCCACCATAAAGGCCTGATTGACGGAGTGCTGTTCAGATGGTTCTCCTTCAGTGGGCACCAATCAGTTCAGACACATCATGAAGAAAATTAAAGCAACCAGGATGCATCTGAACACAGTTTGGGGTGCCACACCAAAGGATCTGAATACTTTGCAAATCAGATATTTCAGTTTTTCATTTTTAAACAGAAAAAACTTTACAAAAATACTAAAAACATATTTTCAGTTTGTTGTTATGGCTAGTGAGTATAGCTTTATGGGCAACAATGGCAATTTACAGAAGGGGTCTGAATACTTCCTGAATAGCTTCAGTATCTTGATAAATATAATATATGTATGTTTTGGAGTGTTGGCCTCTTAGAAACTGTGATGGGCCTTGTTTATTTTGACCATTTTTTGTACATCTTGCAGACAAACTGAATTTTAAATTAATTGATAAAATAATTGCAGATTTATCTACTAGGAAAAGAATTATTAGTTGCAGTATACTTTCCTGGGGAAGGTTTTCACTGACTGACAACTGGAGGTGGCAATACACCAGCAATAGGGGCATAAGAAGAACACTGCTATGTAATGTAAACACAGATGTAAATGATAAAAAAAACGTTAAAAAGTGCTTCATGTTTTATGAGGATAAACTTTGTGTGTGTGTGTGTGAGAGAGAGAGAGACAGAGACAGAGAGAGATGTGATTATAATTTTTCTTTTTCTTTTCAAAGAGCAAGGTGAGTTCCTGTCTCTCGACCTTGGTGGAGCCACCTTCCGAGTGCTCCTGGTCAAAGTCATGGGTAATGATGAGCAAAAGGTGGAAATGGAAAATCAGATTTATGCCATTCCTGAACACATCATGAGAGGCAGTGGATCAGAGGTAGGAAGCATACATTACACACAGCTAATATGTACTGTACACAACAAAGCAGTTGGAGCCTGTCACCTACCTGTGCTATACATGTATGAATTTACAATCACACAAATTGACAAGATGCAACAAGAACAATGGAGACCAGTTAGAAGGAACCTGCAGATCTCTGTGTGGTCTCAGAATGTAGTTTACTGACAAATCTCAAATCAATTTGTCAAATGTTGTGTAACTAACAAGTGTACACAGCATCCCTCAGTGTGATGAAAATGAATGATTAGCTAAGAAATTGTTTACATACAGTTTGCACAGTGTTTAATGAAATAATTGTAGGCTATAATCAGACATTGAGCATATCCATGAGATTACTCCCCTCGCAGTGCACACAGTGAAGCTTTTCCTAGGAGGAGGAATGCATTGATTTTGTGTCAGATTTAGTGTGTTATTTAATGTGACACATGCCAAAAATGTTACGGCATATCTGAGAGTATAGAGCAGACAGAGATGAATGGATGTCTGTCCTGGTGTGTGAAGGGACAGAAATGGAGAAAATGCATGGGAGGAGGAACACCTTACGCTGCTTTTGATTTGTGTTTTAGTTCTAACTAAACACATATTTAGGCAGTATCATAACTATGACTGATTAGGATGTCTTTACTAGTATTTAATAAATGTAGCCACATAGCCATTGCCAAGAAAATTATTAAATTAGGCAGAGATATCAGCGGTCATGTCTTTACTTGTTGATTGTCCATTGGCACACAATGAGTGCCAGATTATGCCTCTGTGGGCAAACAGAAACTCCAATTGCACAAAGAGGAGGAAAAACAAGAAACCCTAATGAAACACTAGGACAGCAGTGCACTGTTGGTGCTTGTTCCACAGCCAAGTGACTAAACTGATATTCTAAAATATAAACATATGTATATACACTATGTATTAAGGCGCTATAGTTGTTTCTGTTTGCATTTTATCAACTTGGCATTACATAGAGCTTTGTGTTTTGTGGTATTAATGCCCTGCTGTTTAATAAATGTAAAATGCCTCACTGGATATGCGTATGTAGGATGGGTAGATACTAGAGGGCTGTATTTACATACAGGCAGACTGGACGTAAACGGCAAATTAAGAACATGCATTGGACAAATATGACAGAACCCAGAAGGAGCACATCAGGAACATCGGCCTCTGTGTAGTCTGTCTATAGCTTCATACTGACAGCACCCAGGAGGCACTCTTTATTACCTCTACAACCAACATTCAGTCTCAACAAATAGCGAGGAAAAACAAATCTGCTTCTGTACTGAAGCACAGCTTGTGGCAGTGCCAAGTGCTTTCAAACAAAGAGAACAATTTACAGCAACATAGTGTTTTTTTTTTCTTTAATTAATTTGAGAGCTTTGACTCCCCTGCAAACCAAAGGCAGTCTAAGTCCTATTGATAATTGAAAATGCGACTGTAGATGTCTCAGAGGTGTAGACAAAGGACTGCCAATTCAGGAAGTTATCAATGTTCAAGTTTAATCCCCTGAAGCTATTGGCTTGGAGAACTGTTTGTAGGGGCAATAAAACATCTACAATTCAAGTACAATACACACACTATGCTGAAAATGAATCCTGCAATTTTTTCAGACATGCTTAATAAGTAAACTGACCTTCTCTCTCTTCTGTAGTTGTTTGACCACATAGTTGATTGCCTGGCTGATTTCCTGGAGAAGATGGGCATAAAAGATAAAAAACTTCCTCTGGGATTCACCTT
>NW_018127892.1:1613700-1645153 GCF_001952655.1 Monopterus albus | reverse complement strand
GATGTATAATTTATTTTAATTATTTCAAGAAATCTTTGAATCATATGTAAAACTTGGTTGCCATTATGTTGTCAGTGAAAACACTGTGAAGCAGCATACAGCTTTGTTTTAGCCTGTTCTTATGAGTTACAGCAAAGGGCTAAAATATGTCTACAACAGCAGTCAGGATGGGAACTTTTTTTTTGCCAATCATAGTGATAGTTTGAGGTTTCAGATCAGCCTGAGGCTGTTTTAATATTACACATACTTAATAATATAAAGCAAAGGTAATGAACATGATTCTATAAATAAGGAGTATTATTAATATTTAATACATGTGAAATGCACAACGCTACAGTACAATGTTGACCGCAGCACCAGAAGCCAATAGGAGCATACCTGTAGCTACATAACATTATGTTGCAGTTCTATCATGACTGAAGGAATAAGCTGTAACAAGGTATTTTATCAAGGTACAGTTGGATCTGACACTTTATTTGATTGTCTTGGATATACAGTATGCAACAAAAGTGAGTACACCCCTGGTGAGTATCATTAATATATTTAAGTAATTACAAATCTGGTCCATTTAATAAGTTTTATTTGTACCAACCAAAGCCCAGGAACATACCCAATGAAGCCACATCATTTATAAAAAAATGTTTGACTGTATAAACTATAATGAATGGCTCATTTAAAAAAAAACTGCAACAAATGTCAGTAGAGGTTATCTTCATGCATTGTCCTTCGCACTATCTGATCAGCCACTGGAACAGCAGTTTTAGTCCTTGTGCCAAGTCAGAATCACTTACCCATTTCTTTATCAGTGCAAGGTTGGACAAATAGTGAATTGTGTGTGGTGTCATTTTTTGAAGATATCATTGTGCCTTCTGTTATTGGTGCCATGGCTCTTCCTGTACCTTCTAATCACAGCTGCAACTGTGTTCAGGCTTGTATTCAGAAGCTTATACCCTCTACCATCTCAATGAAGTCCCGCAATCTGGCTACTTACTTGTTCAGGCAGTTCCTTGCCATGTGGAGCCATGTTGTGTTAGACACAACCTAAGAAAACCATTGTGTTGACAAGTTCTTTTACATCCTTGTTCATGCGCTTAACTGGGTAACATGCTGCAAGTCCTGCCAACTTGCTAATTCACGAGTCAAACGGGATATCAGCCATTTGAAAAATGAAATGAGGATGAAGGATGAGCTTCTGTGCAGGGCTAGCTACAGGAAGAAGCTAGAGCAAAGCATGGAAAAGAACAACGTACACAAGGTGTGGAACGGACTGAAATACATCTCGGGTCACGGAGATGGTAGCAGGGATGGTCACCAGGCCGCAGGAGACCAGGCCTGGGTAAATGAACTGAATCTGTTTTTTAAAAGATTTGACTCTACCAAGTCCTTAGCCGTCCCTGGTAGGCTAGTGGTTAAGGTGCAGCGCTCTTGCCGCGGCGCCCCAGGTTCAAATCCAGGTTGTGTCAGGAATGGCATCCGGCGTAAAACGCGTGCTAAATGTCAACATGCGAGTCGTCAGTGTGACCCTAAACAAAAGCCAAAAGTGACTTTTTCTGACTCTACCAAGTCCTTAGCTGCCAGCCTCCCTGTCTCAGGTCAGTCTCCTCGCAGCTGCTCACACCTCAGCCAGACCTTGCCCCTCCTCCCACTGTCATGGAGGGGTTCTCAACAGCCCACAGTCACCTGAGCAGTCACCGCCCACCTGTCCCCTCAGCCTCACTGTGGACCAGGTCAGGAAGGCCACAGGGCCTGTGGTGTCCACATCAGCCTCAGGTAGTGTGCAGACCAGCTCAGTGAGGTGGTCCTGTACATGTTTAATCTGAGTCTTAGCCTGTGGAAGACATCCTGTGTGGTCCCAGTTCCTAAAATAACTCATCCCAAGGAGCCAAACCATTACAGACTCGTTGCCCTGACCTTCTACCTGATGAAGACCACGGAGAGGATTGTCCTCGGCCACCTCCGTGCCCAAGTGAGCTCAGCGCTGAACCTGCTGCAGTTTGCATATTGACCTGGCATCGGGGTAGAGGATGCTATTATCTACATGCTGCATCGAGGCCTGTCTCACCTGGAGTCCCCTGGAAGTATTGTGAGGGTCATGTTCTTTGACTTCTCCAGTGCTTTCAACACAATCCAGCCGTCACTGCTGAGGGGGAAGTTGGAGGGGGCAGGTGTGGACCAACACCTGTCTGCATGGGCTATTAACTATGTCAACAACTACTTCACAATACAGGTAATACAGGGGGTTGTTACTGACTTTGTGGAGTGGTGTGAGAAAAATCACCTGGTCCTGAACACCAGCAAGACAAAAGAGATGGTGATTGACCCCTGGCGGAAATCACCAGTACTCAAGCTGGTGAGCCTTCAGCGCTCAGATATTGAGATTGTGGACACCTTTAAATACCTGGGGGGTCCATCTCAACAATAAACTGGATTGGACCAACAACACAGATGCCCTGTACAGGAAGGGCCAGAGCTGCCTCCACTTGTTGAGGAGACTGAGGTCCTTTGGTGTGCGCGGGGCACTCCTTCAGACATTTTATGATACTGTGGTGGCATCTGCAGTGTTTTACGCTGTTGTGGGCTGGGCAGGAGGTAGCACGGTTAGGGACAGAGAGACTCAACAAGCTGGTTAAGAGAGCTGGTTCTGTCCTGGACTGCTCTCTGGATTCCATCGAGGAGGTGGCGGACAGAAGGATGCTGGTAAAACTAACATCCATCATGCATAACCCCTCCCCTCCCCTGCACTACACAGTGGTGGCTCTGAACAGTTCTTTTAGCACGAGACTGTTGCATCCGAAGTGTAAGAAGGAGCGTTACCGCAGGTCATTCCTCCCCACAGCCATCAGACTGTACAACACATCACTGCAGTGATAAGATAGGTGAAATGCATTGTAAATAGGCTAAAGTGTTATATCTTGTTCCCGATCTCTCTCAAATACTGTACATTGCCCTGCTTTAAGTATTTTTGAGTAGTTCCTCAGGGATTATGGCTGAAACACAGGTTTGTTTCCCCCATTGTGGGATTAATTGTGAGAGTAATATTTGATTGTTCTTGACGTCCTGGTGGTTTTCTTGATTCCTCTCAATACTATTCTTTTTTTTTTTGTCTTGTTCCTAGGTATCTTTTTTTTTACTTGTCTCAGGGACAAACTGTGGGAGGTCTATTCTTGTTCTTGATTGTCTCTGAAATACTATATTTTTGTTTGGTTTTTCGGGTACCTGGATCTTGTTTTCTCAAGATATGTGTGGGGTGTTTATTCTTATGGTGTCATGTTGTTTTGTCCTTTACTTCTGCTGGAACACTGGAATTTCCCCACTGTGGGATCAATAAAGTTCTACCCACTTACCTTATCTCAGTCATTCCATGCAAAAGCATTTCTGTATGGTCTTGTTGAGGCTGTCTGATGCTCAGTTGAACCTGTCAGTGAACCCATGCTGAGTGAAGCCAGGGTCTCAGACGTGTTCCACTCCAGCTCGAGAGTCATTTTTGCACAGGCCTGAAAATAATGTACCCAAAATCTAAGGTTACTCTAACCCTTTTTTAACAGTCATGACCCTGGTCTCGAACAATACAGAAACCACAAACAAAACTAAGTATTCCCAAGGACGGAGTGGTGTATTTTAAAAAGTTCATGTTTGAGAATACGTTCAGGTACTGAAAAACCTGGAGGTACTGCCTCGCTCATAAACATGAGATCACATGGGAGGGCCACTGCCAAATGGCTGACTGCTCCGTCAGAGTGTCCTGTGAACATAACCTGTGGCAGAGCGCTTATGATTTAGAACTCGCTAGAGGGCTAACTGTTTTCCTTGTAGAAATTTTACTGCTTGTGACACTATCAAGAAAACAGGGCACTTCACAAATTCACTTTCAGGTAGAGACTTTCATATCGAATCAAGCAGAATATCCTACATATGCTGCAGTGCCCGTGCTCTGATATCTTTGTAGCTGAACCATCAAGAATTTCAGACCTTAAACCAGTTGTTAGATGTGCAGATATCACCTTTCCTGTTCCTTGCCATTTTGAAGAAAGCAACCAACTATTCTGTTCTGACTCCGCCCTCTTGATTGTCTCCACTTTTTCAGATTTTTCTCATGTTGAATTTCAGAATGAAACGATACACTTGATGTTCAGCACACCACATTTTCAGTGAAAGTGCACATTTGGATTCCTCTGCTCTTGCAATGAAACCAAACTCCTTTGTCCAAGTGGGCTGCATATTTTTTCACCATGCTACTGTTTTATGAATAACCTAATTTAGCAACTTGTAATTATGGGACCACACTAAATATTTAAAGTGACACATACAAATATTGTACTGCAGCGTTTGCTCTCTCATGTGAGATAGAAAATGACTTTGCATGCCCACACTGCCTCATGTGATAGAGGTTAGTGACCCTTGTCTTACAGTATGTGCGTTACCTTACAGTAGAGTATGTGTGTGCGTCATGCTTCCTACAGCCCTCAGATACTTCTCTTTTTGCTTCTTTAATCAGTGCTTCTAGAACAATCTACTGTATTTGAGAAGATTTGGATGGCAAAGTCAGTTACTTCCCTTTTATTCTGTGACTAACACTTATTACCCTGTATTTGAGAAGATTTGGATGGCAAAATCAGTTACTTCCCTTTTATTCTGTGACACTAACACTTATTACCTTTTTAGATTTGTTTTACTTCAGCTTGTTTTTTTTATTTGTCATTTCTACCTGATGGTTTCAGCTAAGTTCAGTATCAAGGAGAATAGAAACCAGTTTGAAAATAAAATGTTTCATTCTAAATGTCTAACATGCAGTGTCTCATTTTGGTCACTTACTCAAAGAGCTTTTCATTCAGATTCAGTCAGTTGGTGAGGTCGGCGTGACTACTCTGAACAGTGGGTTAGCAACTGATTTGTTTTGACAATCACTAAGGCTGAAATGAATCAGGTAGGTTATCTTAACTCTGTTCTGTGTCATTATTTTCTTATTTTCAGAGTGTTTTGTTGTCTTGGACCAAAGGCTTCAGGTTAAGCGGAGTAGAGGGAAAGGATGTGGTCAGTCTTCTGAGGGAATCCATCAAAAAAAGGGGGGTGAGTGTAAAAAATAAGTTTCATTACATACCATTTTTGTACATTTCCAAAAGTGTGCAAATTTATCAAGATCTAGGAGTCTTTATTTTTTACTTTATCGTGTGGTTTTGAAGTTATTGCAAAGAACTACTGATTCATGCAAAAAGCAAGACTAGCACACAAAACTATGAACCCTGCAGACAGTGTAGAGCAAAATGTGAAAATGCAAGACAGGAATTGGCAAAGAAATTGTAGTTCGGCTCCAAATTATAGTTGATGATCTTAAGCACAAAGGACAGGCTCGGGCTATTTCTGTTTTAAATTTCTCTAATTTTAGTTTTAGAAAAAATTGCAAAATGAGCTCAAAGCACTGCTGGCAGCTCTTACTGTCAAGCACCAGGGCACACCCCCACTTACTTCTGTCTCACTTATTATCAAAATGAAGTCCCAGCATCTAGAAGAAGCATATGCATTTTTGACAGGGACACATCTTTCTCTAGCAAGTGGTTGGATAATGATGAGTACTTGAGATCAAACCAATGTATAAAATCCTTCTTGTTCTTAATACCGCTTCTGAAAAATGTGTGTTTTCTCCAATGCAGAAGCTGAGCTGACAATACAAACGTACTAACTTGGTTCATTGGCTGTTTGGGGCAAATAAACTGTCAAATTTGCACAAATGGAGCAAAGCAAATTTAGCTTCACTTTCTATCTGAACACACCTCGATACTCGCCAACAGCAGTTTGGTTATGGCTCATGTGCAAACGCATCTCATCGCCTGCGCGAAGTAAAGGTTGTTCTTTGCAACAGACATGTCCAGCATACAACAGAGTTGGATGCAGTCGTAGTCAGCCACTTTATATGATACTATTGTGTTTTATTTCAGTACCTGTGATGTGGAGAACACCTGAGAGAATCAAAATTCTTTTGAGCTGCTGTCATTTTTGACAGGTGAACCCTGTGCAGTTAAACTGGGGTGATGTCTAGGTGACCTGATGACATGAGCTTTAGGGTAGTCAGAGACTTCACTAATGGCCCCAGCTACATCCAGTATTTTTCTTTCTAAGGAAACACTCTAAAGAATGTTTTACATTAAAAACAAAGCCAGACCTTTTCATTGGGCGGTATCGTTCATCTGCTTGAATTTACTATGTTGCTACAGTCCAGCGGTTGTGCCTGTTAAGCAGGAGTTCTACACTTACTGTTGCCAAGAACTCAGCTTAAATACTTGTTAGTTTTTGTTTCATACAACTGAATTAAATTTCATTGCAGGACTTTGACATTGACATTGTGGCAGTGATCAATGACACAGTGGGAGCCATGATGACCTGTGGCTACGATGACCATAACTGTGAAATTGGCCTCATCGTAGGTAAGTCCAGTCTAACTGTGAATGTGAATCAAATATCAAGGATTGGGGGTGGTCAGTTAGATTTAACATATTCGGTGAGCAGTGGTCGAATGTATTATCACATCTTTTTTTTTTTTCCCCCATATTAATTGAGGCTGATAATTATTGTTTTATACATTTCATATGATTAACAAGGAAAGAGAGTTTCCTTCCTATCTGCCATGATCACTCTGGATGAACTGCAGAGATCTACAGCTGAGGTGGGAGACTCTGTCCATAGGACAACAATCAGTCGTATACTGCACAAATCTGGCCTTTATGGAAGAGTGGCAAGAAGAAAGCCATTTCTTAAAGATATCCATAAAAAGTGTCGTTTAAAGTTTGCCACAAGCCACCTGGGAGACACACCAAACATGTGGAAGAAGGTGCTCTGGTCAGATGAAACCAAAATCGAACTTTTTGGCAACAATGCAAAATGTTATGTTTGGCGTAAAAGCAACACAGCTCATCACCCTGAACACACCATCCCCATTGTCAAACATGGTGGTGGCAGCATCATGGTTTGGGCCTGCTTTTCTTCAGCAGGGACAGGGAAGATGGTTAAACTTGATGGGAAGATGGATGGAGCCAAATACAGGACCATTCTGGAAGGAAACCTGATGGAGTCTGCAACAGACCTGAGACTGGGACGGAGATTTGTCTTCCAACAAAACAATGATCGAAAACATAAAGCAAAATCTACAATGGAATGGTTCACAAATAAACATATCCAGGTGTTAGAATGGCCAAGTCAAAGTCCAGACCTGAATCCAATCGAGAATCTGTGGAAAGCTGCTGTTCACAAACGCTCTCCATCCAATCTCACTGAGCTCGAGCTGTTTTGCAAGGCGGAATGGGCAAAAATTTCAGTCTCTCGATGTGCAAAACTGATAGAGACATACCCCAAGCGACTTACAGCTGTAATCGCAGCAAAAGGTGGCGCTACAAAGTATTAACTTAAGGGGGCTGAATAATTTTGCACGCCCAATTTTTCAGTTTTTTATTTGTTAAAAAAGTTTGAAATATCCAATAAATTTTGTTCCACTTCATGATTGTGTCCCACTTGTTGATTCTTCACGAAAAATTACAGTTTTATATCTTTATGTTTGAAGCCTGAAATGTGGCAAAAGGTCGCAAAGCTCAAGGGGGCCGAATACTTTCGCAAGGCACTGTATATATGCATTTGAGGATTGAATCCTACATAAGTCACAAGGTTTGTTATGGTTCTAAACAATCATTTATATTTGAATTACTAACTTGAAGCTCCCCGAAACCATCATAGTTTAACTTGTTTGTTAGGCTTAAGGCACTGCTGTACATGTCAGTACTGGTGGCAAAGCGTGTAGAGCTGCTCTTCCACGTTTCCCCTGCATTCTACATAAAACTGAGGCAAAAAAAGTGTTTAATACCAGGAGTCAAATGGCTTTAGTAGCATTTACAATGTCCTAGCTGGCATAATGTCTTAAACTCTAAAATATGATACTGCACTCGTTGCGTCCCTGCTTCTTTTTGAGCTCATATTGGGTAATGACTACGAAGGCTGACAGGAGCGACTGCTGCTGGGGTTTGAACTTAAGAGGCTTGTTTGTGTGCTTGGCTGCTTGTCCTGCAGTTTAGCAGCACAGGCTTTGGCTTTCTGTATATTCAGTGGGAAGGTAACATTACAGTTTGTGGAAAATCTTTATCACTCTTGCCAAATATTTTGCAATGGCTATTGCGCCAGAAACCATTTCATAATCACTGATATTGTGTCACCTCTCTGTCACACTTGCCACAACATATTTGGTTGTGTTTTTTTTTTTTTTTTTTTTTTTTTGTTCTGTTTGCATTGCATGTCTATATTTGTTTTTTGTGTTTGTCTTGTTTTGTATTTGCCACACATTTGTATTTAGTTTTGTTTTTTACATTTGCTGTGCTTTTTTTTTTTTTTTTTTTTAAAGCCGTTTTACACTGACATCCGCACACGTATTGTCATCAAAATGTAGTACGTGGTTCCCACCTGCTGGCTCACCACCCTTTGTGCACAGAGTGCATCTCCCCTTTGTTTGAGTACTTAAATGTGAGTACTTGCTGATATTGAGTACCAGTACAAATGCTAAATAATAATGTAGCGTTTCTATTGTAAAAATGACAATTACCATAAAGTGCAGTGACTTTAGAAACATCTTTTATTTTCATGAAGTTTACTTTCTGATTGTGATTAAATAAAAGATTGGGAGGCTGCACAAATGACCTTAAAACATTTTGTGATAACTAACACAGCACTGCCACCCCTCCAATCAAATATAACATGTAACTGACCAAATATCCGTAACCTACCACACAACATACTGTAATGTGACCTTCTGTTAGGATGAAATTATTTCACAATGCCTCTTCTAGAACATCAAAGCTTAGGAGAATGTAATATCACACTTGGCAGCTTAAGTTTTCTTTACCAAGGTTGCAGCTCTCACTTTAAACTGGCTACTGTCTGGGCACTCAGACATTCAGAACTATTTACTGCCATCAGCAGAATGAGCACCGTGTGCTTGCTCAACAAGTGTTTGTTTTATTACTGTCTGTGTTACTGTTGGATTTCCATCCATTATCTATACCACTTATTCCTGAATCGGGTCAGCCAATCCCAGCTGTCACTGGGCGAGAAGCAGGGTACACCCTGGACAGGTCGTCAGTCTATCACAGGGCGTGACTACTGTTGGATTTTGTGGAGCATATCGATGTTGACATCTTGGTAAAATACGACCTCGTCTCTGCTCCACTATGTATCTATGAGCGCCCCTTGGGCCCTCCCTCTCCCTGTCAGACAGAGCAGTGAAGCAGACCTGGCAGTCTGCTTTACTTTTGTCATCATCACTTAGATTAAAATATCCCAGAACTGCTCTCCTCTGCCTAACAACAAGCTCAACCAGCAAGAGATTGACATAATGTTGCTATTAAGTGGTATTGTGCACAGTAGTGTTGTCAGTGATATTGAGTATCGATATTTTTCAAGGTATTTTATCAAAGTTAGAAATTCCAGTATTGTGACAATGCTATTGCACAGTATCGGATCACTTTTATGAGCAGGAGTACAAGTACAAGAGGGTGGTGTCAGACCCAATACCAAATACTGTATCAGTGCATCACTAGCTAAAAGAAACCACTGTGCTGCTGCAGTGTTTGACATAACTCTTTTCAAACCCTTTTAAATCAGATTACCAAAGTATAATATTGGTGCCAAATTGTTATTGTGAGCTTCTGCTACTGTTCTTAGTGCAGTCTGGAATATTACTACTGTACAGGCAGTTCTGAATTGGTACATACAGTATGTGTATATTTTGTCCCAGACTGCTTAAAATCATTACTGTGGGTCAAAGGTTACACACCTGGTCATATTAGGGCTCATTATGTGACAATTTGTGCCCACAAACCCTCCTTTCTCAGAACAGTGTGGTTGGATACCTAAAAGAAATATCTCAAATGAAGAGAAAACCGTCATAAATAATTGAAGGCTTTGTACACCCACAGTCTACCCACATAGGTGTTTTCACTTATTTTGCCTGATTAGACCTCTCCTTGAGATTGTGTGGCCCTGTATACACGGCTTAATTGACATGTGCTTCACTCTCCAGTTGTACCTGTTAAGGTGGGACAAATCCCATTGATCATTCTCAAATGTTGAGGTAATTTTTACAAGACATTTTAACTTGTCTTTGATATTACACATTGTTCTATTCATGTGTCCCATTAAGCCATGATATTGACAGAAAGGCAGCACGAATATTATGTTAAAATGTGTGGGCAGCTGAAAACAAATGGCTAATTGAATCATTACAAAAGAACAGACAGTAGGTTCTGTTTTCCTGAAACAGGGTGCAGTGGTCTGCACTTTTGCCTGCAGTGTCTAAACTGAAGGTGAGGGTGCATATAGGTATGTCCCACACAGACCACTGGCATTGACGTTACCTGGCGCATTGTGGAGCAGAGGGGTAATACATTATTAGAGGGAGGATGCATCATGAGTGTCTGGGGTCGGCGCTGGCTTTAGTTATGTCCAATCAAACCACCTCTTCTCATGAAAAGCACCACAGAAATCAATTATGTACTTCATTCAGAAATTGTGATGATGGAAAATATTTATAGTCAAAGTACTGCATATAAATATTGACTCGGTACTCTACTGATATGACTGACCAGCGTTTGTGCATTGTCCACTAACCATCAGCAGTTATTGAGTGTAATTGATTCAGCTGCATCCAGTGTGTGAAATACACAGGAGTCTCGGGGTTATTTGCATGTGACTTTAAATACATTTTTTAAAAATAATACAATATAAATGTAGTGCAATTCATTTATGTTGTTGTACCAAAAGTGATCCAGAAACTGACTGAGATTCATGGGATGACATGGCCTGTTAAAGATGCATTGCTCACTTTATCTCCACCAACAGCTGCTTTTGTTAGGAACAGACCTTCATAAAATGCAAAAACAGACACGCGTGTCCCTTGAAGTAGTAACACTGGTATGTCTTTGTGAAACGTGATTGAGGAAATTGTAACTGAATAGTAAGGGACAGCAGCGCACAGTGAGGTCTGACTGACTTTACCTGCTGCCTGTAATATGATTTATCATCACATCTGTAGGGTGTTTGTTATTTATAATGGCTCATGAGCTGCTTTCATGTGTTATTTTGTGCGTGTAATTATTGTACATTGATTTGGTATCGGATCTGCCATTCTGGTTGGAGCATACCACCTCAGCTCCACAGCACCCCAACCCCCATCCCATAATAAAATTTATAAATTAATTCAGATATTTTACAACAAGCTATGACCTTATGAAATAGAAACTTGTGACCCAGGTACAGGGTGTTCTTCCAGATACTTTTTCCAAATTGTTAATTTACTTTAACTTCAGTGTGTTCTCTATACATTTACATTAGTGGAGAAAATATTATGTATGAATAATGGGGACCAATATGATGTGTAGCATCAAGACTGGTCATACTGAAGAACAAAATTTAAACCTTTTAAACAAAAGAGGAGGAGGAGTAGTAGTAGTGGTGGTAGTAGGCTGTTGACCCAGTGTGCCTGATGGTGAGGTCTAATATATTGTAATTGTGGAGGCTGCAACTGGGATTGTTCAGTTCAAACATAACTGACAGACACTGCAAACATGTTTCTTCGTTCTCACTTATGTGTGGAAGAGAAGTGCTGAGCACTTATGCTAACATTTCTTCCTTCAAGGAACGGGGACCAATGCCTGCTACATGGAGCAGATGAGGAACCTTGAGCTGCTGGACGGTGACGAAGGGCGGATGTGTGTTAATACGGAATGGGGCGCTTTTGGAGATGATGGAGCCCTTGAGGATCTGCGCACCGACATTGACCGGGAAATCGATGCAGGCTCTCTGAACCCTGGGAAGCAGCTGTGAGTATCTTTGAGCTTCAGTATTTAAAGCAAGCAACTATTGTAAAATGAAGTGAGGCAAAGTCAGCAGGCTCTTGATGTATATTTATTTTTACCCTGCCCACTGAGCATACTTTTGTTTCAAACATTTCTTTGTTCTTATAACATTAATTAGACTGCCTCTGAAAATATCCCTCTCCTCAGCCTACAGAGTTTTTGAGGGTTGTTTTTTATCATTTAAGTAACTTTCATAAGTTGAACTTTAAACACAGTTTCACAGAGAGGGCTGAAAGGACTCAGATTAAAAAAAAAAAAAAAAAAAAGGCATATTCAATACTTAATTCAGGTTAGACACTTGAGCCAAATTTAAAGAAACTCAATCAAGTTGTTCCTCGCTTTCACAAGAATGGGACGAACACAAGGTCACAGTGACCTTGACCTTTGACCACTAAAATCTAGTCCGTTCATCACTGAGTCCAAGTGGACACTTGAGCCAAATTGGAAGAAATTTCCTCAAGGCTTTCATGACGTATTGCATTCATAAAAATGGAAAGGACAGACAACCTAAAAACATAATGCCTCCAGCCACAGCTATCGCCGGCATGGAGACATAAAAATAGATGCAAGGTGAGGTGCATTATCTTGGTCCTAGACATATATTTTGTGATGTGTCCTCATAGTTCTTCAGTGTCAAGTGATGCTGATGAAATATCAGAGTAATAAGCCTGTTTTGCTGATAATCAGCACAAACTGTTCATTAATTTAATATATAACATGTCGTCATTATGCTGTTGAATTACCGGCACTCAGATTCAATAACTGCAGCATTAAATGTTTTGATACATCATTCACACACATCGCTGTCTCACAGGTGGCAAGGTTGTACCCAGTGTGCGAGTGTGCTCCTCTTGATATCTGTCAGGAGGGTGAAAGGGCCTTTTTACCCATTACATTTCTTCTTTTCCTTTAGACAGTTGTATATCAGGAGCTGTCCTTGAAACATCACTGAGTTCAGTTTCCAGTTTACAAGTCAAAAGTTCAGCATCTGACAGGCTTGTCTGAATATGTCTTTGTGTAGGTGCAATACAAAGCTTGGGAGCAGCCAGTGTGTCTCATAAATTTTGGAATTTTAATTAATAAATTATCTCAATATATCAAAAATCCAGTATAGTTGGTAGTGTTTAAATGTAGTTTTAATTGTAGTATAACCACATTTACATCATCAATAGAATAGTAATCTAATGAAGATTGTTGGAGTATTCTGATGGCAGACGCTGACTTAAGATAATAGAGCAAAAACTACATAACCTCCAGTCATAAAAATAGTACAGGGTTTACATAATAAAGCACCAATCATGCAACCAGAATGGGAAGGCTGCGTTTCTAACTTGGCCTATAATCAAACCTTTCTGTGTAAACTCACTCTTTTTAACAGCGAGATCTTAACATCAGAGTGGAGATGTAGGCAGCAGATTAGTAGAGAGACAGAGGGAGCACATGCACGATCTGTCTGAATAGAAAGAAACTTGATGATGAGCAACAAGTAACCATCATAGACGAGACTAAAATTAGGATGAAATCACAGTTAAAGCCTACTAAACATTCAGCGTGAATATGCAATCGTTTAGCATCAAGTAACACACAGTCAGGTAAACTAACTCTGCCCAGATTACGTGAGGATCACACAAATGTGAGCGTCCGTCGTTTCCAGCAAATTTCTCAGGGATGCATTTCATATCGGCAGGGTATTCTAACTCATCGGCTGGATCAGACTTTGTGTAAAGTAATGGAGACAGCCTTATATTTCTCCTGGGACTGTGTGGCTTGCAGTCAAAATTAACTCTTTAAAAGGGCTGAATCAGAGATGAACTCAACAGAGTTATCTTACTGGGTATAAACTAAACTGTTAACATGATGACTGATGTCTTAATTATCATGAATTTGATGTTTTATCTTCTTTGTGTTGGTTTGCAGCTTTGAGAAAATGATCAGTGGAATGTACATGGGGGAACTGGTCCGCCTGATCCTGGTGAGGATGGCCAAAGAGCAGCTGCTGTTCCAGGGCAAGACTACAGCGGAACTCCTCACCACTGGAAGCTTCAGCACCAACTACATCTATGCCATTGAGAATGACAAGTTAGTTAGTATTTGTGTTCAACTGAGAAGCTGAGAAAACTACAGTATGTAACAGTGGTATTGAATAGCAGACAAATGATGTCCACTTAGAACTGGAAAATAATAAAATGGCCTCAAGGTCACAAAACACTTCACTGAATTGTTTAAATTTGGCCTAGCATAATATCACCTGGATGAATGAGATGACTCTACAGACAGTATCATTATGTGTTTGTCAAGCTTACAATCACTGGCTGACTGAAATACACAAAGAACACGTACAAGGTCAGGAAAGGGCTGAAAAGATCTCTTTGCATTGCATTTGAAATTAAACTCATTATCTGTAGGCCAGTGGCTTATAGCAGAAGATGTGGGCAGGTCATGCTGTCGTTTTAAAATGATTCTAAGCAATGGTTGTGATTTTGTTTTCTGCATTTCTTGCAGACATGAGGAAGGTCTGGCGAGTACTGAGAAAGTGCTTCGGGATCTCGGTCTGGACCTGTCACTTGAGGACTGCATAGTCACTCAGAGGGTTTGTCAGATAGTATCTACACGTGCTGCACACTTGTGTGCTGCCACTCTAGCTGCAGTACTACGGCAGATCCGGGATAACAAAGCAGCAGAGAAACTGCGTACCACTATTGGAGTGGATGGCTCTGTTTACAAGAATCATCCGGAGTAAGTGATTTTGGATGCCGTTACACCTATCTTGGTGTGTCTCAGAAACACATGCATACCTTTGAGCTGTGGAGCTCTGATTATAAAGGGAACTTCATTGCAGGGGTGGAGTAACTGTGGGACTGAATCATTATCATCATTATCATGTCAGTTGATACAAAGAATTCATTCATGTTGAATGTGCACATTCACTATTGATTCTGCCTATGTTCATGTTCCTGAATCTTTTTGGACTAAGGAATAAAACCAGAGCACACAGGAAACCCATGTGATCACAGGGGCATTAGGCATTCACTTTCTGCACATTCATTCTCGTAGCCTCAATCAGGCAAACAGTTTATAGACTATGGAGAGAGAGACAGATAATATACAGTACAGTGTAAAAGAGCACATAAAAGTCCAGGAAGTCATTCTGATCGAGTGAGGAGCGAGCCTCTGTTTACCAGTTGCCTACATGTTGATGTTATGCTTGCTTGCTATTTCAGCATTTTTTTTGAAAAAAATAATGATTTAATTTTGTGTGCTCAATCCTCAGGATGCTTTTTAGTTGTTACAAAAACAGGTACACCCTTATTCCTATTTATCACAAAATAACTTGGTGTAAGTGCTTATCTTTTTTAGTTGTAGCATTTTGTGTTCTTACTGAAAGTGAATGTTGGAGAGGAAGAGGGATGGCTAGATGAAGAGTTTCTGCCATTCAAACAAAGAATGTGCAGTGTGCTTTACAAACAAAACAGCACTCTGTGCAGACCTTGACTAAGGCATGTTATATTTTTATTCATTTGCATTTTCAGACTCCATAATATGGGCCAATAGTCAATCTCAAAAGACAAAACATAAATCAGCATCTTTTGTGAATTTGAAGTTTAATGACTGTGCATGCATGAGAAAATGATAACGTAAGTTACTGGGTATAAACTAAACTGTTAACATGATGACTGATGTCTTAATTATCATGAATTTGATGTTTTATCTTCTTTGTGTTGGTTTGCAGCTTTGAGAAAATGATCAGTGGAATGTACATGGGGGAACTGGTCCGCCTGATCCTGGTGAGGATGGCCAAAGAGCAGCTGCTGTTCCAGGGCAAGACTACAGCGGAACTCCTCACCACTGGAAGCTTCAGCACCAACTACATCTATGCCATTGAGAATGACAAGTTAGTTAGTATTTGTGTTCAACTGAGAAGCTGAGAAAACTACAGTATGTAACAGTGGTATTGAATAGCAGACAAATGATGTCCACTTAGAACTGGAAAATAATAAAATGGCCTCAAGGTCACAAAACACTTCACTGAATTGTTTAAATTTGGCCTAGCATAATATCACCTGGATGAATGAGATGACTCGACAGACAGTATCATTATGTGTTTGTCAAGCTTACAATCACTGGCTGACTGAAATACACAAAGAACACGTACAAGGTCAGGAAAGGGCTGAAAAGATCTCTTTGCATTGCATTTGAAATTAAACTCATTATCTGTAGGCCAGTGGCTTATAGCAGAAGATGTGGGCAGGTCATGCTGTCGTTTTAAAATGATTCTAAGCAATGGTTGTGATTTTGTTTTCTGCATTTCTTGCAGACATGAGGAAGGTCTGGCGAGTACTGAGAAAGTGCTTCGGGATCTCGGTCTGGACCTGTCACTTGAGGACTGCATAGTCACTCAGAGGGTTTGTCAGATAGTATCTACACGTGCTGCACACTTGTGTGCTGCCACTCTAGCTGCAGTACTACGGCAGATCCGGGATAACAAAGCAGCAGAGAAACTGCGTACCACTATTGGAGTGGATGGCTCTGTTTACAAGAATCATCCGGAGTAAGTGATTTTGGATGCCGTTACACCTGTCTTGGTGTGTCTCAGAAACACATGCATACCTTTGAGCTGTGGAGCTCTGATTATAAAGGGAACTTCATTGCAGGGGTGGAGTAACTGTGGGACTGAATCATTATCATCATTATCATGTCAGTTGATACAAAGAATTCATTCATGTTGAATGTGCACATTCACTATGCCTATGTTCATGTTCCTGAATCTTTTTGGACTAAGGAATAAAACCAGAGCACACAGGAAACCCATGTGATCACAGGGGCATTAGGCATTCACTTTCTGCACATTCATTCTCGTAGCCTCAATCAGGCAAACAGTTTATAGACTATGGAGAGAGAGACAGATAATATACAGTACAGTGTAAAAGAGCACATAAAAGTCCAGGAAGTCATTCTGATCGAGTGAGGAGCGAGCCTCTGTTTACCAGTTGCCTACATGTTGATGTTATGCTTGCTTGCTATTTCAGCATTTTTTTTTTTGAAAAAAATAATGATTTAATTTTGTGTGCTCAATCCTCAGGATGCTTTTTAGTTGTTACAAAAACAGGTACACCCTTATTCCTATTTATCACAAAATAACTTGGTGTAAGTGCTTATCTTTTTTAGTTGTAGCATTTTGTGTTCTTACTGAAAGTGAATGTTGGAGAGGAAGAGGGATGGCTAGATGAAGAGTTTCTGCCATTCAAACAAAGAATGTGCAGTGTGCTTTACAAACAAAACAGCACTCTGTGCAGACCTTGACTAAGGCATGTTATATTTTTATTCATTTGCATTTTCAGACTCCATAATATGGGCCAATAGTCAATCTCAAAAGACAAAACATAAATCAGCATCTTTTGTGAATTTGAAGTTTAATGACTGTGCATGCATGAGAAAATGATAACGTAAGTGATTATAAACTATACATTCAAACAAAATCTCTTTTTTTTTATTTTTTATTTATTTATTTTTTTTTTTCCCCTAGGTTTTCTCGGAGGCTCCACAAGATGGTACGGCGACTGGTACCAGACTGTGATGTACGGTTTTTGCAGTCGCAGTATGGCAGTGGCAAAGGTGCAGCCATGGTAACAGCAGTAGCCTACCGTCTTGCCACACAACATGCAGAGCGTCAGCGCATCCTCAACACCTTGCGTTTGAGCCGTGCCCAGCTACTGGACGTAAAGGAGCGAGTAAGGAAGGAAATGGTGCGAGGCCTGTCAAAGCAGACCCATGAGCAGGCTAGTGTGAAGATGCTTCCCACCTATGTCAGATCAACACCAGATGGAACAGGTAGCTTTAAGAGAAAAACAGACCTTCCACTTGACTAATTCAGTTTTTTTTCTATAATTTATGTGTGTATTCATTATTCTTTTCATAATTGTCCTCATCAGAACATGGCGACTTCTTGGCTTTAGATCTTGGTGGCTCTAGCTTTCGGGTTTTGCTGGTGCAAGTGCGAAGTGGAAAGAGACACAAAGTAGACATGCACCAAAAGATCTACAGCATTCCACAGGAGATCATGCAGGGCACAGGGGAAGAGGTAAAACACCTATGGTGGTTGAAGCACTTTCTTTTTTCCATATGATAACTGATTACAGAGACTTAAAAGATGAAATGGAGGAACCTCTGTCATGTTTGAGGCTGAATCATCTCTTTCAATGTGTGACACTGATCCTCTGACAAAAAAGTGGTGGTATTGGTCATTAAGAAAAACTATTAAGGCTGTTCATGTTTTGCATGTCCACTATGGTCGAGTCGCATAATTTTCATCATCTACCCTCTGTGTGGATGTCCGCATGCAGGCCAGAGGTTTGTGTCTGCGCAGATGGTCTGCACAGCACAAGCAAAGACTGCATGGAAAACATTGACGTTTGCGGACAGAAGGCAGACCCTTGATTAGAAATGTGTATAGAAATGCATGCGCGTCCCTTGTCCATGTCCGTGTATGTGCAAACCATGTCTGTCCCTTTAGTAGTAGTAGAAAAGAGTTGTGTCTGATGCATTGGGTAACAGCGGAGCACTGCTCAGTGCATTAAATGCCAAGTTCATTACCTCCGCCAAGGAGGTTATGATTTTGGTTTTGTGTGTTTGTTTGTTGGTCAGTAAGATGATGGACAAGCAGCTGGATGAATCACAGCACATTTGGTACAGACATTGGTGGGGACCAACGCTAGAAGTGATTAGATTTTGGCTGAAAAAGGTCATGGTCACAAAAAAAATAACCAAAGACAATCTCACACACAGATTCTCATCTTTAACATGGGGAAAAATTTTTACAGAATTTGCATATCTGTCAAAAATGATCAATTATTTTGACACACATACCGTATTTTCCGCACTATCAGGCGCACCTAAGAGCCTTAAATTTTCTCAAAAATCGGCCGTGCGCCTGATAATCCGGTGCGCCTTATGTGTGCACTGAGTTCCAAAATCTGTAAAAATGTTGTTGTGCGACTTTGGTAAGCGCTCCGCTTGATTGACCGCTGACACAGGGACGTAATACGTACACTACGTACGCTGGCAGCGATAAACCAGTCTAAACCGGTCTAAGGACCCCCGAAAATGGCACCAGTGAAGAGACATGCTTACGAGGCACAATTCAAACTACAGGCTATCAGTTACGCGGTTGTAAATGGGAATAGAGCAGCTGCGAAAGAATTCAAAATCAATGAATCTATGGTTCGGAAGTGGATTTGTGGGAGAAGATTGATTAAAAAATAATGTGAGTGTATTGTTAAATAGTAGAATAAAGTTCAACTAAACTCACTGTTTTGCTTCCGTTACGTTTTAGCATGCGCCTTATAACATGGTGCGCCTTATGTATGGGTTAAGTACAGAAATAGACCCCGTAATTGAGACTGCGCCTTATAATCCGGTGCGCCTTATGGTGCAGAAAATACGGTACTTGTAATGTCTACGAAATTTCATCCAGATCTGATCCGGATTCAGGATCTAATGGCCATTTATATTTAATATAGAAATACTAATTTAACACATATTTTTTGCCATAAAAGAAATAGTCCCATGATAGTTTGACCCTCATAACATGACTGCCTGACCATGAAAGCCTACTGCTGGCATTTGGAATGATGCTGATATCATTATTAGTTTGAAAGTTATTCAAGAAAATGGTAGACATGACAGATGTTCACTTGTTAGTTCTGAAGCAGCTCTAATGTGCAGCTGGAACACTGGGGTCCTTGCCGACAGACTGCTGTGCTCTAAATGATGCATAGCTTCCTGCTAATAGAGCTGACTTGGTCTGCTAATGAGTAGTCACAACTCACAAAATGTCTGAACTAATTTCTAAATTGGCGTTACCTGGATAGAGTGACCACTTATTCTCAATCTAAGTGGTTACTTTGTCACCTGAAAAGATGCCAAAACTTAATAAAATAATACATAATAATACCGCTCCTACGGGTGAAAATGTTAACATCTTTGAGCCTGCCTGAAAATCTCAGGCTCTCATCCAGCTGTCGCTGCATAGAGTAGATCTTTCCACAGCTGTGGGCTGTGGTCTCACTGGGCTCCTTCAGGCCCCATTTTTACACAGTGAATAAGCAGCTGTCACTAACGCAGGCTTGGTCTCCTTATGTGCTCAGCAGTGCAGCTACAAACTTTGGCCAGTGGGGGCTCACATACAGTCAGCAACCTTACCAGCACTAACATTGGTGAATAATCTTTTAAAATATTTTTGTATCCAAATTATGATACAGATCAGCACCAAAATCCAATCAATTATTTCATGCCCCGTATCCATCCATCCATGTGCCTGCTGGATGTGGCAGCTGTTTAAATACCGCTTCCTTAATAGGGTGGCAGGGTCCCAGCTGACATGGGGCGAGAGGCGGGGTACCCCCTGTACAGGTCGCCAGTCTGTCACAGGGCAACATGTAGACAAACAACCACACTCACTTCTACAGGCAATTTAGTGTCACCAGTCAACCTAAGCTGCATGTCTTTGGACTGGGGGAGGAAACCGGAGTACCCGGAGGGAACCCACACAGGTGCAGGGAGAACATGCCAACTCCACACAGGAGGGTCCCAGGTCAGCCCGGGCTCGAACCAGGAACCTTCTTGCTGCGAGGCAATGGCGCTAACGACCGCTGTCCCGCCCACCCATTATTCTACCTCTTCAAAAAATTTCATCCAAATCTGTTCATTACTTTTTGAATTATGCTGTTAGCAAATGGAGGTACTAAATGGCGGTCGGAGAGACGGGTCCCTGCGTAGAGCAGTGCTGACAAACACTGACTGCAGAGGGCCCTCTGCTGGCACTTGTGCACAGACGCATGGAGTAGCATTCACAAGCAGCGAGTGCAGTTTGCAGTGGTGTTTATAAAGCACAGAATGGCAGGAAAAAAGCTGAAAAATTATAACCCAAAAGGCTTTCAATATGTCCCTGTTTGATTTTTTTTTTTTTTTGGGGAGGATGAAATGTCTTGTCATAATCTTGTATACTGTATATGTAATAATTTGGTCTCGGTCTCTTGCAAAAGAGATCGTGATCTCACTCAGCTTTCCTAACTAAAAGCTTAACTGACTGTTGGTGTTTTTGCATGCAGTTATCTTTTTGAAGATATGCACCTTGAGTAGATCAAAAAAATTTTATTAAGAAGAATTTCCCTCGGATTAATAAAGTAAATCTCATCATCTTGTATTGTTGTTGATTAGAGGGACATATACCGTATTTGTCATGTCCACCAGTACATTGTTTTTCTAAAAAGCCAACATTTTGAATTACACTGTTATATCCCTTGCTTCATTCTTTGCTTGTGTTACTCACACAAGAGATATACAAAGAGAATCTGTCATTGGGTAGAAACATGCTTTTCTCTCCTCTTGTTCCATGTTAAACTGCTAAATATACAAAACAGAGGGTAGCATGCCTGACAGATGGTACATTGTCACATGCTAATGTTTCCGTCTCTTATGTGCCAGCTTTTCAACCACATTGTGCACTGCATTTCTGACTTTCTGGAGTACATGGGCATGAAAGGAGCGTCTTTGCCTCTGGGATTTACGTTCTCCTTCCCTTGCCATCAAAACAGACTTGATCAGGTAAAGTTCTATGCATATCATAAGTGAAAGATTGGCTATGTTGTCACATTGAATGTACTTGTATAGTTGAATATTTTGATCAACTTGGTGTAAATAGCAGTACGCTAGCAGAAGTAATATCTGTTTGTTCCCTACAACACATGCATTTGTTCCCTTTCCTTTTCTGTGGGATTTCCCCAAACTAGTTAACCAATTGGATTTTAACTGCGAAGGGGTACAACCAGTGGTTTTCATCAGTATATGCAAAGAGGGCACTGCTTCTTTTTTTGCTTCAGTTCAGTTTGTGTAGTGCCAAATCACATTTATTAAAGAAGGGCAGTGTCTGGGCTCTCGTATGAGTGTACAGAGAAATGACAAAGAATGAAAGGATACTCTCAATCTTTATAGGCATGGCAACAGGGTGTGGAGCCAAACTATCTGCAAGATGTGACGACTGTCTAGACTGCTAGATGGGATATGTTCCACCCTGAATGCATAACTTGAAGATTTTGTTTTCTATTCATTAAGATATTTCTTAATGCATCAGGAGTTTTGTCACCTCACTGCTGTACAAAAGCCACAAACAAGAACTAAGAACGCTGATCTGGTGCTTTAGCTGAATGAAGTAATGCAGATGAAGAGAAATGTAGCCTTACAAAGTGTAACATTAAGGCACAGGCTGATGATTTACTACAGTTAGAAATATCTTGTTTATTGAATGTAGCCCTATACGTGTGTAAGTTCAGCAATTGATCATCTTTAACAAATGCCTTTGTCTACGGAAAACACCAAGGTTATTGAACCTCTTATTTTATTTATCTTTTAATAATTAAACCAAGCTCACAACAGCTATTGCAGTGACCCTCATACCCCTTATATGCAAGTCGGATGTTACTCTTTGTTACAGAGATGACCTCTGTCATTTGTGTAGGGTATTCTTCTGAAGTGGACCAAGGGTTTCAAAGCCACCGGCTGTGAGGGAGAAGATGTTGTCATGTTGCTTAAAGATGCTGTCCGTCGGAAACAGGTCAGTATGTACATTTTTAGATGTATTCTCTGATTTTATTGTGTTGTAATTGTGTTTAATTTTGGGTATAGATTTTTAAAAGGATTTAATTGCCTGTTAAGATACCCATAATGATAAAGTGACAACCTGTTTTTAGAAATGTTTGCAAATTAATTAAAAATCCAAAACTGAAACATTTAAATTATAAAGGTATTCAGACCCTTAGTGTAGAATAGCATGAAACAGCACATTGTTGAAGTCCCTTTTTTTTTGGTTATTGAAATTTATAATTGTAAATAAGTTTGTTGTCACTCCTTTCAGGACTTTGACTTGAACTTTGTGGCGATGGTTAATGACACAGTGGGAACCATGATTAGCTGCGGCTATGAGGACCCTAAATGTGAGGTGGGGCTCATCGTAGGTAAGTCTGTTCCCCCCCACCCACACACACACACACACACCCCTTCCTTGTTGCCAAACATTACAGTGAGCTTATTGTGAGCACACACTCAGTTTTGTTTGTTTTTGTTTTTTTGATCAGATATATTTTCACTTTGGAATGAAACGGTTTATATTTGGCTGATGTTTTCCTTTTATGACACTGCTAGTAATGCCTCTAAACATCTGTATCTCAGGCACAGGGACCAATGTCTGCTACATGGAGGACATGAAGAACATTGAACTGGTGGAGGGTGATGATGGTCATATGTGTGTCAACATGGAGTGGGGAGCATTTGGTGACAGTGGTGAACTTGATGACTTCTGCACCCAGTTCGATCACATGGTTGATGCCTCCTCTAACTACCCCGGGAAACAGAGGTACTGGATGGGTGGCATGACATACTGTGGTACATCTGCTGTGATATGTCTATGAAAAGTGTGCCAACATTTATATTGAACGGCATCACTTATAGTAACAAATGTAGAATAAACTAAGAGACAGACTTAGTTAACAGCAGCGAGCAGCTACTGTCAGACTCTCTGTGTCTGCACTGGAAAGACGGGGAGTCCAGCGGAGCTTTGACGGTCATTAGAGGAATGTTTGTCCTTTTGAGGCTGTGCGTGTGCCTGTGTTGGTGCTCAGCTAAAGACTGTGTGCGCGCAAGGGAGTGTTGGTACATAGATACAGAGACGTGTATCACACAGAAGCTAGTTTTGGGCAGAAAAGGTAGTTTTTATATATGCACTATGTGTGCAGTGGGACTAATCACCTTTTACCTTTTCTCAGATATCAATTTGCATGGTCAGTGCAAAACCTCAGTTCTTTGTGACATAGTAATTGTTGTCCATGCATCCCATTGTCCACAGTGGCACTGTGTAATGGAACCAGTAGACACAAACAAGGCAGGCGATTTGAATCACAGATTTTTATGAGTAACCATTTCAGCCTTGTATATTAGATACATTTGTGTGCATACCTAAGATGTAAAAAAGTATATAAAATGTTTTTAAAAAGTGTAATATTAGTGTTATTTAATGTGATTAAATAACGGCATTAATGTAAAGTGCGCTTGGTGAGATTATGGAGTGAATCTCATAGTGTCATCTTTAACGTCATCTAAGATGTATTTGCTCACTCAGTCACTCAGATTAAATTCCTGGAAATATCTGACAGCAGCAGCAGGACAGGGACACTGTGCACAGGCTCTAATCAGAGATACAGCAGTGCATTTACAAGTACTCAATCCTTGTGTAAGAAAACTAATAATGTGGATTTCCAGTAGGTGCTTATGTCCATTTGGGCAAAGAGTTTTTGCAGCTCATGCTGTTTATGAGTTCTGTTTCCAAGTTGTAAGGATTATACTGGAGTATAACTATGATCATTGGATTTGATTTATCAATATCTTGCTAAATTCGTCTGTTTAAAAAAAAAAAAAAATCATCTGCAGTGTGTAAGTGTAGATAGACAGGAACAGAAATGTGGTCAGGGAGAAGGAGTGTTATGCCATCCAGCACAGCTCCCCTGACCAGGATTCGAACCTATAGTGCTACTAGAGGACAAGCACGCCACTGGTTACCTTTTAAGATATTTTAATAGAACTATTTTGGGCTGATGTTAGTTCATCCTGTCAGATACCCAGAGTTTTCTCCCTACAGCAATGAAGCCACCGGTCGCTGTCAACACCTCCTGGTATTGGACACTTCTGGGCAGATTAATCATACTGTCACTCCAAATGCAGTTTGCCGTTGGAGTCTGGACATCATTAAATCCTGACAGTGCATTAATAAGAGGTCCTTATAACACCAGGCAAGATTGTAGCCTTTGATAATTTATTCGACCTGAACACAGCCCCTAATCACCTGTGCAGATGGTTCCTTTTGTTTGCTTCCTGTAGCTTGACTAATGAAAGGAAGAACAACCTTATTATGTTTTTCCCTGGAAAGAAGCTTGTGGGGGATGTCGCACCTCCTGATAATTTATTCTACTTAAACCCAGCAAAGGTGTACTGTGCTGACAGTATACCTATGAGCTATTCTGTTTGAATGAATTAGATCTGAGTTTCAGTTTGATTATAGATTTTGTGACCATAGCATAAAATAAAGGTTGATAGTAAGGTAGAAATTATTAGTATTATTGATGTGAATGTTACCAATGTGTGGCTGGGGAAAGTTTTCAGTCTGTGTGTCTCTTCTCGGACAGGTATGAGAAGATGATCAGTGGCATGTACCTGGGGGAGATAGTGAGGAATGTGCTAATAGACTTTACTGCTAAAGGTCTGCTGTTCAGAGGCAAACTCTCTGAGCGACTCAAGACTCGGGGTATCTTCGAGACAAAGTTCCTGTCACAGATTGAAAGGTGAGTGTTCAGGCTGTTCAGGCTCCTCCACTCTCCTGTTTCCCATGGTACTGTAGGTAGATGGCAAAGCTGCCATGTGAGATCACAATAGTCAAATCGACACAGTAGTAGGCTGTTACAGTTTTACAGTGTTCATATAACCATCACTTAAATAACAGAGGGGATAAGTGCTGAGGGGTAGAGAGAACAGAAGCCAAGACCACATGAGGGTACATGAAGTTACATCCACTGTTTGCTGTTTCTTTTAGTTCATGAAATTTAAAGTAACATCACATTAACATTTGAAGAAATGCATATTTTAATGTCTGTTTTCTGCACAGGTTGTATTTATGTTTTCACTTTATAAATCAACAAATTATGGGATGTGCCCAGAAGTGGCCAAACTTTTGATTTATATCTTCCTACATACTACGGTGGCTTGGTACACCCTTAGACTAAAGTAGGCCTTTAAGAAATGCAGATCTTTGCTTCGTTCAGTAGACTGTCTAAAGCTGTCTGACTAAAATGATATCCCAGTGAACAAGTCCCAGTTATCATTACCATCCTGTGTCTGTATATCAAGTGACTTCAATTGATTTCACTGTCCTTAAAAGTGAATATTTTCATTCCCTGCTCACAGTTTCAGTAGTACAGTACACCGTACACCTCATTGTTAACTCTTACTTGAAGCACAGAGGATGATGATAATGGATTGTTAGGAATGTTTCATGTTTGTTAATTCAAAGTACTGAACTGGAAAGGGGTCCTGTGGCTGTCTGAGGATACCAGATATACCTAGAACAAAACGAACATGGACTTTATCGGTAGAGTAACTAGCTGCTTACACACAGAATTCAAATATGTTGGTACAGTTAAATGTAATTGATTAAGCCTTGGTCACCACAATGAATAACACTGATTTTATTCTCGGGCACTGTTGTTAAGACTCTCACTATGTAAATCCTGGCAAAAAGCTCACTAGTTCCAACCAGAACTCCATTAAAATAGAGAGTTTTGGATACCATGTTTTCACATTCAATCACATTCTTATTGACGCTGGCTTCACTAAGCTAGTCTTAAGTCCAACTTTACCACTCAGTAGAAGTGCATTCATATAAAAGATCCAGGGGTTGTTTCTACAAACCAGTCTGAAAAAATACTGACTGATCACCTTGGTAAAAGAAAGTCACTGCAGCAACAGAAACGTCATCTCTGAAATAAGAAACAAACTACTGTACAGTGGAACAAGAAGTAGAAAATGTGCAAATACTGAAATGATAAAAGCAATAAGACAATGTCTGTGGCTACGAGAATGAAGTACTCTGTGTGTAACTGGGTTTATTTTCTGTGTTTTTGTCTTTTATATAAAGGCTGTAGAGGAAACCCTACTTCTAACCTGCATCTGTCTGAGCTACAGTGATTAAAAAACCGCTTTGAACCAAAGTCAAGTTAACTTGTGATTAAAAATGTGAATGAATGACCACACAGTTTTATCTTTTAAGCAGTGTTTTTTATGATCAGCATGAAAGTGTCTTTGTATGGATGAAGTGCAGTTTAGCAGTGCTTACTGTACATCATCCACCTTTGTAGCAGTGATTTTAGTTTATTTAATTTGTTTCAGACGTAAAGTCCTTAACATGTCCTGTATGTTAACTAGTGCAGAAAGCAGCACTTTTTTTCATGCATTCAATAACCCTTGTAATTTTTTTCTGATCCCAAAGGGACCATCTGGCTATGCGACAAGTCCGCTCAATCTTGCAGCACCTGGGCCTCACCAGCTCCACGTGTGATGACAGCGTATTGGTAAAGGAGGTGTGTACTGTGGTGGCCCGCCGTGCAGCTCAGCTCTGTGGTGCTGGCTTGGCCGCAGTGGTTGAGAAGATACGAGAGAACCGCAACCTGAATCATCTGTCCGTCACCGTGGGAGTAGATGGCACCCTTTACAAGATGCACCCTCAGTAAGGAGCAGTTATGTCCTAACTGGACTATTCTCTCATTTTAGGATTCAGACTACTCTGCTTGTGTTGGTAGGACACAGAACTGCAACTTAGATTGTGAACCTAGTTTGTTATATTTACTTACTTTTCATCAATTGATGCAGTGCATCCAAAGTGTACTACGTCTGCCCACCCTGTTGGGAAGGTTACTGTTACAGCACAATAAAGAAAGTTATGTTTATCATACTTCATAATTACCACAAAGAATAGGGGTAGATTTTCATGCAACTGCTGTTGTACTAACAATTTATTTTCTTTCCTCTCTCACTTATCTTAAAGTTTTTCCAGTGTCGTGCAAGAGACGTTGCAGGATTTGGCACCCCAGTGTCAGGTGACTTTCCACAAGTCAGAAGATGGAAGTGGGAAGGGAGCAGCACTGATCACAGCTGTGGCCTGTAGGATCCAGAATGGAGGGCAGCACTGAACCCCAAGAACCACAGCTGATGCTTACTGGGTTCTTGTTGCTCAATATGAAGCTGTGTACACTTTTACCAGACTTTAGATCTTTAACACTGAAATGTTTAGTTTTACTAACTTTGTGTTTTCATGTCCACTCATTCACATTAGTGTGAATGCGAGTGTTTTGCTTAGTCTTTGGAATTAAAGAGCAAATTTATGATGTGAGCAGACCTTGAAGGGGACAGTCCTAAATTAAGCTCATACACTACCGTTCAGCTGGTGTGTGTGAGAGCAGCTGCACCTTCTGTAAAATAAGATTGTTACAAGCTTTGGGCCTCATTTTTCTTACACTCCCCTTTATTCATTCACTTTCAACCTACACCCAAACCATGTGAGGGAGGTTGCTGAAGGAAATCATATCTTTGAAATAACCTGAGTACATCCATGTGATTTTCTTTTTTGCATTAATAACATTTTTTTCTCATGCCTTTTTTTTCTTTCACAGCTATTTTAAGAATAAGCAAAAGATTTGAATAAGTTTTATACAGCTGTATACTTTTCTTTTTTCTTTGACTTTACAAGTATTTTATACTATTTTAAACAGACTTAGAAATAAACATGTTATACAATTTCACTTTTCTTCCCTGTGAGTAAAGCATCTGCCATCAATATGAGAAGACAGACTGACTAGAAGTGACTGAGATGTAACTGGAGCCGAAGCTTATTCGTAGGATGTTTTCTTGCCTTCACATGTATAAATCCTTAGTGCGTAGCCCATCAATATCTCCTACGGTATGGACTGATGACAGCAACAACCTTATTCTAATCCAAATGAAAGAGACAGGGGTACCAACATGAAATTATTTTGGGTAGATTTAAACATTTGACGAAAAACTTCAATTTTCTTCTCCAGGAAAGAAATGAATTACACCACATTAACAGCACTCTTGGGGATACGGGTTTGACAGACTACAGAGGTCAAATGAAGGATCGGTTCCCGTCCTTTTAGAGCTTTGTTTTTATTTTATTTATTTTTTTTCTATTTTGCTCTCATTTTTAATAAAATTTCAAGATACTCGAAGAACCTGACTTCACTTTAGCATTGTGGAGTGTTGTGTGTAGATTGATGAGAAAAAAATAATTTTGGGATGAAACTTAACAGAATGTGGAAAATGTTCCGTACTGCCTGCAGTATCGATGCAGGAACCGTTTTTAAACTTTCTCCTGTCTGTTATCTTGCTAAATGCTGTGATGCCCTTATGTGCCCACTGATAGGAGTTAATGTGTCTAGTCTTGATTTATTTATTTTTCTTGCCCTTTTTGTATTAAATAGAATTTGTACTTCGTTTAAATGGTGTATTGAGGTAGGAAAAGTGGACATGACCATCCATTGCATCCAGCAGGGAGGGAGTTCTGCATAGGTCTCGTAAATTCTGCAAATTACTTTCACTTTTAAGAGGAAACTTTCACTAATTACTGACCAAAGTAGTGTTAGTTGTATGTTGTTTTTTTTTTTTTTTTTGTTTTTCTTGAAAGAATGTATGTGCTATATGTAACTTTTTTGTTAATTTTTTTCCAGGGAAAAACCACTGAGGTTAGTAACGTCTTTTACAATACAGTAGTACCCTGGCCAGGACAATGACACTTATAAAATGAGACAAGGCCAACACACTTACAGGATAAATCTAAAGTGGCAAAGAAAAAAACAAAATAATTAAAATGTAATTAAATAAACATAGATGAGATAAGAACAAGGGGAAACTGAAAATCACGTCAGTGTGGTTAAAAGACAAAAACAGGAGCACTAAAGGACTCAGCAGTGTAGTTGCAATAGATTTGCATTCGGTCAGTTTTACCAAATTTAGAAGACACATTGATGACAGTAAGCTAATTTGGCAAAGTCCATTAACTCTTAATAAGTTCTCTGTCAAGTAATTAAAAAAACCAGTTTACATACTGTGTAGTCAGACGGGCCTATGTTAGGCTATATAGACGCTATGAGTAGAGCTGTACAGCTGTGCTTACTGTCCAGAGGGACTGTAATATCATTAATGACCTTTAGTGCAGAAGTAAAGGTACTGTGCTGCTTTCCGAAGCCAGAGTGATGCTTTAACATTTGCTTGTATAAAACCTTTCATTTGGTCACTTATGAGTGCTTCCTGAATTTAGCCAAGACCATGAAGAATGATATCTGGTTGAGTAACTGTGTCCAGATACAAAATACTCCAACTGATTGCACTATAACTTTTCATCTGCTTGATATACAAAAACACTGCTAAAACACAACGTTATATATTCTTATAAAGCTAAAATTTACGTTTAGTTCCTTGGAAACATTATTTTCAGAAAAATACTGTAGCATCGGAGTGGAGCAGCAGCACCTGGTGGGATTCCCCATAATGCTAGAGGGAAGAGACTGGTGGGGTCCCCTAGAATGCCCCTCTAGCCGGAACGTATATAGTTCTGTGTTGATGGCAGTGCTCAGTGTGTTCCTGTGTTCTGTGGTTGCTGTTTGTTTCTTGGCTGTCAATAAAAGAGAGAAAGACTGGCTCTGGTCTCCTGACCCTTCCTTACCCAGCAAACAGTACAAACAGGGCTGTCTGATTGAGCTTAGAGCTTTCAGCTGTATTTAGCCATATGAATTTAGCGTGCATAATATTCAGCCTAATTAGTGTTACTTTACTTGGCTTTACCTAACACAATAATCACTACCATACCCAGACCTCTCTAATGAGCTTTCATTTCTTTGAAATGCCACAAAGAAGACTAATGAAGTGGATGTCATAAATTGATGAGATGCTTCCCTCCTTGTAGAAGAAAGAGTGCAGCAGATTGTGCAATGTCCCCACACTTTGTACAGTTTGTACTACTAATCAAAGTGTATTTCCAGTGAGGACCCTGCATGCAGGTGTTCACCAGAGATTAGCCAACATGGAGTGAAATAAAGACTGAATCATCAAGATGGCCCAAGAAATAAGCTATTAGCGAAATACAGACCGAGTCTAGATCAATTGGAAAACAAATTTGGCATCTCTGGCCTGTGGCTAAAAGTGTACTTATATCTGAAAGAATACTGATTTGTATACTAACACTACATCAATATTTGAATTTGGAGTACCTCAGGGCTGTCTACCTGACCCTCTGTGCTTCTCTTTATAACTTACTCTTGGTCAAATTGTGTGTAGTCATGTGGCTGAGAGTGATGACAGGAAATTAGCAGGCTGATGGCGCTCTGAGGCAGATCATCTCTGTTCCTCCTAGAAGATGAAACTTGGATTAATAATGTAAGGGGAATGGATTTTGACCTTGATGGGTACGACTTGGTATGCACAAACAGAGAGAATAAGATGGGAGGTGGTGTGGCTTTGTACATAGATAAAAACTTTTGTATATATTTTGAGAAAGTCGAGAAAATGTCAAGGGCGGTAGATAACTTGCTGGAGTGTGTGACTGTAGAAATACTCGTGGAAAAAAAAAAAAAAAAGGTTGTAGTAAGCTGTATTTATAAAGCACCTGGAGCCAGCATAGACAAATTTAATGACTGGATGGCGAAGAACTACTCGGCAATAAGTCATAAATTAATGTTCATATGTGGTGACTTCAATATAGATTTGTTAAATCCTAACAAGCACACAGGAACTGAGGAGTTTATTAACACATTATATAGATGTAATTTATACCCAAAAATTACAAAACCAAGTAGATTAACAACCCAGCATGCAACACTAATAGATAATATATTTACCAATGTTATTGACAGCAAAATGACAAGTGGATTACTTATAAATGATATTAGTGATCATCTACC
>NW_018127892.1:1588863-1611738 GCF_001952655.1 Monopterus albus | reverse complement strand
ACAGGTTTAACGATTAATCAGGTGTAACATTGTGGGTGTGGTGTAAGAATGTTAACACTATGTAATATTTCTACTTGTGTGATGTAGAAGATAATTATCAAAGTATGTAATTATGTAAGAATGTTAACAGTCTGTAATATTTTTTAGTATATCACTAGCGTGGTGTAGAACAAAATTATCCATGTAGTAATACTGCTTGCAAACCAATGATGGTAAGATGATGTTATGGGGTAGGACTAGATAAGTCTAACTTCTTCCTACTCCGTTCAAGCATGTACTAGGTATAAGCAAATTGATAATGCATTTGTGGATATGTGTGGAATTACGTGTGTTGACATATTGACTATCTTTACATGTTTGAAAGAATAAATCAAATCAAATCAAATCAAATCAAGATCTTGAAGAGGAAACAGATTTTGACACAGCACTGGTATGATTGCCATTACATTTATGGCTGTTTACATGGTGAATAAAGTCTGTAAAGGTTGCCAGTGTGACATACTGTATGTTTTGTTAATGTTGGTGTTCTTGCAGTTCCACCTGCCAAAGTAGGAGCCCTATATCAGGTGAGGCTTCTATGTGTAGTATGAGAGGGAAGGGACCAACAACCACATGAGACATAGGTTTGAGCACTTGTTGTTAAACACAAGGCTTCTAAGGCATGCAAGTTACTACCAAGGCACCTAAGATAGCAGAATAAGTTGCCTGAACTGCTTCAGTGTGTACAGTAGTACACTCTGAGTGGTCTTTGTTTGAATCATTTATTTGGTAACCACCACATGACAAAAGGAAAACAGGCATACAAAGCACAAATAATAGGCACATTAAACATGAACACATATTGTAAAATGCTGCAAAAGATCTGACATCATCACAAACATGAAATACTGCTGTGGCAAGCTAGCGTAGCTTCATCTCCTCAGCTGCACCCACATCCAAATGCAGCAGTGTATGCAGCAATGTTACCATATCAGTCTGTTACACGTGACAAACAAGCACCATGGACAGATTATGAGACAGTGGGCCCCTGGACACAGACAGGCGAAAGGCCCCCCATCACTTCTACATAAGACCCCGATATTGAGGCCATCCTGTCATTTAGCAGTTGTTTTGTTTGTGTGGTCTTACTGGTCATCTTTCATCTCCTTCAAGTCATTTCATGTTACAAAGTTGCATTTCTTCTCTTTGAATTATTTTGTCTATAAGACGCAGTGTCCTGTCTTTTCATTGTCTTTTTTTAAGCTCTATGACTTTCAAACTAGAAATATATCACTTTTTACAAAAGGTCCTCTGACTCTTCAGGCCCTTGGGCCTGTGTGCAGTAAACCCATCCAGTAATCCATCCATGGTAAATACACATATTTTGTGCAAGGTACAGCGTAGGATGAATCACCTAAAAACTGATTCACCCTACAGGCAACTAGGATGCTATAGATTACACAGGAATGTAAACAACCATATTAAATTTTAACCTGGAATCTACTGTTCTAAAATACTCAAAGATTGGCTTAAAATATCAGAAGTAAATAGAAACAGAACAACAGCCAGTGACACAGCATGAAGAACAACACACAGTAGGTCAAGGTCTTACACTGCAAGCCACAAACATACAGTAAGCCTAGTCTACAACATCTGTTTTGGTTCTTCTGAGTTGTCCTCAGGCAGCACTAAATCATTTCATGAAAAGCATTCATGTTTAGCACTTTATATTGACACCAGCAATAAATTCAAATGAATTCAACGGTAATAACAACAAACATTTCCTCCCACTCTGTAACAAGCATACTTTGTCCATGACACCTGAGCTAGCATGCTTCTAATTAACAACACAAATGTAAATACATGAGAATGGTTATGTAAACAACAAGCTACGTTACCTTACAAGGCAAAAATATAAACTAGCGGTGTACAGCAACACAACTCATCAAGTCCCTGGTAAATTACAATAACAACATTGCTGCACGTGTTCACAAGGGCACAACCCAGAAACACATTCAAGTTAAAATACATCAGTGACTCCTTAGCAATACTGATTACACCAAAACACAAGGATCTGAAAGAATACTTTTTTAACATACATACGTGTAAATATTTTTATCATATCCAGTTGTTTGGTTTTGCCTGTTGTAGATAAATCAACACAGGGCACATATATTTTTTTGATATACATATATTTTTGATACGTAAATTTGTATTTAGATTGTACACCAATCATCCACAACATCAAATCCACCTGGTGGTTTTAATGTTGTGGTGGATAGGCTCAGGATGGGAACCTGGATGATCTGTGGCTATGCAGCCAGCTGTGATGCATTGTGTTCTGACATGTCAAACATGTCAATTTTTCCCATGCTGCCCCTGTCCACCACAACATTAAAGAGCCCATGGCATGCTTTTCCTTGTTTTCTGACTTATCTACAATGTTACAACAGTGAATTATCATCTTAAATGTGACCTAAAGTTCAAAAAATGAGGCGAACGTATGTTCTAGTATTTCTATGCATCTCTATTTGAGGTAATGTCAGTGTTTTTTGTTTATGCATTGTCCTGGCTTCCTGGCCAGTGTTGTGTCGAAAAGTGTTCCCCTGTCAAGATACTTTATGTTTCTGCTTTTCAAAACTGGGTTTCATTTGGTGCCCCCCTCAGTGCCTGTGCTTAGGATCATGCTAGGATTCACAAACTATCCTCTTGTTTTCAGGAGGAGGCTCTCAAGTTACATTTTTCTGAAATAATTAGAGACTATTTGGAGATATGACAGGTGCAAAGCTAATCTAGAGGTGCCCAGGATTACACCATCAGGTGGATTTAATGTTGTGGCTGATCAGTGTATGAAATAAAAGTGTCTCTTTTTCTATAGTGCACCACAGACACTACGGATGCAAACACTGCATGTTATTTACTGATAAAATGGTGTTCATCATGTGACACATCAAATTCCTGTTCTTATTCATCTGTGACAGAAGATTTTGAGATTTGTTATTGTTTTTTTTACATCAGTTATAAACAAAACACCTCTAATTTATATAAGAAAATATCTTGATACAGAAAATGATTTTAGAGGAAGAAGTCATTTACTCTTGGATAAGAGTTTGTCTTCTTACTTAAAAAATAAGTTAAAAATTACGGTGTAATTGAAACATAATTGTATAAATTTGTTAAATTGAAAAGAAATGACTCTTTAGAACATTTTAATGTCAGCTGTGTGCAATCAGTGTGCTCCTCCACAATGCTTTTTGAAAATTTAGTACCGTACAGTACTACTTTAGTAAAGTACACTATGTACTGAGAGAGCAAACCAGTGAGTCAGCATAATTACTGAGTTCCTCATATTTCCGGGGTAATTGTTACCAAAATCTACTTGCTATTTTTTTTTTATTATTATTATGCAGGTGGTTCAGTTAGGGAGTTAGTTGGACAAATTGATTAAAGAGTTTGCTTTTATGCTAAAATGTTACCTTTTTCTTTTTTTCTTTCTGTATTTTATTTTGGAGAATTTATAAAAGAAAAGGTCCAAACTGAAACAGTTGAGACTGAGATCTCCTGATTTTGGACCGAACCATAGTTTGGCTTTAGTTCCGTAATTGTAGGATCCTACACTTCCCATAATGCAACTTAATAAACCTAGCCTGCCTCCTAAAAACTTCTTTCAAACACCAGGCCTTTCAGCTTGTAACGCAGACCTTTTGTTAAAATGTTCTAATCAAGTCTCACGCCCATGCAAAGATTACCTTGATGAGTAATTTTTTTTTTAATTTTAGAAAGCAAGCTTTCACAAGCTGAGTAGTGCTACTCATGAAATATTAATTTTTACTTCATTTGTAAAAATCAATAGCTACAAAACCTGAAAAAGAATGATGTTTGTAAATATTTCAAAATTATGGGAAAACCTTCAACTAATCGTAACAAAGTACATTTGCTCTGGAGCTAACAGTAAAAACTATGTTTGCTTGACATGCTTTATAGTTTATTTAATGTGCTTTAAACGGGCTGTTAGCTACCATGACAAGGTACCATAAGATTACCACTCACTATTTGTATAAAAAGTATCAGAAATAGCTAACATTAGCTACATCATAAGTTGTTAACCTGTCTGGCAAATATGATTCCAAATCTGTGTCATTACTTATGAGTTTGAAGCTGCCTCTGCTTGCAAATGTTGCACCAAAATCCTGTTGGGTTTTGGGGAAACAAAACCAACTGCATAGAGCTTTGTGCGTAGTTCATGGGAGGCTGGGAAAGTACAGCGCTGGGCTGGTGTCACACAATGAGATTAGTAGTTTTCAGGCAGTCAGTTACCACGATTTAATTGGCCACTTTGGGTTTAGAATAGAAGCAAGGTTTCTAACCACATTTATAATTAATGATTTGTTTGTGCATGTTATTTACACAGACCTTCTGTTATTGATTGGTTGAGTATCATCATCATCACACAGCTCACATGTAGCATACATTCTCTCTTCATTATATTGTGTTCTTGTTGTATTCTTCATTATGCTTTGTTCATTGGCTGTTGTACTTTCATTATGCTTCTTTCATCGGCTGTTTTACAGATTTTTGAGATTTACATTTTGTGTTACCTACGTACTGTATCTGCCTTATATTTCACTTATACTGTGTGGATGGAAAAGTAAGAATTTCATTGTACAGGGAAACATGTTTCCTCACTGTGCATATTACAATTAACACTTGACCTTGACCTTGAGTGTATTTACAATTTAATTCCCTCATTACATTCACAGCGCAACCCACTTAAACAGCCTTACATTTAACATGTTTAATGTATTGCTAGTTTGTTCATCAAAAGATAAAAACAATTATCCATGTGTTTCACTGTACATGTGGCTTGTCGTACTTTTCGTATTTAAATATTAGTTGTAATATTTTTAGTTCTTTTTGTTCTGTTCATTCTAACTCTGTGAATATCAACTTCCCCATCTCCATAACCTCTTTCCCAGTATCAACTGTTTCCTCTTATCTGGTAATAAATATCCTGCTGCTGATTTGCTGATGTTATATGAGATTGGCTTGTAATTATAACAGCTCCAGCTTCTGTCATGTGAAGACAATCTTAGATGGGCTGGAAAACCAGCAGTTGCCAGAGCAACAGTGAAAGTGTTTGTTCAGGATCAGCAGTGTAAGGCTCATTGAGGCTGTGTAGCATATGATCCAAGACTCCCTTTGGATGTGTGAGCAGGGTTTGAACTTTACTCTGAGTTCACTTTTTTTCATACTTTACACAACTACATCTGTCACTTTTTATGTGGACTACAAAGTGCCACATGATGTTCCAGGAGAGACTTTGTGCTGTCTCCTTGTTCTTTCAATCTCAGCTTTGCATTCTGGTATCTAGTGTGGCTCTTTGGAACAGCTAGAAAACAAGGATAACATATTAGAGAAGCTGATTCTTTTCAGGCATCTACAGCCTTCAGCTCATTTTATGATACAGGCTCCATTTTGAAATCAGATGCTAAGATTAATGATTAGTTAGTGTGGTTAAGCATAACTTCTAAACCCATGCAAATAAATTATGCTCTCTTTGTTTAGAAACAGCAAAAATTACTGACTGCAACAAGTTCAGTATTTCTTTTTTTTTTTTACATTCTTCCACTTGAATGTTTTAAAGGTGTCATGATAATACTGTATAGTACTTTGATTAATCCAAACGTATCCAGGTGGAGGTTAATTATTGTGTACACTCACAGAAGTTGAGGTAGTTGACCAATAGCTTTTGTGTGAATCATTAATGACTTTTATACATTTGCAACTGGCACTGTACAGTTTTTCTTTTTGTAGGAAGGCACTGTGACTGCTAGATGTCTTACAGTGTTTTAGCTTTTCCAGGGAGTTCAAGTGTCCATTTCATTGAATGTTAGCAGCTGGCAAGAACAAAAAATGTTTCAATTGATTGTAATATGATTGTATTGTCATGATACAAGTGGGTTTAAAGCAAAGTTAATCACAAAGTAACTAGATAAACTTAAAAAAATGAATTTTTGTATTTTTACTTAGTATGGGTTCTACATTTGTTGCCAGTCCTTACTGAAGTAACTCAGTGTAACAGCATGAACATACTTTACAACAACATACAATATGTTGCATCCTGCAAGAAAGCATAAAAAAAATCTCCCAGAGACCTTCAAGATCCTACAGACAGCAGTAGCAAAGCACACACCAGTGACCTTTAAACAAACCACTGATGACAAGCAGCTAAATGTGGTGTCTGATAGGTTCTACCTCAACAACATTCCTTCTGTCCAAAAACATTGTTTTTAGCGGTTTTAATTATCTTAAAATACAGTGACATGAACAACACTCAAGGAACTTGAAGTAGGTCCTTTTATAGTAATGTCTGTCCTTATACCCTGATGAATACTGGACATCAAATGTGAAGGCTCACAATCTTTATGATATATTTTAAATTTCACAAAGGCTTTCCCTTTAAAAAGGGTTCCTTTGGATTAGTCGCTCTTCTCGGTGGCTTCACACACTGAGCACATACAGTAGATGTACTGTACGTACTCGGCCAGCAGCTTTGCTGACAGGAAGAGGAGACATTAACAACAGACATTACCTTGATCATGCGTGTTGGAGGTTTGAGGTTTGCCAAGTGTGATAATGGTAACTGAAGCCCCTTGATTAATGTGTGAAACTGATCTAATGATTAAACTAAAGTGTCTATAATAATGACTATAATAACCACAAGGTGCGTGCACATGGTGGCAGCTCCATTGTGTCATCTGTACTGTACCTGATTGGATAAGCATGGGTGTTAGCAAATTTAAGTGTTTGTTAAAGGTGAGGCACTGCCTAAAACTACAGCTGTAATGTCTAGCCATCACAACAGACTTGTAACATCTGATAAGTATAATAGTTGCTTCTTTCTTGGGACTACAATGCAACATACTGTATTATGGCTTTAATGGATCATTTTTGGGCAGCAGTATGTCTCAAATATCCCATGCCTGATACAACAAAACTGCCAGTGACCCTCTGTGACTCTTCAACATTACTGCTTTTGTGAAGTACAGCTACTATTTCTACTCCTTGATCTGAAGGACTTCTCTCAGAGTAGACCACCACACCCCTCACCCTTGTACTCCTATTCACCTTCACCATGTCAGTCAGCTTGTCTCTCATTATGAACTCGATTTCTCGGCCTCAGTGCAAAGTGGTTATGACTGCTAGTGGCATCTCTGAAGTCACTACCTCCATTTGGTGCTTGCACAAACCTTTCTTTCCTGCACCACCTGGCCATCCTAGTCCACAGCTGGCACTGCACAAAGCAACAGAAGGGCCTGGACTTGCACACTGCCTGGAAGCCCCTCTTAAAGTTCTCATTGTAGTAGCCATAGATGATGGGGTTGATGCTAGAGTTGGAGAAAGCCAGCCAGTGGGCAAACGGGAAGATGTAGCTGGTCAGAAGGTCCAACTGGTCCCTGTCCAAGCCACCATAGTCTGTCAGCATCATGAGTGTCCAGAGTGGCAACCATGACAGCATGAAAAGCAAAGCCACCAGGATGAGCATTTTTATCACCTTGATCTTTTTCTGTGATACCACCTGACCACCCCTTCTGTCTTCCACCTGGACTGTAGCATTGGCCAGCTGTGGCTCTCTGTTTGTGACAACGAAGGAACACAGTTTCACTCCGATGCTTCCATACATCACGGTGATAACGATGAGGGGCACGAGGTAGATGTGAGCAAACAGAACTGCTGTGTACACCTTTCTCATCTGAGGGTTAGCAAAGTTTTCATAGCAGGTGTACAAAGGGAATGTGTGGTTGAAATCATTGTTGTAAACCATGTAGTGAAAAGGAACTTTTTCCACAGTTAGCGCCACTGCAGCAGGGCACATGATCACCACTGCTAGCACCCAGATTAACATGATGGCTGCCTTAGCAACAAGTATGGTAGGCCTGGGTTGTAGAGGGTACACTATACAGCGAAACCTGTTGTAGGTAAGAAGAACATTGCCACTAAGAAGTTGGCTAGACATGCACATCAAGAATAAACAAATAAAGAAAAGAAATGGAATATAACTAGAGAGTTCGCTAAGGATATGTATTACATATTAATCTTTCAATTATTTTTTCATTAAGCCATTTAGTTCATGATAGATTCCCATCTCAAATTAACAGAACCTACAGTATAGTCGTGATATAAAATTTCAAATGAAAAGATCCAAATGTTTAAAGTAAAATAAGCAAATATTTTATATAAGATGTAATCACAAATTTTTGGTATATTTAAGCCACGTTAGCAGTGGGGCTCAGTATTGGACTGAACTATATCAACTAGTGCAGGGGTTTTCAACTAAGTGTGACTAGGGAGCTCCATTCTGACAAAGAAGTAACCCAAGGACTATTGCTGTGGGCTAGCTATACCAGATGGGCACTTTAATCCCGAAAGTCACCTCGGCTTTTTCTAAATGTTATATATTTGCATAGAATACATGGAAATGTGTTTAAAATTTTAATTAAACAAAAGATTCATTCATTGGAGCGACATTACAGAATGCTTGGGCAGGGACAATATGCAATGCCTTCACTGACCACCAGGTGGCCGCGGACCACTGGTTGAAAACCCCTGAACTAGTAGATGCACTGATCTGAACATTTCTCAAGTCAAGAGTCAAGATTCTTTATTGTCATTATGCATAGCACAACAAAATTTCTTCCGGCAGCTCTCGGCTTAAAAGACACATTATTTACATAAATAACACAAAAATTGTACAAGTCAATATAAAAATATTAACAGATAAAAATGAAAGTGTATGGGACCAAATCAGGTCAACATCATATTAGCAGCACATTCACATTCATAGCCTCCTGAAGATGAATCCTACTTAATTTGATGATCTTATGACTACCATAGCACTACCATGAGGTAATGGTTTTGGAGAAATGTCTCATCAATTATTGGAAGGAATACAAAATTGTACTGATGCAAAACTAATGACATTTCCATCAGCCTTGGCTTTGTGATTATTGCTAATTAGCTAATGTTAGCATGGTCACATGCTAAAATATAATGAAGAACATGGTGGACACCTGGTTGTATTATAAGAGCTACAGTAGCTACTGTGCTGCTAGCATGGATGTATTATAGGAGTTGGATCCCAGGCTCAAAGATTGCATTAGGTCACATGAATGAAAATTGCTTGCCTGTTCATATGCCAAAAATGTTATCTGCTTTCTGGGTTTGCAGCCCACTGTCCATGCACATTAGCTCCACAATGGGGTCAGTGTTAGGTTACATGTGCCTACTGCACATGTGAAATGCACATGATAAAAAAAGCAAACCTGAAAACTGGAAAACAGTTTTGGCTGTGTCATAGTCTTAGCACCAAGTCTGACTGATATTAGATAACAAACCACAACATACACTAACCTTTCGACAGCGATGGCCACCAGGGTGAAGACGGATGCAGACACAGACACACCCTGCACAAAGCCGCTCATCTTGCATACAGTGTTGGAAAAGGGCCAACCTGTTGAAAAACATGACAACACCAGTAGTACACAAGCTACAAAGTGGTTTTGCAGGTAATTATTGTCACACTCTTGAGAAACTGTACAAATTAAAGTTGACTCATGCATAATTTAGTACAGAGGGAATATAGTGTGGTAGGAAGAAGCTTCAAGCAGTCTGTAGATATTCTTGGTTTAGAACAGGATCTGCCCACTGATACTTCAATGAATCTATTTTGTCTGCACACTTGTTACCCTCTCTAATGTTCAGCATTTGAAGGTATGCCATTTTATCTTTTTTTTGTTATGAAATTGCAAAGAAAAACAATGTGAGACGTGATAGTTCCCAGCAAACACCCGATATTAGAGAGGCATGCATGTGGTAACTATATCACGTTGGTTGGTATTTTTTGTATGTTTGTGATACATGTGATAGAGGTTCAAAACCTGATATCTGCATATGACTCATTTTGGAGATCTTTGGACATCTCATACAAGCTGAGTGTTTTGACATCTGGCAGAGGCTACCTGTGTCTGTGTCTGTGTCTGTCTGTGGGTGTACGCAGTAGCGCTAAGGGTTAGGGTTAGGACATCTGGTCTGGTCTTATTTTGGACATCTGTTGACATACAAGACAAGACAGAATGTCTATCTAGGGCAATTTTTGACATCTATGAACATGCATTACAGATTTGGATGTCTGTTCAAGATTTCCAAAATAAGTACGGTATGTATGTGTACCTCTAGACAAGATGTGAGTGGTATCTTGATGTCTATTTGGGACATATTTTTGGAGGTCATCAGACATCCAACAATAACTCAAAACATTGCTACCTGATTTGGACCTGTTTTGAATGTCCACTGATGTCCAGCATAGGTTTTGTATCTACATGTCTTTTGGGGACCTTCATTGAAGCTCATTAGACATCCAAAACATATGCCAATGTTTTGAATCTGTTTTGAATGTCTAATACTGATAGACAGCAAATGTCCAGATACTAGACTGAGTCTTCACATCTCAGTCATGACATTTGCTGGGAATACTTGTGTCACATTACCTAATATGCTAAATTACTTTTCCTCAGACATAAATGCTAGCTATTTTGCAAATGTGTGCTGATCAGCTAATGCTGTCTCACTTTTGAGCAAGGAGTAACTACCTTAGAGCTAATAAGGTAAGAGGTCCTTCCACCACATTGTGTAACACTATACCATGTTGCAGAAGTGTGGTAAAATGTGGTGAACATACCAAATGAATGTCCAAAGTGAGCATACAGAGGATGCTCAAAAAAGACATCACATGAACTTTCATTGTAATCCTTGTGAAGACATCTGATGGATGTTCAAATTGTGCTGAGAAAACATCCAAAATATTCTCCAATAGCTTTAATTCTAGCCATTTTTTCACTGTCTGACACAGAACTCAATTAGATGTCCTTGGCACGTCTCTGTGTTTAGTGGGTTAGGACATGAAACCTCACACCACCTTTTCTTTTCCACATGATTACTGTTTCATCTTCCCTGTCACAACAGAAATGGAGGCTGCAAAGACACCTGACAAGGTGAGTACCTTCTCTCCCATTCATGTTCAATAAGGAACGGGAAATTGCTTGAAAGGAGCCTGATGGGATTGTAGCAGCTCAGTGAGAAAATTTCAAATCAATGAACACTGACCTCAAGATGATGAAAAACCACAGCACAACAGGCAAACATCACCTACCAAATAATACAGTACCTTCATATTTCCACTATGAACAGCCATGAAAAGAAAACCTGAAATACCAGTCGTGTATAATAGTTTTTTTTTCTTTCACTTGTTAACAGTTTTGGCAACAGGACCCATTGTCTCAAAATACTTAACACAGTTCGTAGAATCATACACCCAAAATGCAAAACACTTCACACACCCTGCAAAACAAAGCACTATACACATACAGTAACTACAACACTGATCAAACTCAAACTTTTGCACCAAATGCCACCCATTTCATTCATATTAATGCAGAAAACCAGGTCATTCCAGAGGGTTCCCGTACATTCTCTTGCCACTGTATTTGGTCCACCACTGTGATGGTACAGTAGACGCTTTGGGCAAGCTTGAAATCATTCATCAAAGTGCTGACCTGTGTGTCAGGCTTGCTCTGTTCCACCTGTCCCTCTCTTCCTCTCCTTTTCGCAGGTAATCTGTCTTGGGCTTGGCATACACCTTACTTAAGGGCTGGGCTGAGGCTTCTACAGTGCCAGTTCATTGCAGACTTATGCCACAACACTTTGGCTCCTATTACTGGAACCCATTCTGCGTCTACAAAGATCTCTGACCACCCGTCTCTGAGTCTCCTCTATTCACCTGTTACATCCTCCTTGTCTCCCAGGACCGGCATACTGCTCCTCAACTCTCAGATCAGTCAGATTGTCATCCTTTGGCTTCACTCATTCTGTCCTGTCCTCCCTGTTATCAGAACCTGCTGCCTCAGACCACCACTTCCAAGCTACACCACACTGCTCTTACCCGTCCTGCTGTTAAGACGTGAGACTGCAACCTGCCACATCCTTCTCCTCTCATCGCTGCTACTCATCGCCTGCTCTACGCCTCCTGTGAACGGACAAGTTCTCACTCACTGCTTCTTGCCAACCCCGAAAGTCTGAACTATCCTGCCTCACCAGCAGCGATTCTAATAAATCCCTTACCTTGAACCGAGAGTGCTGACTCCTGAGTCCAGTTTATCTACTCACTTCTGTGAGCAACCATAACACTGTGCTGTTAGTGAAGTCACTCCACTGTGTCATTCTGTTGAATCTGCTTCTGTAGTAACCAACAAGTGAGAGTCTGTATAATGTCAATGCCAGTGAATGTCTGCTCAGTCTACAGCATCATTCTTCAGTGTCTGATAGCACTTTTTAACAGGCTGCAGCTTTATTGGACAAATATTCATCAGAAAATACACAATGCTCATGCACTGTGTATTTTATATCGTGGGACGTGCAGCACATGCAAGACTTAAATAAAAAGATGACCTTGTGTCCACTGGGTGTTGTGCACATCAATATATATGTATTTATAATAAATATGGATGTCAAATATTCAATTTGATGTGCCTTTACTTTGCGCATGAGCAGATCCGTCTCATAAGTGGAAAATCTTAGTGACGTCCAACCTGGCAAGTCCGCTAATATGCTAGCAATCCGCCAAACGTTCAAACTCATATTTCTCTTAAAGAGGATGTGAGGTTACACACCTCTGGTTTAATGAGGAAATCAAGTACAACCCTTTTACTGCTTGCACTGGTGCTTGAACTGCTTTTCCTCACTGTCAAATTACTGAAATGAACATGGACACACCCAAACATCATTTGCGCTAATACATCTTGATCAGACGCTGTGGATCCTCAAAATAGGGCCAATTGAGTCAGACCTGCATTAAGAAATACACAGCATGACTGAATTAGATACAACACAATAGGCTGCAAGAAAAACACGTCTCCTTCCTCACAGCCACATGTCTGCTCAGGATATCCTAATGAATATAAGCATAGTCAGTCAACTTCATTCTGCTAAAAGCATAATTCTACATACAGTGCCTCAGGTGTGGTGATAATGTATTGTTTTCTTGCTAACAGTTCCAAGCAGAGTTGTGTGTGACAAAGATGACAACAATATTGTTTAAAGAAAAAACAAAATAGAATTAAAATAAAAGCTGGTCAAGACAGCCATAATTACCAGTGCCATACAGCATACCTGCAGCTCAAAAAAGAAATGACACTGTTTAATATGGCGGTGTCAAAACTAATCTTGTTCAGATGACCAGTAATTTGGGTACTGTTTGAATCATAAAGGGATATAATTAACCAGGTTGTATTTCATATAATGAATATGATTAAAACAGTTTAAGACATTACATATTAATGTAGCAATTAATTAGGCATACTGCATACACAGGCCTCGAGCTAAAAAGGTCAAAGGTCAGTAAAATGAGACACTACAGCAACTAAACTGTGTGCTTCTTTGTTCAGATTAGTTCTGCTGGTTAACATCCTGGCTGTTAAGCTCTTCACAGCTGTTGCTGCTCATCTGTTTGAGACCGATTCCTTACAGGCACCCTGCAGGCAGCCAACACTGGCTTTATGTTCTCTACTGGAACACTGCAGATGTTTTGAAAATGATGATGAGCAGAACTGTTTTACTTCTTATGGCCATCTTCCCCAGTTAATACAGAACGCATTACACTTACCACATTTTGCTCAGACTTGTGCCGTATCTTGGAGGTAAAACCACCTTTGTTAGGTTTAACCAAACATACAACTCTAAATTTATTTTATAAAAGAAAGCTATAAAAACAATAAATACTGTAAGGTATATTACTGAACACCAACCAATAGATAATTTAGAATATTACAGATCATGTATAAGACTGTCAACATTTAATAAAAAGAAATATCCAAAGGATGTTCAAGATGAGAAAATAAAATATGAGAGCAGTATGTTTAAAAACAAAAAGTTAATAACAGATGTCTTTCAGTTGCTGGAAGAAAGCTGTGGAATAAACTTTGTGATGATCTGAAGAGGTGTGACACATTTAGTAAAATTAAAAGATTGATAAAAGAAAGAAAACAGAATTTTAATGTGAATGTAAATTTGTGAGAATATGTTGTATATAGTTTGTGTTATCCTTTTTCTTTCATTCTTTTTTGACTCATCATATTTAAAATATGTAAGTTGTGATGTTTGAGTACTGTTGTAAGACTAGGTAAAATAAACAATAGCATCTGCCTACACCTTTTTTCTCAATAAGGTGTATGTACTATGATAATTAGATTTTGTTCTGTTTGCTTTGGGCCAAATAAACTAAAAGCAAACTAAACTAAACTGGGATGAGCGAGATAGTATGTGCATTGTTTTAGTGTTGCTATAGTAACTCAGTGCTCTAGAGACTCTGCCCACAATGTGCATTTTGAGCACAACGACTGCTCTGCTGATTGCCCTGACCTGCTGTGTGTACCTGGAGAGCAAAAATGTTTCTTAAGATTACAATGAAGATTATATTTAAACTTTTTGGCAGGTGCCCACCTGATGAAACTGTAGAATTACTGTATCTGCATTGTCACACATAAATTCATCTCGATCACGTTTCACTACTTTAGTTGATAAGACATGGATCATAATTCATTCAGAGGGGTAGCTAAGTAGGGGCTTTTGATCAGATTAGTGGATGTGATGGTGAATGATCAACTGAGCAGTGTCAGGTTTGCCCAGCTCCACCTTCCTCTCTTCTTCTTCCTCACACTAGCCTAGCCCTTGCATTGATTACACTATTCAACACACCTGCCCCGCTTCCCTGATTACTCACCAGCTGCACCTCATTAGTCTCCTCCATACTTGTACACTGTTCACCAGTCACTCCCCTGCCAGTTCTTTCTCTGTCTTCAGGCCAGTGGTTGTTTTGTTTTATCAAGTTTATGCTAAGATTGTCTTTGTTCTCTCTAGTCCTTGTTAGCACCCTAGTCGTTATCCTGCCCTGCCGTCTCTAGTGTCTTCTTCCTCTTCGGACCTCTCCTCTGGACCCCCCTGGATTTAATCTACACCACCAGCCACCGCCTCCCAGGTCGATGCACAGTCTCCCTTACCCAGTTTATCCCTGCTCTTCTGTCTACAGCCATCATCACCTCCACCTCGACCAGCCCAGGAGTGACCTCTGTGTCCACAGCCCGGTACATCATCATCCACCATACCACTGACTGTTTTTCTGCTGCTGCTGATCGACATCCGTCATCTACCTCATTACTCCTCCTGTATATATGTCACTACCTTCACTGTAAATAAACCTCACTGCTTGCCGCTGTGGCTCAAAACTAAGGTCAGGGTCACTCCTAGATTTTGGCAACAGGTTTGACATATGCTGATGGACTGCATAGGTTGTTATGGATGGACTGAATATAGTGCGGCAGGATGATTAAGACTTAGTTTCATTACGCTGGAAGAAATTGCCAGACATGTGATACCTAATCTCACTGAAGCAGTTTACAGTATAAAGTTACTTAGATCACTGGTGTAACTCGCTGTTATGGGTATGTACAGCTGGGCGTCATCTGCATAAAAATAGTGTATTTTGTATTTATGAATGATGTCCCCAGGTAAATGCTATTTTAATAAGTAGTCATTTAAGCCCCAAACATAATATTTTCTTAAACCTATGATCATTTTGTGCCTACAGTACTATATACTTTATTACTGTAGCCATGAGAGCAAGATGACCGTGGGCCTGATAACAACTGATAAACGGCTATGAAATGGGCCACTAATGTTCACCAGCTAAGCATTAACATTCCTTTGCCAACTTAATATTTTTCATTTTCCTTTTTGTCAAATGTCATAAATGTATAAATTCAGTGCTATGTTTAGTACTGAGGTCATAGTTAAAGGTGGTGTTGTACTGAACTACATTATATTCAGATATCTCTATATTTTTTGTCCTCCCCTGCTTAATATATGAGAGGGTCAGAATATTAGGAATATTGGGGGTAGATCAGTCTAAAAAAAAACCATAGGATGCCACTAGCACATTCTGCCACTGTTCAGCCAAGCCCATTAGAAATAACTAAATCATTTTTACTAATTACAACAAATCTATTGCTCTGTTTCATTGAAGATGCCTCCCAACCATAACAACAATCACCTTCTTCGTTTTAAAACCTGTAGAAATAGAAGAGATGCTGTGCTTTAATAAGCAGCTAGTTAAAAAATCCAGTAGGCAACTCTCTGACAACTTCACAGACAAATAAAGAAAAAACCCGATCTCATTTAATTATGTGTTAATGAATTTAAATGTATTTCTGCAGTGCTCAGACCTCTATAAACACATTTCATTTTAATTATCTCTGGTTCTCTCCTTTTCAACTATCATATACACAAAATGGTTTGTAAAGCATTTAGTGCAGACACTGCTCTTCTGCTCACACATTCTCTCACGTTCTTAATTTGGTCTCTAATGAAGAGGAAGCTGTTTCTTGGAGACAAGGGGTACACAACTATTAACTCTATAATCAGTATGATTACATGACTGATAGCATCACTGCACTCATTAAGGCTGAGTGTAACACAAACAAAAACATTTTCCATAATTTCTAAGTGAGACTATTACAACTGCTGTGGATGTAATTGACAGCACTGAGATATGGAACAGAAACCCTAAAATATTTAATAGATTTTAGTTTGTCTTTTATTGAGCATAGTTAAGTGACTGACATCTATTGCTATTATCTTTTTAGATACCATGACTTTACTTTTTACTTGGTTTTCACCATGGTTTGTGGTTGTATTTCCAAAAATCTTATTTGGAGAAAACATTCAGCAAATATAAATGTAGTTTTGTACTTTGTATCATTATTTCTTTTTGTTCTTCATTGAAGAAAATCGGTCCTGCATGTTTCCTTTTACGTCTTATGAAGCTTAGGCAGCAGTTCAATGAGGACGATCTTCCTCACATTCTGTTTGTTCCTCAGTGGGTAAATTTCTCCTGATCTATTTCTCTCCATCAGTCCTCTTCCCCATGCTGCCAAATCTCCCTCCACCGTCAAACCGGATGTCACTGGTCTCATTGTTTGCATTTGCGTTTCTCCAGATTATTAGTTACCGGGTGTCATTTTTTAACATGTCAGTGCAATTCTATCATAAAAACCAACACAGGACATCACAGCACATGCATATGAAGAAAACCAATCAGGTACAAGAGCCAAGGCACTTCATGGGAAAGCACAAAGGGGCAGGTAAGTGTCATGGTATTTCTCTCAGAAAACAGGTAAGTTTCAAACTAACTTCTCTTCACAGGTTTCTCAGTCAAGTCAAATTCAAAGTGTTTTTTGTCATATGTACAGTTAGGAAATGTGTTTCCCTGTGCAATGAATTTCTTACTTTGCCGTCTACATGAATGCCACACAATGCAAATGAAACATAAAGTAGATGAATAAGTAACACAAAATCTAAGGCACTTTAAGCAGCAAATGAAGAGATATAGTAATAATATATAAGAATATAATAAGACAATATATACTACATGGGAGCTGTATGTGCAGTAGTCAACAGTGATAAAAGGCAAGTTTCCAAGCTTAATTTTTTTTCAGAGGTTTCTCTAAAAAAGCAGGCGAGTTTCAAAACAGAATTCCTTTCCACAGGTTTCTCAGAAAACTGGTAATTCTTCAGAACAGAGCTCCTCTTTAGGTCTCTCAAAAAAACAGGTAAGCACAAGGCTAGAACTCACAAACACAGGGAATAGGTAAGAATACAGGCAGGTAACACAGCAAACCCACAACAGGCTCAGACTCTGGGCAGAATGCACGGGGCAAGGTGGGGCAAAGATGAAAACAATCTGACAAACAGACACGTGGCAGATGGTCAGTTTATAAATGGTGAGTGATACCAGATAATGGATTGCAGCTGGGACAGAGATGGGTGCAGCTGGGCGTTAGCAGCCGGAGGAGGGGGAGGACGATGGAAGTAGGCCTCTGAGGAGGAAAACTGAGGAACCAACAGGATGACAACAAAAACAGGAAACAATATCAATAGTTTGATAATGCATGGGTATAATGTGTGCATGGATGGTAGGGAGGTAAAGCAGATGTATGGGATCACCAGATGGAAAAACAAAGAAGTCAGGAAAGACTGATGACCTAATTGTCAGCCAGGGGGCTAACTGAGTGACTCTTGTAACTGGGTGACAAGCCATGATGTGCTTCAGTGCTGAATATAGAAAAAGGTGGAAACACAGGACGTATGTGTGTGAGTACTTTATGTGAATGACAGGAGTTGGTGTGATTGTGCTGTTATCTGTGGGGTGAGGCAGGGAGACACGTGTCACACCAATGTAAATTATTTGTTACAGTTACAGTGTAGCTACACAGCCTGCACACTTTACGCTGCAGTTGATGTGGACCTCCTAAAATACTTCACAACAAATCAGGGCAATGGCAGCAACAGAGAAGGTACAGTAAAGATGTTACCTTTTAGCTTTGTGTGAGACCTTGTATGTACTCCATAGGCCAGGCACCAGTCATTGAATGAATGGCATGGCTGGCACCAGCTGAGACAGTCACAAAGACAAACTGTCCACTTAATGAAAATGATGGATTGTCCAGCTGCTACTATTTCAGCAAAGGACACTTAATACTAATATCCTGAGGACTGGAGTCAGTGACTCTCTTTAGTTAAGTACAGTAAACAGTACAGTGAACAGAGAGTAGCGGGCTGGACTAGTTTTGCTACATAGGATGGGCAACTTTCAAAATTTGGTTAGTACCTATTAGCTAACTGTGAGACTTTATGATCATGCTAAATTGATCTGTTTTTGTCTGCAACACACTGGTCACAGTAAGGAGATACAAGAGAGGTGAGAGGGTATATACCTGTGATGAGGTTGTCCACTAGTGTTGTAGGGATGCAGAAGATGCCCACCAGTAGATCACTGATAGCCAAATTGAAGATGAAGAGGTTAGTGACAGTGCGCATGCGACGGTTTTCCAGTACGATCAGACATACCAGGATATTTCCCACCATACAAAGCAGGAAGATGAAGAAATAGGCCACGATATAGCTGGCTGCCACATACACAGAGTGCTGATAGTAGGGAAAAAAGGTAATGTTGGTTCCATTGGCGGTGCTATTGGTCGTGCCATATAGGCTGATGTTTATGAGGACTGTTGTGGCTGATCCCTCCAAATCCATCCCTTCCTCTCCCATGTTGCCCGGTATCGCCATCCTTTGGCTGAAACAACTGCAGGGGAAGTCAGAAGGGGATGATAAGAGATCATCACAAATACAACCAGAAATGTCACATGGTTAGTTGCTTTGTCAAAATATACCACAACTCTTTATTTTGTAAATATCTCATTTAGCAAGGACATTTCATTTGTAAAAATGTGTTATATCAGTTGACCAGTCAGTAAACCCTTCCCCTGAATGCCGATTGTCCAGTCATAGTTTAGTTACAGCTGATTTGTCGATTTCTTAACTTACATGCTGCATTGTGCATGAGGCAGTAGTAAAAGGTTTACTCTGCATTTTGAGAGTTTGAACTGTTGTTTATTTTTTCTCTACCCTCCCATCTTATCCTCCTGAATGATCCGATGGAGCTGAAGACTCATCCTGAGGACAGCTGGGTTCATGAATGATTAATGAGTTTACTGTTAAACTTGGAATCTGTGAGTAAATGTTTCTAGTCCAATGTTCAGAAGATTTTTTCAGCTTTACATGCAGTTTCTCTCCAAAATGAGCTTGCACTGCACTGCCTAATCAGCTTAAACCCAGCCTACAGGCCGAGCCTACCACATCAGCTCAAACGAGTTTTGTTTGGTGCCAGGAAATTACCAAACAAGCACAGATACAAATAATAATAATAATAAAATAAACCTGTGTGTTAGGAAAACTGGATGAAAATGAAAAGCCCTAGAGCTGGCACTGTGCCTGCAGGAAAACAGAACCCTATGACAAAGGGTGGTCGAGCCGGTGGACTGGAGGGTGTGAAGGTGTGCCACGGGACACCGAAGCAGATGATGAATCTGACTCCAACAGAGTGTGCTTTATATGGAGAAAGTACTTAGAAAGTTTTTTAAGTGTGTTTTCAATATCCCATTCAACAGTCAAACATCAAAGTAAGGACATGGTACTCTGTCAATTTCATTGTGGCTTCTTAGATAACCCTGTTTTAAGTTAACAGTCTTACTTCTCTCTGGTTTGAAATGTTCACTGTGTGCAGAGTTCTTTTGTGAATAAATGCTGTAATTTCATTTTTACTGAGCTTCAAGTTGTCTAAAAAGAACACTGACTAGAAGCTTGAGTATGTCTTTGCCTTTCAGCTGTGGAATTTATGTGTAGACAAAGGGAGCAGCGGTGATAATACAGAGAGGTTTTCAAATCAAACCATAAGTCACTGCCAAGCTACTTGAATCCTTTTGTATTATTGCCTAATGAGATTGTTGTGGGATGCAACACGTAGCAAAGTAATTACATACAGTATGACAGCCTCATTACACAACAGGTTTTCAGGTTGTGAACTTTACTCTGACATGTAATTGAGTGTAAAAAAAAATGGGGAAACTCCTCAGGAGGTAGAGTGGGTAGTCTCCAAATGGTTTGAGCCCCAGCCTGTCCAGTCCATGTGTTGAAGTGTCCTTGAGCAAAACACTGAACCCTGAGTTGCTCCCGGTGATGACACTGGTTCGTGAATGTGTAAGTGCTTGGAAGTGCAAATGGGTGAATGGCCAAATAGTGTGAAAGTGCTTTGAGCTATACAAATATAAGGCCATTTACCATTACAAAAGCATGGGTAACCAGTGCTCCACCATGCCTCAGCTTTAATTTGTATAGCATATTTTATAGATGGAGGCCATTCAAAGTGCTTTATAGGCAAAGACAATCATTAGCAGCATTAAAACTAGAATAAAATCAGTTAGGACAAAATGAAGATAAAACATTAAACTACATAAAATCAAAAGAATAATAAATAAAACAAAGCATCAGCGAGCAGTTACAGCTCACTAATAAGTTATATAGGTTTCCCAGAATGCAACACCGATCAACCAGGTACAGGAAACAGCCACGTTTTCAGTTTAGACTTGGTTAAGATCAGGGGTTGATTAGAATGCAGATGGAATCCACATGGTACATCTAAGCACATGAACAGTGTGGCCAGTATATAAGCATGAGGACTCAGCAGCAGACTGTACAAATAACAGTGAACCAGATTGTTTAGTTTATACCGCTTACATTGTGCTATGCTCTGCTGTTTTAGCTCTAGTAACGATGATTAATATTCTGCTTCCGCTGACAGACAGCAGTTGTGTCTCTTCCTGTAGATGAAAGCAGCGAGCAGAATGGCTGCATTTGCCAGGCAGACTGTTTGGCTTCATTCAAGATAATCTGTAAACACATCCAGGCTTTATAGTTCCTCTGTGTTAAAGACTTTAAAGCCACAGCTTCTCTGTTGCTGCATTTTGTGCAGTTACTTTGACTGCACTGAAACAAAAGTTTACAGCATTTAATTAGGTTTTTTCTTTATTTTGTAAGGAATTGTACCACTTTTAAGGCTTAGCTACATTTTTCCAGTTATAAAGTGTTCAACTAAAACAGAAACTGTGATTTATGTACCACGATATTATTTTGCTAGTACTGTGTTCAATTTGCATTATTTGAAACCAACATAGCAGATGCTCCATTGTCAACTTTTAGAGCTGTTGTGTGGCAGCATTCCAGTTTTCCCATTTCAAGAAATGACACAGGTGGAAAGGAAACTCACACAATCAATTTGCAAATACTGCCAGCAATACTAACTGTTAGGGTGATTTTTATTTTTAGTCTTCATTGCGAGAGGCCACGGTACGTGGGTTGCGAATCAAAAGCCTGGAGACTGTTGAGATAGTTGTCATGTTCACCATATTGTTTGATATCTGAGCTCGTGCCCAGAATAATATGGGGAGAGTGATTATCAAACTAAGCAAGACAAAGACCAATATTGTTCTTCTTAAGCCACAAAGGCCAGGGTGTCTAAATGGATGCCATGGTCGTCTGGTAGATATTTCCATGACTCCTTAGAGGGCTATTATTAACAAGTTGTCAAGACAGCACTCACCTGTATCGGTTCCTGGGCACCTTCAGTAATCTTGCTCCTGCTCCCAAGCCTGGGCAGGCATTTGAGCAGGGTAGAGGAGATGAAGTCCTGAGCAGGGCATCCTGGATCAAACAATTCACATACAATGTGTCACCACAGACACATCCTTTTCCATCAGGATGAGGATAAAAGAGAAAATGTTATGTGCACAGAGGCAGGTGATGAATCATCATGCAGCATATACTTTTGAGATGCTGAAAACAATCATATTACTTTACCCGGCATTCTGATTTACAGGGCTGAGAAAGGAAGTGCTTGTCCACACAAACAAAAGGCCAGACAGGGATCTTCATCACTGGCTGACGTCACTGTGGTGACATTTGTGGTTTAGCAGTCCTTCCTGTGGTGTCCTATCATCTACTATATGTGTGGAATCCACGCACAGGAGGAAAATGGTGTCCAGAGAAGATGCCTTGATGCTGGTTACAGTGAGGAGGAGGAACTCAGGACACCATACCTGTCCAAGGACTGGTTGCCTCCAAGCTGCTATATGCTGTAGTGTGTACTATAGTGAAAACAGCCTCCTGAAGGACACGAAGCAGCTGGCAAGATTAAAACAAACAGGTATTTGTATTATGTGTGCTGTGCTACACACCCAAGACGACAAGAATAATCACCTTTATTTGGCCAAGTATGTTGCACACACAAGGAATTTGTTTCCGGTACAGAAACCGAGGCAGCCATCTGCAGCACCAACTCACAACGATGGCTCTAACCATCGGGGGCGGGGGGGGGGGGGGGGGCCGGGCCTGGCC
>NW_018127892.1:1575462-1588360 GCF_001952655.1 Monopterus albus | reverse complement strand
CTAGTGTTCCCCTTAAGCCACAAAGGCCAGGGTGTCTAAATGGATGCCATGGTCGTCTGGTAGATATTTCCATGACTCCTTAGAGGGCTATTATTAACAAGTTGTCAAGACAGCACTGGCCTGTATCGGTTCCTGGGCACCTTCAGTAATCTTGCTCCTGCTCACAAGCCTGGGCAGGCATTTGAGCAGGGTAGAGGAGATGAGGTCCCCCACATCCTCTTTGTGGGCCGCCTCTGCCTCTCCTCTGGAACTGAGCTTGCGGCTGTCTCTGGAGCCCTCCAAAGGTGGGACAAGCTGATGCCCAATGGCCATGTTGTCCGCAAGCATAACAAATCCCTTGCCATCTTGTTCTTTAACCACCCCTACCTCTGCAACTGTGCCATTGCCCTTCCTGTGATTGTTGGTTGGGAAAGTAGGGTCCATTCTGGGCAAACCGCATTTAGGATTGAGACATTCATGGATACATCTCACAGAAATAGTAAGGACATGACATGTTAATGGAGATGTGCAAACAAACCGGAGGTACTAATGCAAAACCAGCCACTTAGTAACTACCCCTAAAGTCTTTTCTCTTGAAAGAGTAGACCACAGTGTTCCACATAAATACAAATGTGTCCTCTATGTGGCTTAACCTAATATAGTTTGGCCTCTTCTTTTTCTTGTTCTGGTGTTCCAAGTTGAAATGTTCTAGTCAGGGGGATAACCTGCTTCAACTAGTCCAGTGACACAGAACCCAGACACTGGTTAGCACAACCACTAAACTGTCCATCCATTCATTATCTATAAGAGTTATCCTGAAGAGGGTCACAGAGGGCCTGGAGCCAATCCCAGATGACATTGGGCAAGAGGCAGGGTCCACCCTCCCGCCCCCGAGCGCGGCGGCGACCGGGGGGGGGGGGGGGGGGGGGGGTTCAGTGTCTTGCCCAAGGACACTTCGACATGTGGACTTCAAACCTCCAACCCTCCAGTTGGGAGACGACTGCTCTACCCACTGAACCACAGTCGGATAGACAAGAGGATACACTTCATTTACCCTACACAGCAGGCTACCACAGAAACAGGTAACACTGTGAAATGCTCAAAGTTCCAGTTGTCCAAGGAACATATCACTAGATGTTGCTAAGTCAAACATGCAGATTTGCTCAGTTGTCATGGCAGCTCTTTTACTTAAACCTCTGAACACCTATTACTTACCTCAAGCATTTTTTTTTTACCTTTTCATGTTTTATTCACACAGTGACACAATCCACTGGCTTTGTACCAGTGCCTTGCACTAGTATGGATTATATGTGACCTAGTGAAAAGTACAAGACTTGATACTCCAAAGTAAATAATATGCGGCCACGAAGATATACAAGAAGGAAACATCCATCTCTGTTACATGCTGTTTAAACAGGTGAGAGAGAAAATGGATGAGGCGCTGACTTTTACTGACCCTGCCAGAAAACTCAAAGTTCCAGTTGTCCAAGGAACATTGCATCTAGGGGGATGCCTCTAAAATATGTCAGGGAGTTACGATACAAATCATGATGTCACAGTAAATACAGGTTTTATCAGTGACATCAGAGAAGAAACTTCTGTTTATTTTTTGTGTGTGAACCCAATATTATATTTGCATTTGGGTCGTACAGCACTTAATTTGTGACAACCTCATAGAGCTATGTTTTCAATGTAAGCTGCTGTAAGCTGCACATTCCTATAAAATTCATTTGGTTGTGAAGGATATTGCTAATAAAAAATAAATAAATCTACAGGCCTGTTTAGTCTGAATCTAATTAAGTGTTCACCTCACAAATTCAGACTGTATATCTATCTATCTATAAATGGTAAATGGTTTTATACTTGTATAGCGCCTTTCTATGCTTTTACAGCACACTCAAAGCGCTTTCACGCTATTTGGCCATTCACCCATTCGCACTCCCAAACACTCACACATCGGTGTCATCACCGGGAGCAACTGGGGGTTCAGTCTCTTGCTCAAGGACACTTCGACATGTTGACTGGACAAGCCAGGCACTGAACCTCTAATCTTTTGGTTAGGAGACGACCCGCTCTACCTCCTGAGCCACAGCCGCCCCCGTGTATGTATATATATATATATATATATATATATACACATACACACAAGTCTCTATCTATAAGAACTTTACTCTTATTTTTTATCTCTTTCCTAATGCACATTCCATTGCTTGTTGACATGTACATACACATTGAGAACCGTTGTACCAGGGCCAAATTCCTTGTGTGTCTGACACACCTGGCTAATAAAGCTGATTCTGATTCTGAAATTCTTCTGTTCTGCAGCTCAGAGACATCTGTGAATACTTTCTTTTCCAAATTTTGACAACAGCACAATATTAATTCATTTTTTTATACTGAATGTTTTTAGAACTGGATCAACTTTAACTCTACAGTGATTCTTCCAGCTGCACAAGTTCTAGTCCTGTGTCCTAAACTATATGCCCTGACAATCATTTGGGTGTTTCAATACCAACAAGGCTCTCTTTTTCCTTCCTGTAAAACATTTTTGATGACTCCTCTTTAGCGTAGGACCATACATGTAAATGGATTCAGTCAAATGTGATTTAGTCAACCAGGTAACCTGCCCATCATACAGTACAAAACCACACTTAAATATTGGCTCCTGCTTTGTAGCAGAGTAATATCATGTATCACAGGGGTGTGTTTGGTTCTCAGCTGGAAAATACATTGGTCACTTTTCCAAAGAATGTGTCACAATATCACAAGCACACAAAGGCACTGTTAGAAATACTGGGGCTCATAAAAGAATACAATTCTGGGCCCCCTGCGCTCCTCTTCGCCCTATAATACGACACACTCCTTAGTACTATAATATAAACTATACAATTAATATAACTATGGGCTTTGATGTAACTTTTGCAGAAAAATGACTTAGTTCACTCGAGCCATACTACACACTCTAAATTGAAACTGATACTTTCTCGTCTGAAAAAAAGAATTTTTAAAGTGACATACTTTATTAACTGTAAGATGAAATAATAGATCTGAGCCTGGCCCAAACTCTGCTGCCAATACTGACAGCAATGCATCCTGGAACACTTGGCTGCCCCAAGCCATCTCCCAAAGCAAAACATAGGGGGAAGAAACTGCACTTCTGTTGTCTGGACTGGTAAGCATTCAACTCAACTCATCTCAGTTCCATTCAGTTTATACAACACCAAATCACAACAGCAGTCATCTCAGGACAATTTTAGAGAGAAAAACTCAACAAACCCTCCTTGAGCAAGCACTTAGTGAACTTGGCATGAGCTCAGGTAAAGTAACTCTTATTTGCAGATTAACACAGGTTAAGGTGATACTCTTTCCTGAGCAAGTTAACAAAAACACACACAAATACAAATACTCTGGGAGATGAAAAGGAATCACAAACAGCCAGACGAAGCAAAGGCAAAGCGGCATTGGGAAAGATTAGAGCCAACACGAAGGACATAAGAGGCAAAGATCCACGATGTCGTGACGGCACGGTGAACAAAAGACTGACAAGGGAGTGAGAGAAGTGGGGTGATAACAAAGGCCAGATCACACAGCGATAATAGACAACAGGTGTGAGTAATGAAGGTAATCATGGGCACAATCAAGCTGGGCCAGATGAGGTGGAGAAAAAGCCAGTGCACAAAATGACTGCAGATCACGTGTCATACGGTTTGGGTGGAATTTGTTCATTTTTCACTCATCGTTTCCTCGTGACGATTTAACGGTGGTGGGCAATGTTGAGTTGTAATCAAGTGGTCAACAACAAAAAAAATAAATCACAAATGCAATAAATAAATTCCAGTCTAAAGGCTTTTTATTCATTTCTAGAAGAGTTTTTCTTTTTTTCTATTTGTGTATTTTACCAAAAAGCACCTTCATCATATATGAAGTAAATGTCCTGAGTTCTCTGGCCTCTTCTCTTTTTTTTTTCCAGAAAAGAAATTGCAGATAGTTTGACAGGATTACTGTTTAAGATGTTTTTCAAGCAATTCCCTAGTTCTAGTTCCTAAATTCCAATAATCTGCTGCATCTTTTTATCTTTATCTGATAGTAAACTAAATAGGTTCTGGACTATTAGTCAACTAAATGAGCAATTTGATGATGTCACCTCAGGGTTTAGTAGTAATTTTAGTATTTTGAAATTTTATAAACAATGACTTAATTAACTAATAAAATACACGAAACGATCCAGTTAATGCTGACAAATACAGCCCTACTCCATTCTGCTCCACACTGATAAGACACACCCACTTTAAACTATCCATCTAAAAGAAGATATTTAAATTCCTCTTATTAGTAAAGCAAATCCACACATTCTGTCACCCTGAACTCAGTCACATTATAGAAGTTAAAATGGCAACTCCACCTGTTTTACACATCCAAGTCTGTTTACAGGTTTTGGGAAGTACTACTAGATAATGTGATAAGAGTTGTTCAAATTACTGTCAGGTGCAGAAAATACTGCAATTTTTCAATGTAGCAGGGTATTTACCGACACTGATGTTGTAGGAGACACCGGGGATGGTTGTAACACCTTTTGTTTGAGCATTACTAACTCCGTGGCTGTCAGCTCTCAAACTCTCATACCTGGTACCCATATTTGTCTACTACAAAAAAAAAACTCACTTGGATGACAACTACACAATCACAGATAATGTGAGTTAATGTCAATTTATGCAAGAATTGAATTGAAAAATAAAGAATGGTCAGTCCTGAGTAATGTGAACATTGTAAAGGGACAAAAACACTTTAGGTTAAATTAGGATTAGGTTTTAGGCAAGTAGTGGTTGAGTTTTTGAGTTTTAAAAAATGTGCAACTTTGTCTAAAGTATTGTTTCCACTTTGTTATTATGGGTTATTGAGTGTAGACTGAAAAGCAACACTGGCAATTTTATACTTTTAATATTAATTCTACAACACAATAAAACATGCAAAAGAAGGATCTAACTTTTTTTTACAAGTTCAGATGAGACTCTGTAACTACTAAAAATAGTATTCCTGGAGCACTGAAGTTTCAGGGACATTGCAAGGACCTTCTGCTATGCATGTCTGTACTCCATAGTTCTTCTGTTTTTACAATCAAAGCAAAAAGGTTTTACATTACTGATTTAAATGGCAGTCTGTGTATTTGTATGTACTGTATATGTACTGTATTTGTCCAGCTACAGCTCAACCTACACAAGGGACAGAAAGCTCCTCTGGCCAAGTAATTGAACATACACTAACAATACACGTTATTGTGCCCTCTTTGTCATTGCACCTCTTCTCTGTACCTTTTCATCACCCATGTGATGTGAAAGAACTGCAGCCTTCACTGGAACACTTAGAACTGCTTCCCAGGAAATGAATGGAAGTCAGTGTAAAGTCCTGCAAAGTGTGTGCGTGTGGATGTTCATGCACACAATGTAGATTCTCATCATCAGCGGCATCAGCATCTCTTGGTCACTGGGATCAGGTGATAAAGGGATGATCATATTGTAACAGTTCATTAAAAATGTTACAACCATCCCCACCCCAGTCATTGCATAGCTAACAATTGGCAAAAAATAATCTTAATAAAAAATGATCCTGAAACCTGAAACTCAGTTTTTGTTTATAAAATCTACAGTGTAACTCACAGACATTCCACTTCTTCTGTCAGCTCATAAAGGAAATGGGAGTTTTTGACAGTGATATCATCATTGCAGCTCTTTTCTGACTGGTCAAACTGATCCGGTGTTACAACAGTCCCTGGTCTCCCCTAAATGGGCACAGCCACAGCTGTGTTCATTTGAATACACATCTGCCTAGGGTCAGGTGCCACGTGCATATGTGTGGACAACAAGGCGGCGTAGAATAACATGCAAGTTTACAGTGACTGAACCCTAATATTGTTGAAGGAATCCACAAACATATTTTGGAACTACAATCATGTAGTATCCTGTCAGTTACATCATCCATTATTTTGTTCAGTAATTGAAGCATGGTTTGATCTGAAAGCCTGTAAATGTCCCTCACCTCTGGCGAGTGATGCAATTTACAGACACCCTCTCCCTCCTCCTGTGTGTTCCTAACAGCGATGAGGTCTCCATTCCTCATGTGTTCTGCACTTCAGTGAGCGCAAATGACTATCAGCTGCCACCCTGACAGCATGGCTGCAAATTTTACACCTGCTTTCTCCTGACGTTACATTTCAGCCATAGTTCCCTCTGACGCTACGGTGGGAAATCAGGTGCTGAAGGTACTTGTATAAGTTTCTGTTCTCTCCTCTCTGATTTTTGTATCCCTTAAAATACATATTGCATGAGAACAGATGTGAAAACACATCCTGTCAGTGTTTAGCGCAAAAAAAAAGAAAAAAGAGCTACAAAGCTGTAATAAATACCCCCCTTTGTGTCTGTAAAGCAAGCTGTGTGAGGGATAATAAACTGTCTCAAGTGAGGTTCAGAGCTTTGAATCCAGTGGCTCATCCTCCAGGAGTCCCAGCCTCTTCTTTATCTCCCTCCCTTTCTTGTTCATATTGTGCTTTTTTTATTCTCTCTTATGTATGTTTGTTTATTCCTCCAGCGTGTGAATGGTCTTTAGTCTTGCCTCTTGTGCGTTTGTGTAGTTTGTCCTTCTTCCTGATCTGTCTGGATAGGAGGTCGTGTGGCCTGGGTCCGCTGTGGGACCTGGAGGCCGCTCATCCTCCCAATCACGTTCCTCAAATATTTTTACAGTTTGTCCATCTTCTTGAAATTTACCTATGAAAGGGGTTTGGGGAAAGTTTTTCCTGTTGGGGGTGTCATATGTTGTAAAGCCCCTTTAGGCACATTTATAACTTGTGATATAGAGCTAAATAAAATTAGACTTGACCCTTGAATAGATATTCTAATGTCTGTCTCACTAAGAAGGATGCTCCACTGCAGCTGACTGTGCTGGATCTCTCTTTGTAAATAAGGTGCAGCTGGTGTTTTTCTCACATTTTACTTGATCTAGATGCAAACTATTCAGATGTAAAGTAAACGGCGTTCAAATGTCACTGTCCAATGAACAACACTCCTGTGTCTGAAAACAACAAGGCAGCAAGCACAAGCACCTGCATGGAAAGCTTTTTACCTTCCTGTCACACGCCAGCACTGTAAAGATAATTATACTGAATGCTTCCATATAATCACCCATATGTCTTAAAGAGGATCAGAGATAATATGCTAAAAAATTATGGTTGTCATTTTTCCTACATCAAATCTTTTTCAGAACTATTTCAGGCAATCAGGTCTCAGGGTGTTAGTTTGAGTGAAAATGTGCTTTTAGCAAGTACATGCTGGAACATCCATCCTTTTCTCGTACTGTACTACTGTTCTTCTCTCAGTTTTTTTTTAATAGAAACCCAAATTTAACTTGAGAAAGCAACATTTTGCATCAACCAGATGTGACAGTATTACTGCACATATATCAGCTTCAGTACTGTCCTCACCAGAAATAACATAACATAATAAAATGACCTATGTTTATTTCTTGACAAGTGTCCTGGAGCCATCAGCTGAATATGACAGTCCTCTCTGTAAAAGCAGAAGTATTGTGATGTCCCCTATGGTTTTCTTTTGACCATAAAGGTGATCGCTCCTTTACTTTTTTAAATACACCTATACAATTAGGCATTTTTAGATGCAGGAGGATCATTCTGCAACTGCATGGCCTACTTTCAGTTTGATAAAAAATATCTATATTTGGTGGATAGTACTGAAAGAATCTATTAACATTATACCAGACTCCATGCTTTCAAAAGGACAAAATAAAGTCCATTGAGTGACACCCATGCAGCCAGGTGTAATAAGATTTCATGTTGAGGTGACAAATGAAAGGACAACCCAACATAAAGTGTCTCAGTGAGGTGCTGGGCCACCACACTGCCACCAGAACAGCTTCACTGCTCCTTGGCATTGACTCTCCAAGTCTCTGAGCTCTACTGGAAGGATTTAATCATCTAAATATATGCATCTGTCATTCAAGTGACACATGTTCTAGTATTTATGCTATATTTAAAAATATAATGGGCGGGCCACGGAAAAGTAGCCCGAGCAAGTGGATTGTTTTGGAAGCGGGCTACTTCTCTGTGGCCCACCCTGTAGAAAGTGTTTGTGTAGGTGCATGCACATTCATTGCAGAGATGGAGGTGCTGTGGAAGTGTCTTAGACACTGGAGCTCTGCTTAGGAAAATGAAGGCAAACAGCACCTCCACAGAGTAACTCGTATGGCACAGTGGACAGTTTTTTGGATGATTAATAAAATATATATGTGTTCTTTTCATTTTAAAGAGAAGGAGACTAGCTGAACTGATTCTTTGTATAATACTTAACTCCCAAAACTGCTCTACCCATTCAGTGGTGGAAGAAGTACTCAAATTATTTACTTAAGCAAAAGTAGCAATACCACAGTGTAAGAATACACAAAAATCCTGCATTCCAATTTTTACTTACGTAAACCTGCTAGTATCAAAATATACTTACTGTACCAAAAATAAATGTATTTATTATGCATAATGTCACATTTCACATTCATGTATATCATATAATTGGACTGTACCTACTGATGCATTACTGTGTACCTCACATTTAGTGTTACAGCTGGTGAAGGTGGAATTAACTAAATGATTTTATGGTGGGTAGCTTATGAATTCCCCACTAGGAATCATTCAAGTGTTATGATTATAGTGTCTGTTATATTCTGAAAAGTAACTAAAGTTATGAAATAAATGTAAAGGAGTAAAAAGTATTTGCCTCTGAAATGTGGTGAAGTCGAAGTATGAAGTAGCAGAAAATGCTTGAGTAAATGTACTCAGTTACTTTTGGGGGGTCGTAAGCGTTGAATCGTTTGCCTGTTTTGACTCACAATTTTGGCTCTTTTTGTAGTTTTGTTGAGAAAACAGATTCGACAAAAAGCTGGTGTTTAGTGTTGAAAAAGTTCAAGTTAGGCGCTATTTTACTGTCGTGGACCTGTCGTGCTGCTTCCTTTTTTTTTGAAATGCATGAGTATCGGTGTTTTAAAATGTTGTAGCAACAACATAAAGATAAAGAATAGCATGCCAACTTACTGCAGATGAGAATAGGTGCTAACCCAGGAGGTCGTAGCCGCTGCATTTGAAGCTATAAACGTATTTGAGAATGACCTACCTTTGTGCTTTCAGATGCTCTCACTTGCTCCAACTTGAAGATGTCAAAAGCTGACTGTTGCAAATGAGCAAATAAAAGCAGAAAATGAACAAGCGTCAGGGGCTCTGCGTGGTTCGCGGCTCTCCAGATGGTCGACCGGCTTACAGAGTTTTAACAGTAACATCAAAAATGCAATTAAAAGTCATAAATTATACTAAGACGATCATCCAGAACTGATCCGCTCCGCTGGCACACAGACTCCGCTCCGACTGGCTGTGCGCACAGGGAGGCACCAGGCGCAGGTGGACTCACATCTTCAGTGTATACTGACAACCTGAAAACGTGACGCTGACTGCATACAAGCCAAGGTTAAGCTTTGATTCAGCGAGGATAAATCCTTAGTATATAATTCATTTTAAGGTCCTTAAATATTTTAAGATTTTTTTTGCAGATTCAATAACATGCATAACAGATACATAACACGAACCACTTTCTATTGGTGAAGTAGTAGGATAATCCATTGTACACGTTCTATTTTAAATGTCCACGTCTCCCACTAAAATGTGTAAATATGGGCATAAAGCTCATGAATGGTTTCTGGCAACAACTAATAACCACTGGTGAATAGAGCCGGCTACACTGAACGGGCAGCGCTTTGTTCAGTCCTGCTGCTGCTGCCATTTGTTGCTCCTGCACTTTTTAGGCCATCTTCATTTTTTCAACATGTGATTCAATTAAATTGTTCAGTTACTATAGGGCTATGTTCCATGGCTTCCTTTGAGGAAATGATGTATTTCCCTGTGGTGAGCTGGTGCCTGCATTGGCATAAAGACCCCAAGTACATAACCACTTAGTCAGTTAGTCAAGGTGCAGGCTTTGCATGTAGTAAAACTAAAGTCCTATCACTGGTTTAACAATAAACAGCTATTGAGCAAGTAACTGTAAAATGTTTAGAGGATTGCTGGATTAACCCGTTAGTCACCCCGGGCCAAAAATTTACCCCGTGCTCCCCAGTGTGTACCCTATCACCTCCAAGTTTCTGTTAGAGCAACCAGCAGTATTCACTCTTGGAATAACACACAATTAGTGTCGGTGGTAATTCAAATCAAGACAGTTTCTGACCATACACACCATGTGAGCACAATATAAACACAAACAATGGTGGTTTTAAAATTTGATTTTAACACTCCCACAAACTGTGCCTAGAAAATGAACTAACAATGTTAGACCTTAGTTCTACAGAGGAATCATCGAGTCTGTTCTCTGCACCTCCATCACTGTCTGGTTTGGCTCAGCAACCAAACAGGACAAGTACAAACTTCAGCGGACAGTCAGGACTGCAGAAAAGGTCATTGGTGCCAGCCTGCCCTCCATGGAGGACCTGTACACCTCACGGGTCAAAAGGAGGGTGGAGAGGATCACTGCAGACCCCTCACATCATGGACACAATCTGTTTGAACTCCTCCCCTCTGGACGGCGTTACAGATCACTGTACACCAAGACAACCAGGCACAGGGACACTTTCTTCCCCCAGGCTGTCGCTCTGATGAACACTTAACCAAGCAACAGTACGACTGGACAATAACCCTCAGTGCAATACCTGTAAATATACATTGTACAGATTATACAGACTCGTACAGGTCTCTAGTTTTAAGTACTCTATCTTTATTCCTACTTATCTCATTTCATAATGAGCATTCCTTTGTTTGTCTGCATTGTTTACTGCCTGTTTATACTGTTTATTTTGCCCTGGTTGTTGCTTGTTAATACTGCTTATTTTGTTATATTACACAGCCTTATGCTGGTTTACTGTTTACTTGCCCCTTGGATGGGGATATGTACATACACATTGAGAGCCGATGTACCAGAGTCAAATTCCTCATGTGTCCGACACACCTGGCCAATAAAGCTGATTCTGATTTTGATTCTAGTCAGTACTGTGCTGGTGCTGTAGTGCAAATTCCCTAACATATAACCAAATTTCCACTGCCAACTGAACACCAGCTGTAGTGACTCTGAGGCTCTGGGGGTGGATCTGGGGCCTGTGAGCATGTGCCTGCTTTGCCCAATTGTTTATCCAGCTTTATCTGGGAGACTAAGGAGTGTAATAATGGTAAGCTAGAATGATGACTTATTTCCAAACATGGCACATCACTGTTTCTATTGGCCACTTGATTTAAAAATACAATCTTAAGTCTACATTAGATGAATGTATTTATTCCGACTCCAGTAAAGAATCTCTGCACGAGTAAAAGTACAGAATGTGTTTAACTACTCTTACTTCCCACAGCCTACTGTACCAAACTGGAACAAGCACAAGGTCACTCATCTCTGCTCTGAACAACAACATGCAGTAAAAATCTCCACAACTGGACAGTCTGAAGTCACAGGTTACGTGTCTTCATTTTATTGTTGTATTTATTCCTCATCTGACCCCCAGTCTGCCACTGATGCATTGGCACTGCGTTGTTTACAGCAGTAGAGGAATGTAAATGAGCATTTTCGCTCAAGTACTGAGGTACAGTTGTTAAGTACTTGCACTTTGAATACAAACAAAACACATGATCAGCTTATAAAACGCTTTGTTATAAACTGCCTAATAAAGTACAAAGAGGTTAAATTACTCCACCTTCACTAGTTACAGTATTAGTGTTTTTGTTTTGTGTGTTTGCGTGTGTGTGTGTGTGTGTGTGTGTCACTGCGCCACTGTGTGTGCTACTGCATGTCACTGTATTGCTTTGATTGTACAGTTTATGTTTGGCTTTTATTTTGTGTGTGCATGTTATTCTGTTGCTGTTTGTGTGTGTAAAAGTAGCAGGTGCATCGTTAAGTGTTTCAGCAGTTTGAGGGCAGTACAGCAGATTTCAGTGAAACATGGGCTTCGAACAATTGACAATTGAAGAAAAACTATAAGTCCTATCAGAAAAATCTCTTCACTATGAGCGGCAGGAGGTTTCAACGAACATGTTCATCACCTTTATGTCAAGATATTCCAGAAAATGAAGGATCTGTGGCAATTTACAAATGCCCTAACTTTTCCTTCGAGCGGGTTTTCTGAATCGTTTTTTCTAAGGCAGAGTGAGGCGGCACTCTGTGGAATGTGCCATGTAATTGTAATAAATAAATGTAAATAAATTTACAAAATAACCATAACACATAAACTGCGAGAATTCAAAATCTGTAAAAGATATCAAAAAGCAACCCTAAATAGCTGAAGATTTGCTGAATTGTTTAAAGGTTGAATGGTTTTTCTAGGTGAAAGTATGCTGAACTGGTTAAGGCTGAAAGAGGAGGAGGTTTTGAAGAATTCACCATTCCTTTGAATGGGGAAAACATTTCTGAACAAACCCAAATATTTTTAAAAGTTACAAAAAAGCTGAATACACACAATTGTTGACCTTGGAAGAGCTGAACATTTTGATACCAGAATGGCTTTTGTAACAAAGTATGCTAAAGTTAAGATTTGAAGATTTTCCCATTCCAAAATTGAACATTTTGATATTTGAATGGTTCTTTTAGCTGAAAGTATGCTGAAGTAGTTAAGGGCCAAAAAACGTACGGAAGAATAATAATAAAGACCAGGAAATTATACTGTGGATGCTGATTCAGCATCCACACAGTAAACAAGACTGGGTACTGTTTTCAGTGAGGGAATAACTGAAAACTACAACTCTACAGTTTGACCCGGATGTAGAAGCTTTCAGTCGGACAGAGCACATCCGGAGCAGAGGTTTGCCATGTTTCCCTTCTGTTACCTTTCAGTCTAGTTTCAA
>NW_018127892.1:1560390-1575451 GCF_001952655.1 Monopterus albus | reverse complement strand
GAGCAAGTGGGGTGTCAGTCTCTTGCTCAAGGACACTTCGACATGTTGACTGGACAAGCCAGGCACTGAACCTCTAATCTTTTGGTTAGGAGACGACCCGCTCTACCTCCTGAGCCACAGCCGCCCCCGTGTATGTATATATATATATATATATATATATATACACATACACACAAGTCTCTATCTATAAGAACTTTACTCTTATTTTTTATCTCTTTCCTAATGCACATTCCATTGCTTGTTGACATGTACATACACATTGAGAACCGTTGTACCAGGGCCAAATTCCTTGTGTGTCTGACACACCTGGCTAATAAAGCTGATTCTGATTCTGAAATTCTTCTGTTCTGCAGCTCAGAGACATCTGTGAATACTTTCTTTTCCAAATTTTGACAACAGCACAATATTAATTCATTTTTTTATACTGAATGTTTTTAAAACTGGATCAACTTTAACTCTAGTCATTCTTCCAGCTGCACAAGTTCTAGTCCTGTGTCCTAAACTATATGCCCTGACAATCATTTGGGTGTTTCAATACCAACAAGGCTCTCTTTTTCCTTCCTGTAAAACATTTTTGATGACTCCTCTTTAGCGTAGAACCATACATGTAAATGGATTCAGTCAAATGTGATTTAGTCAACCAGGTAACCTGCCCATCATACAGTACAAAACCACACTTAAATATTGGCTCCTGCTTTGTAGCAGAGTAATATCATGTATCACAGGGGTGTGTTTGGTTCTCAGCTGGAAAATACATTGGTCACTTTTCCAAAGAATGTGTCACAATATCACAAGCACACAAAGGCACTGTTAGAAATACTGGGGCTCATAAAAGAATACAATTCTGGGCCCCCTGCGCTCCTCTTCGCCCTATAATACGACACACTCCTTAGTACTATAATATAAACTATACAATTAATATAACTATGGGCTTTGATGTAACTTTTGCAGAAAAATGACTTAGTTCACTCGACTGACACGTGTCCTCTGTCCCTGCTTATTTGCAGCTTCCTAATGCTAATAAAATGACATATAATGAAGATCCAGATCCTGTTGTTTCTGCTCTACTACTGTACGTGTTCCTATTTAAGTGAAACATTACATTCATAACCAAATGTTTCATGTAAAGCGACCTCTGGCTATGCATCTGTTCATGTTAACACCAAACCAGTAACCATCTGCTTCAGCTGCTGCTAGCAAACTGCTGACTACCTGTGTGCTCTTTAATTAATATACACATGAATTGTTAACACTTTATTTACTGTCCAGTAGCGTTGGGCCATACAGACAAAAATATTATCACCTTATCTTTTTTCATAATTATCATTTTTGATATGGCGGGATGACGTTGTAGTCTCAGTGTCTAACTGGAACAGTGACGTCCTACTCTGCTCTGAGCAAGATGTAGCTGCCTGCTAATTAAAGTTAGTTTAGCAGATACTCGTCTCTGATACGCTGGAGAGGGGAAGGAGGACTCATGGTGGCTTCACTTCTGGGAGCTGACAGGTTGGCCATCTTTATGGCTTTATATAAAGTCAATGGGATAGACTAACTACACACTCTAAATTGAAACTGATACTTTCTCGTCTGAAAAAAAGAATTTTTAAAGTGACATACTTTATTAACTGTAAGATGAAATAATAGATCTGAGCCTGGCCCAAACTCTGCTGCCAATACTGACAGCAATGCATCCTGGAACACTTGGCTGCCCCAAGCCATCTCCCAAAGCAAAACATAGGGGGAAGAAACTGCACTTCTGTTGTCTGGACTGGTAAGCATTCAACTCAACTCATCTCAGTTCCATTCAGTTTATACAACACCAAATCACAACAGCAGTCATCTCAGGACAATATTAGAGAGAAAAACTCAACAAACCCTCCTTGAGCAAGCACTTAGTGAACTTGGCATGAGCTCAGGTAAAGTAACTCTTATTTGCAGATTAACACAGGTTAAGGTGATACTCTTTCCTGAGCAAGTTAACAAAAACACACACAAATACAAATACTCTGGGAGATGAAAAGGAATCACAAACAGCCAGACGAAGCAAAGGCAAAGCGGCATTGGGAAAGATTAGAGCCAACACGAAGGACATAAGAGGCAAAGATCCACGATGTCGTGACGGCACGGTGATCAAAAGACTGACAAGGGAGTGAGAGAAGTGGGGTGATAACAAAGGCCAGATCACACAGCGATAATAGACAACAGGTGTGAGTAATGAAGGTAATCATGGGCACAATCAAGCTGGGCCAGATGAGGTGGAGAAAAAGCCAGTGCACAAAATGACTGCAGATCACGTGTCATACGGTTTGGGTGGAATTTGTTCATTTTTCACTCATCGTTTCCTCGTGACGATTTAACGGTGGTGGGCAATGTTGAGTTGTAATCAAGTGGTCAACAACAAAAAAAAAAAATCACAAATGCAATAAATAAATTCCAGTCTAAAGGCTTTTTATTCATTTCTAGAAGAGTTTTTCTTTTTTTCTATTTGTGTATTTTACCAAAAAGCACCTTCATCATATATGAAGTAAATGTCCTGAGTTCTCTGGCCTCTTCTCTTTTTTTTTTCCAGAAAAGAAATTGCAGATAGTTTGACAGGATTACTGTTTAAGATGTTTTTCAAGCAATTGCCTAGTTCTAGTTCCTAAATTCCAATAATCTGCTGCATCTTTTTATCTTTATCTGATAGTAAACTAAATAGGTTCTGGACTATTAGTCAACTAAATGAGCAATTTGATGATGTCACCTCAGGGTTTAGTAGTAATTTTAGTATTTTGAAATTTTATAAACAATGACTTAATTAACTAATAAAATACACGAAAGATCCAGTTAATGCTGACAAATACAGCCCTACTCCATTCTGCTCCACACTGATAAGACACACCCACTTTAAACTATCCATCTAAAAGAAGATATTTAAATTCCTCTTATTAGTAAAGCAAATCCACACATTCTGTCACCCTGAACTCAGTCACATTATAGAAGTTAAAATGGCAACTCCACCTGTTTTACACATCCAAGTCTGTTTACAGGTTTTGGGAAGTACTACTAGATAATGTGATAAGAGTTGTTCAAATTACTGTCAGGTGCAGAAAATACTGCAATTTTTCAATGTAGCAGGGTATTTACCGACACTGATGTTGTAGGAGACACCGGGGATGGTTGTAACACCTTTTGTTTGAGCATTACTAACTCCGTGGCTGTCAGCTCTCAAACTCTCATACCTGGTACCCATATTTGTCTACTACAAAAAAAAAAACTCACTTGGATGACAACTACACAATCACAGATAATGTGAGTTAATGTCAATTTATGCAAGAATTGAATTGAAAAATAAAGAATGGTCAGTCCTGAGTAATGTGAACATTGTAAAGGGACAAAAACACTTTAGGTTAAATTAGGATTAGGTTTTAGGCAAGTAGTGGTTGAGTTAGGTCTCCAGGAAATGAATGGAAGTCAGTGTAAAGTCCTGCAAAGTGTGTGCGTGTGGATGTTCATGCACACAATGTAGATTCTCATCATCAGCGGCATCAGCATCTCTTGGTCACTGGGATCAGGTGATAAAGGGATGATCATATTGTAACAGTTCATTAAAAATGTTACAACCATCCCCACCCCAGTCATTGCATAGCTAACAATTGGCAAAAAATAATCTTAATAAAAAATGATCCTGAAACCTGAAACTCAGTTTTTGTTTATAAAATCTACAGTGTAACTCACAGACATTCCACTTCTTCTGTCAGCTCATAAAGGAAATGGGAGTTTTTCACAGTGATATCATCATTGCAGCTCTTTTCTGACTGGTCAAACTGATCCGGTGTTACAACAGTCCCTGGTCTCCCCTAAATGGGCACAGCCACAGCTGTGTTCATTTGAATACACATCTGCCTAGGGTCAGGTGCCACGTGCATATGTGTGGACAACAAGGCGGCGTAGAATAACATGCAAGTTTACAGTGACTGAACCCTAATATTGTTGAAGGAATCCACAAACATATTTTGGAACTACAATCATGTAGTATCCTGTCAGTTACATCATCCATTATTTTGTTCAGTAATTGAAGCATGGTTTGATCTGAAAGCCTGTAAATGTCCCTCACCTCTGGCGAGTGATGCAATTTACAGACACCCTCTCCCTCCTCCTGTGTGTTCCTAACAGCGATGAGGTCTCCATTCCTCATGTGTTCTGCACTTCAGTGAGCGCAAATGACTATCAGCTGCCACCCCAGTATGGATCTTTGTCTTGTTTGTTCATTTAAAAAAAAAAAAAAAAAGCCTTTTCATTTGTGTCTATTCTCTGCACTTTACTGCTGCGTGGGTGAAGCGCAGGGAAGGGAGGGAGTGACAATGCATTGTGGAACAGAGTGCAGCTGTGGCTGCATAGCAGAGGGTGAAGGTGATTACTTTGAGTTGATGTTTTTTGGCAAGGAAAGGAGGAGAATTTTGGGTGGAGGCAGGTAGTGTGAAGGGGACCATAGCACACGAAGAACATTTCTTTTAGTGTATACTTACTTTTTTTTTGGAATAAACGTTTGCTCTAATATGGACCTGCCCTTACAGTGAAAGCAATGTTCCTCTTGCTATGGTGACTTTACACTATCCCCCTCCAAGCTACGTCTGAGATGCATTCTTCTGTTTGTTTTATGGAGCTTTCTTCTCCGTCATGTCCTGATCTTTCAGTTTGCCGAACTCTCCTCCTCCTTTCTTTGTTCTATAGAGTGCACTTTCTACTAAAATTCTTGGCTAGTTAAGAAAAAAAATAACATTGTATATTCTTTAAAGATGTTTAAAAAAATCAATATACTTTTTTCCCCTTTGTATTTTTAACCACTTAATGTAGCATTGTGTATTTTATTATTGTATCTGGTACAAAATGTGCAGCTTTATAATGTCCTGTTTTGTCTTTTTTTTTTTTTTTTAATGTGGAGATTGAGAAGTGAAAAGGTTGGGCCTTTTTGATAATGTACATTTAACTGACTGCTAACTTTGACAAGTAAAAACAGGTAGCCATGATTGTCACATTTGTTTGCCTCTCTAATGTCGTATGCTGTTGCTTTACTGGAAACGTAAGACGGGTTTTAGAATTTAGAAAGTAAGGACTGTGCGCAGCCTGTTTCTGCTTTGAAAAGCTTAAATTCAAGGCGACTATTGCAACTGCAGACCTGAAATGTTTGAATGCAATGTATCTCTTTTAGGGGTCGTGAGGTTTTTGGCCAAACTCCTGTTGCCAAACACCATCTGCTAGTTCAGGAGGCTTAACAGTTGATTACTTTGCTTTTTCAAAAATGTTTCTTTTAGCAGACAAAACTTTTTAAATGGAGGTAGTAGGATATAATTAATTTAGCCATTTTCAGTCTTTTTTCACGAATGTGAGTGAAACAGGTAACTCTGTTGCAATGGAAGTCCTGAGCAGGGCATCCTGGATCAAACAATTCACATACAATGTGTCACCACAGACACATCCCTTTCCATCAGGATGAGGATAAAAGAGTGTGTGATGAACCATACTGAATGAAGTGTAATATTGCCATACATTAACTGTTTATCAAACATTCAGCTTCCGGCGACCAAAGCCTGTATTGTCACAGTTTGCAGGGAGTGAAGCCATGCTTGTTTACACTGCAGTCATGTCTAATATGAGCTTTTGCATCAGTGCAGTATTGTACACCCCATGTATCAGGTTTCTGGTATACTGTGAAGAAGGAGTGTATGCTAATGTGCACCAGTTCTTTTAACTTGTGCAGCAGGCAAACAGTGCGACATTAGCTAGTATGTTAACATTAATTGCATGAGGGGGCTTCTGTGCTTTCAAGTTTAGGCTGTGCTATTAGTGGGTGTTTTTGAACACACGCAGGTCATTTCTCGCTGCCTGTGGAGCAAACTTTGTGTATAGCCCCATTTTGCATTATCATATTAGCTGCCACAGTTCACAGGTGTTTATCAAAGGTGGCATGAGAAAAAAAAGATGTGTGTTGCATACAAATTCACCTCTAAAGACCAATTTCAAGAGTTTCCAGCAAGTTGTTTTATTTCAAAACAGTGTAACTGTCTGCATGTAAGCTATTATGACACTGTGGAAACAGATTTTCTACTCCAGTGCTGCACATTCAATTGTTTGCAAACCTGTGTACAGAGTCTGAGATATTCTGCCATACCAGCATCAGCAGGTTTACTTGACTTGTTGAATAGATAGCCTGACATCTAAAAGAAGTAAATCAGTTTACTGGCAAGTGATCAGTCACAACAGCTGTCTTTGACACTCTGAGACAGTTCAGGTGAGGTCACGTTGAGTCCAACTGATCCAAAACCTAATTTCCTTTCCTCATTACTGAGTTTGGTACAGGTTGATGCTAGACTGACTGATGAAGTTATGAGGTTGTTCAGGAGCATTTTCAATCCTTCCTCATTTGTCTTTATTTTGAAAAGCACAGAAATATCTATAATATTTATGATAGCTAAGTTACACTAGGCTTTGCTGAAACTGACTCATCTAAGCGGAATGTATTTTGGAGGTTACATGTCCTGTAATGAAATGTCAAAATGTCCACTATGAAACATCTATATCACACCCTTGGTTGCAGAATAAATGACAGAGGTGAAGATGAGGTGACGCCATACACATCATGAGAAATAACTGTAAACAACCAAATATGCAAAACTAAAATTAAAGTGATTAGATGTGCTGTGAAAGTGGAGCCCTTCTTCTTTTGCAATAAATTTACTGTTGCAGTACAGTTTGGTCTTTTTCTGAAATTACATGGCATCTGTTGCTTTTCATGGGCTAAATGATGGATAGAGGAAATTCAAACTCACACAGCTTCCTCCACGAGATCTGATGTAAGGAAGATGAACCACTGTGTTTCCTGTACTCTATTCATTGAAAATGTTGGCACAGATTCATAGTATTTACTAAGACAATATTCACATATTACATAAAACTCCATTATTATGTGTTCCACCTTATCCAAGTTTCACCTTGTAGGAAGATCACTAAAATTATTCCATATTAAATGAACATGCTGTAACCTGCTGAAACATTGTGCATGATGTCTTGTTTACCACTAAGTTAAATGCCACAGGATGGTGACTGTCTCTCATGACAACATTTCCCTCATTTTTATTCCATTATCTACTGTAGCTCCAGTGCTGCTGCTGGGTGTAAAAGTGTTCGTGCAGAGTAGGAAATGTTATTTATGTTCACCAGCAACTATAGTGGAAAAATGGCACAGCATCTCAGCAGTACAGATTGAACAGGGACACAGAAGAGACGCTACAAAAACACAGGAGAGAGGCAGTACAGATCACATGTCTTGTTGGAGAATGGTATACAGCAATCTTGAATTGTATGTGCTTGAAAATAAAGGCCGAGAAAGAGAAACCAGAAAGTTACTCCACCGTTCTATAATGAAATAAGCTCTCCTGGCTGTTTACAGCATGGGATAGTGCAATGTTTCAAAAAGAAGCTCTACAACAAGATACAAGGAGACCACTGACTGGTATTGTCACAAAAGAAATACATGTCATTACAAAACATGTCACTCTACTTTAAAAGAGTGGAAAACAACTGCAGGGGCAACAACTGCAGGGGCTCCCTCAAAAACTGTGAAGCCTACGTTTCTTGAAAGCTAATGATCGACTACAAGCAGCTGATCCGAAATAATTCTGTATTGTCATGCACATCTGGACCCCAGTGCTTCTTTTAAAACTCACCTTCATGCTGCCATTGTGGACATTAAAGGGTGTTATCTCTGCACTGGAGTATGTTTCACAGTGGAAATATAAAAGAAGCTACAGAGACAATTACTGACTACATTCATTTTTATACATATAATATAGTCTTAAAGAAAGCTGTTATCTACCCTCACAATAAAATTTATATCATGAAAGAAATTAAAACCTGCATTAACAAAAAGAAAGTAGCTTTTAAAACAAAAGACTGAGGGGCGCTGAAGTCTGTGCAACAGGAGGTGAATCAGCTTTTGACAGCAGCCAGGAGATGGCAGAAGGACATCTTAAGAACTGAAGTCCAAAAAGACTGTGGGACTCTATCAAGGCCATTACCAATATAATCAACCTAAGCTTTGGACGGTGGGAAAAAGCCAGAGTACCCGGAGAGAACCTACACAGGCAAAGAGAGAACGTGTAAAGGCATCAGGTTGGCCCAGGCTCGAACCCGGAACCTTCCTGCTGTGAGGCAGCAGTGCTAACCACCATTCCAACATGTATCAGTTCAGTTCGCCATATGTAGACTCTAGTCAAAGTACATCTCAAAGATGATTACAGCACAAGAGGCACCTGACCACAGTTTGGAGTGTGACAGCAAAGGGTCTGAACACTTGTGTGAATAAGAGATTTTAGCTTTTGAGTTTTAAAAAATGTGCAACTTTGTCTAAAGTATTGTTTCCACTTTGTTATTATGGGTTATTGAGTGTAGACTGAAAAGCAACACTGGCAATTTTATACTTTTAATATTAATTCTACAACACAATAAAACATGCAAAAGAAGGATCTAACTTTTTTTTACAAGTTCAGATGAGACTCTGTAACTACTAAAAATAGTATTCCTGGAGCACTGAAGTTTCAGGGACATTGCAAGGACCTTCTGCTATGCATGTCTGTACTCCATAGTTCTTCTGTTTTTACAATCAAAGCAAAAAGGTTTTACATTACTGATTTAAATGGCAGTCTGTGTATTTGTATGTACTGTATATGTACTGTATTTGTCCAGCTACAGCTCAACCTACACAAGGGACAGAAAGCTCCTCTGGCCAAGTAATTGAACATACACTAACAATACACGTTATTGTGCCCTCTTTGTCATTGCACCTCTTCTCTGTACCTTTTCATCACCCATGTGATGTGAAAGAACTGCAGCCTTCACTGGAACACTTAGAACTGCTTCTGCCTTTCCAAGGTTATCAAACATAAACCCCCATCCTACCTGTCCTCTTGTGTTGTGATGTTTCAGTCATTGTTAGATAAACATACTATCTGTGCATTATACTGTCTATTAAAACAGATGTTTCATTTTCAATAAACAAAGATCAGAGTGTGGCTGCTATGCTGAAGGTGTTAAAGACTTTTACCTGTGACTCTTGCGTCACAGAAGCAGGTACTGCAACTGGGGAACTTTGCTGCAATGTGGGATTATAAAAGAGGGCAAAAACATGTCCTTAGTCGCATTAGAGAGCTGAGTCTTTGTCGCCACTGGATCATAGCACAGATGCGTTATGGACAAAAGCATCTACACCCAGCTCAAAAAGACGCCTAAATGAAGTTGTCACGATTGTACGATGAACTTACAACTTCTGAGGAGGACAGCAGACTTTCATTTTCACTCAACTTCTAGTGACTGAACAGCATTACTGTATATGTGCCATGGTTATTACATAGAAATAGCACAAATCAAAAAACTGCCTTATGCAGAATGTTTTTGTTATGATATTATTAGCCCTTTAAATATAATTAATTTAGCCATTTTCAGTCTTTTTTCACGAATGTGACTGAAACAGGTAACTCTGTTGCAATGGAAGTCCTGAGCAGGGCATCCTGGATCAAACAATTCACATGTAATGTGTCACCACAGACACATCCCTTTCCATCAGGATGAGGATAAAAGAGTGTGTGATGAACCATACTGAATGAAGTGTAATATTGCCATACATTAACTGTTTATCAAACATTCAGCTTCCGGCGACCAAAGCCTGTATTGTCACAGTTTGCAGGGAGTGAAGCCATGCTTGTTTACACTGCAGTCATGTCTAATATGAGCTTTTGCATCAGTGCAGTATTGTACACCCCATGTATCAGGTTTCTGGTATACTGTGAAGAAGGAGTGTATGCTAATGTGCACCAGTTCTTTTAACTTGTGCAGCAGGCAAACAGTGCGACATTAGCTAGTATGTTAACATTAATTGCATGAGGGGGCTTCTGTGCTTTCAAGTTTAGGCTGTGCTATTAGTGGGTGTTTTTGAACACACGCAGGTCATTTCTCGCTGCCTGTGGAGCAAACTTTGTGTATAGCCCCATTTTGCATTATCATATTAGCTGCCACAGTTCACAGGTGTTTATCAAAGGTGGCATGAGAAAAAAAAGATGTGTGTTGCATACAAATTCACCTCTAAAGACCAATTTCAAGAGTTTCCAGCAAGTTGTTTTATTTCAAAACAGTGTAACTGTCTGCATGTAAGCTATTATGACACTGTGGAAACAGATTTTCTACTCCAGTGCTGCACATTCAATTGTTTGCAAACCTGTGTACAGAGTCTGAGATATTCTGCCATACCAGCATCAGCAGGTTTACTTGACTTGTTGAATAGATAGCCTGACATCTAAAAGAAGTAAATCAGTTTACTGGCAAGTGATCAGTCACAACAGCTGTCTTTGACACTCTGAGACAGTTCAGGTGAGGTCACGTTGAGTCCAACTGATCCAAAACCTAATTTCCTTTCCTCATTACTGAGTTTGGTACAGGTTGATGCTAGACTGACTGATGAAGTTATGAGGTTGTTCAGGAGCATTTTCAATCCTTCCTCATTTGTCTTTATTTTGAAAAGCACAGAAATATCTATAATATTTATGATAGCTAAGTTACACTAGGCTTTGCTGAAACTGACTCATCTAAGCGGAATGTATTTTGGAGGTTACATGTCCTGTAATGAAATGTCAAAATGTCCACTATGAAACATCTATATCACACCCTTGGTTGCAGAATAAATGACAGAGGTGAAGATGAGGTGACGCCATACACATCATGAGAAATAACTGTAAACAACCAAATATGCAAAACTAAAATTAAAGTGATTAGATGTGCTGTGAAAGTGGAGCCCTTCTTCTTTTGCAATAAATTTACTGTTGCAGTACAGTTTGGTCTTTTTCTGAAATTACATGGCATCTGTTGCTTTTCATGGGCTAAATGATGGATAGAGGAAATTCAAACTCACACAGCTTCCTCCACGAGATCTGATGTAAGGAAGATGAACCACTGTGTTTCCTGTACTCTATTCATTGAAAATGTTGGCACAGATTCATAGTATTTACTAAGACAATATTCACATATTACATAAAACTCCATTATTATGTGTTCCACCTTATCCAAGTTTCACCTTGTAGGAAGATCACTAAAATTATTCCATATTAAATGAACATGCTGTAACCTGCTGAAACATTGTGCATGATGTCTTGTTTACCACTAAGTTAAATGCCACAGGATGGTGACTGTCTCTCATGACAACATTTCCCTCATTTTTATTCCATTATCTACTGTAGCTCCAGTGCTGCTGCTGGGTGTAAAAGTGTTCGTGCAGAGTAGGAAATGTTATTTATGTTCACCAGCAACTATAGTGGAAAAATGGCACAGCATCTCAGCAGTACAGATTGAACAGGGACACAGAAGAGACGCTACAAAAACACAGGAGAGAGGCAGTACAGATCACATGTCTTGTTGGAGAATGGTATACAGCAATCTTGAATTGTATGTGCTTGAAAATAAAGGCCGAGAAAGAGAAACCAGAAAGTTACTCCACCGTTCTATAATGAAATAAGCTCTCCTGGCTGTTTACAGCATGGGATAGTGCAATGTTTCAAAAAGAAGCTCTACAACAAGATACAAGGAGACCACTGACTGGTATTGTCACAAAAGAAATACATGTCATTACAAAACATGTCACTCTACTTTAAAAGAGTGGAAAACAACTGCAGGGGCAACAACTGCAGGGGCTCCCTCAAAAACTGTGAAGCCTACGTTTCTTGAAAGCTAATGATCGACTACAAGCAGCTGATCCGAAATAATTCTGTATTGTCATGCACATCTGGACCCCAGTGCTTCTTTTAAAACTCACCTTCATGCTGCCATTGTGGACATTAAAGGGTGTTATCTCTGCACTGGAGTATGTTTCACAGTGGAAATATAAAAGAAGCTACAGAGACAATTACTGACTACATTCATTTTTATACATATAATATAGTCTTAAAGAAAGCTGTTATCTACCCTCACAATAAAATTTATATCATGAAAGAAATTAAAACCTGCATTAACAAAAAGAAAGTAGCTTTTAAAACAAAAGACTGAGGGGCGCTGAAGTCTGTGCAACAGGAGGTGAATCAGCTTTTGACAGCAGCCAGGAGATGGCAGAAGGACATCTTAAGAACTGAAGTCCAAAAAGACTGTGGGACTCTATCAAGGCCATTACCAATATGGCAACCGCAAAGAAGGATTTAGCTGCTGAAGATTATCTGCAGATGGTTAACAACCAGAACAATTTTTATTCAAGATTTAAGACCTGTGATTACAGGTTCCCTTTCAGCTCTATTATACCTGCCTTTGGTTCAGCGGATAGACCGCTGATTAAAACATCACATTCAGTCCATCTTTAACAAACATTGCCCAAAGAAAGCTGTGGGCACTGACCAGATTCTCTCAGCTTCTAAAGGCCTTTGCAGAGCAGCTAGCCATAGCCTGGCATCCTATCTTCCAGCAGCCCCTGGATACACAGACTGTTCCATCTTTGCGGAAAGACTATTGTCTGTCCTGTTCCTAAGACACCACATCCAACAACTTCAGACAAGTGGCTCTCATGTTAGTTGTTCTGAAGTGCTTTGAAAAATGTGTGTTGCCCATGTTAAAGGCTGATATTCACGGCAAATTAGACCCAATACAGTTTGGATACAAACAAAAGAAGAATACAGATGGTGAGATAAATAGCACTACGCATTTGGTGCTAAAATACCCAGAGGACCCTATGCTGGACAGCTTTTTATTGATTTTAGCTCAGATGTTAATACAACCTTTTCTTTTAATCAAGAAGTAAAAACAGCTGAATGTAAATCCATTACTTAGAAAATGGTATTGCTCCTTTTTAAAAAATAGAAGCCTGTGTGTGAAAATAACAATGACTTATATACAAAAACTATTAGTACTGGGGTACCACAGGGCTGTGTCAGCTCACCGGTCCTTTTTATACTTGATACAAATGAGTGCTCAAAGCAGGCACCCTCATAACTGTTATGATGTGCTCAGATGATACGATTATTTTGAGTCTACTTGACATGCAAGGCGATACAACTAAATATCACTCTGACATTAAGATGTTTGTTGACCAGTGTGACTCAAATCATTTGATTTTCACAGTCCAGTGATAATTCATGACCAGTCAAAGGTCAGTCCTATAAGTAGTAGATATTCCTGTTAACAGATTGACAGGCTTTAGTCTCATCTTCAGAGACTAAGGTATTATAGTGTTGATCAATCAATCAAATTAAAAAATAAAAATACATTTTTAAAAAAAGAATGCTTTTGTTTTATTTATTTATTTAAAGTAAAAAAAAAAAAAAGAATATGCCAACCAAGCTGTCAGGAATCCTGTCATGGATAATGCTTTAAGTACAGTCATCAGCCATATACAGTACATGCTGTTAGAACACTTATATTAAAGTGAGACTCAGAACATGGTTGTGGACATGGTGGATGCTTGGGGGACATTTGTATAATGTTACTGTTGCTTTTTATTTCTTGCCATGTTTTTAATATAGCAGTACTTTCATTCATATTAGGATGTGTAATTAGCCTTGCCACTTAACATGTCAGCTTGCTGGAAAATCTGTTGTCATTTACTACAGACTCAAACATGCACTCTTGCCCTCAGTAACTGTAAATGTTACATTTAAATCAGTTAGACCTTGAGTTTTTTCACCCCAAGCATTTTTATCAGTACTTCCTTTCAAGCTTAAACAGCAGTATAGGCATAAATTGATTTCACATCCTTGTTAGGCGTAGTCATATCTTCCACTGTATCTACTTGTATTCTAAAGGGTTGGTACAGGCCTGTATTTTATTGGTGTTTGATTCATATAATGAAATAACTGTGTCCTCAATAACTCATGGGCTGTATCGTAGAGTGTTGCCAAATCCTCTGTCCATGATCTGATGGAGGTGCACTTTAGAAGTCTGCCTTTTGTAATGTGAACATACTCATGGTTGGATGATATTATATATGATGGGCTCTCCCCATTGCTCTTCTCCCTGGAACGGAAGTCTGGAACGGACTCCAGCAGACAGTCAGGACTGCAGGAACAATCATCGGTGCCAGCCTGCCCTCCATGGAGGACCTGTACACCTCACAGGTCAAAAGGAGGGCGGAGAGGTTTTCTGCAGACCCCTCACATCCTGGGGCAGCATATGTGCTGATCCTGAGCCCCCATATACCACACACTGTCTTACTTTCATTAGGTAGGATGTGTTGATGAATGTCTTGATCATTTTAATTCCAAAACATGCCGGATCTTAGATGCAATAGCACCTGTTAGGACTAAAATTATTTCTGGCAAACAGCCCCATGGTGAAATGCTACAACCGTGGGACATCAGAGGAGAGAATGTAGAAAAGCAGAATGAAGATGGAGAAAAATTAAACTCTAGATCCACTACGACATCTACAAAGAGAAAGTCCGTCTTTATGACTCTGAGCTTTGTAGAGATAGACAGGCTCTCTAATATCATTAATAGAAATATAAATAACACTTGTTTTATTCACCACTGTTGATAGGTTAACAAATCCCCATCGCAGCCGCTTCTTGTCATACTTGTCATACTGACATTGATCAGCCAGTGAGAACAGTAATGGGGCTATGATATCTAACAGCATCACTTAATAACATAATGGAAGAACAAATATAGAAATTAGTAAATGTAGAAGTACATAAATATTCCAAAGTAAATAAATACATGTGAAAACAAAGACGAGGCCCGGCTGGGTTTAGCCCGAACAAGCGACGTGGGGACGTCCTCCCACATTAAATTCTTGGACTTTCGGTTCCGGGCATGTCCCACCGGGAGGAGGCCCTGGGGAAGACCTCCCTAGGAAGGCGCCCACGAGGCATCCGAAACAGATGTCCGAGCAACCTCAGCTGGCTCCTCTCGATGTGGAGGAGCAGCGGTTCTACTCTGAGCTCCTCCCGGGTGACCTAGCTCCTCACCCTATCTCTAAGGGTGCGCCCGGCCACCGTGCAGAGGAAGCTCATTTCAGCCGCCTGTATCCGGGATCTTGCCCTTTCGGTCATGACCCAAAG
>NW_018127892.1:1527484-1560051 GCF_001952655.1 Monopterus albus | reverse complement strand
CAGCCCTGCCGGAGTCCAACATGCACTGGAAACAAGTCTGACTTACTGCCGGCGATGCGAACCAAGCTCCTGCTTCGATCGTACAGGGACCGGGTGGCCCTTAGCAAAGGGCCCCGGACCCCGTACTCCCGGAGCACCCCCCACAGGGCGCTGCGAGGGACACGGTCGAATGCCTTCTCCAGATCCACGCAGCACATGTGGACTGGTTGGGCAAACTCCCATGAACCCTCCGCCACCCTGAAGAGGGTATAGAGCTGGTCCAGTGTTCCACGGCCAGGACGAAAACCGCATTGTTCCTCCTGAATCCGAGGTTCGACTATCGGTCGAATTCTCCTCTCCAGTACCCTGGCATAGACTTTCCCGGGGAGGCTGAGGAGTGTGATCCCCCTACAGTTGGAACACACCCTCCGGTCAAGGTTGTTCAGACACTGAAGGAAAAATGTTTCATTGTTGGATAAGATGGTTACATTATCATTCTATTCAGTTTTTTTTTTTTTTTTTTTTTACCAATGTAAGCTGTGTGTTGCAGCATGATGTTCTGCGCATTCAGAACCTTTCTCTCTTTTGTTGTGTTGGTTGGTATTAGTAATTAGACATTTTTCTATCAGCTTTTTATCTAAAAAAAAAGGAATATTAAATTTGGTTCATGAGAACACTGTGTACTCTGCTTTATGATTGTTGACACAACAGTCAGTTGACCCAGGACAAGTTTCATTTGTGCTCGTTTGCTTTTCCATGAACCACTGTTTTTTTGAACTGCAATGTTGTGGCTGTAAATCTCAAAGTTGATTCAAAAGGACTCAGATTTGAGTTGACTCATGACTTGTTTGTCCAATAATATTGTTTTCTGACCAATACGGTTCCAGTAAAAGCATTCATGTGGCCAAAAACATGATCTGAGTTGAGATGGATCCAAATTTTGTATTGGTCCTAGTATTATCAAAACAAGACAGTATCAGTGGATCAGGTACTGATCTAGCCATCCCCACTGAGAGGAGCCCTCATCTATCTGCTGGGTTTACTCTACCACTGTGGGGGGATCCTGTCTCCAAACCTCATGGACTACATTTACCGAGGATGCTTCACATCGATGGGGTCTAATTGCCAAACCGTCTTCTGTAGCTAGCCTCAATACATATTGTTTCAGGTCTCTAGTTCCCTGTTTAGTATTAGAGGGTAATGGCAAAATGCATTCTCAGAATATGGTTAAAAATCTTAGTGTCATATCTGATTTGTGTTTGTCATTTGAACCCAGCATTAAAGGAATAATTGGATATTTTGAGAAATATGCTTATTCACTTTCTTGACAATTATATTTGATCAGGCTAGCTGATCCCTCTTGTTGCCTGTCTCTACCTCTTTATGCTATTCTTTTTGTTTACTAAATGGAAAGCAAATGGTGTTCTCTTTATCTGTTGCTGCAGTCCTTTCCTTACAGTCTTTGTCTTTTTTCCTGCCAGCAGATGAGTGGTGTAGCAGAGGAAGGAACAGGAGCGTTTACAATAATTGGTCAGCATTCTAGCTTTAGCTTTCTAAATCTGCCCATAATTAAATCTGTGTGCTGACACCACCCTGAGGTTACTCATCAAAGTGGAAGCACAAAACAGTTACATTTTGAGAGTCTCCACCGCACCATTGTAAACACTTTGGTTACAACTTTGACCAGAAAATAAAGTCACTTAACCGTAGACGTTCACTTCAATATTTTTATTTATCGCGCAACATAAAACAATATTGTGGGGTTTTTACCACATACACTATGTATTCACATAATACACCATACAGCTACAAAGAGAGAGAGAGAGACTGAACAAAAACACTTTTTTACATACTGCATCCTTGACATGAAAAATAAAGAACCAAGAACAACCCTAAAACTCAAAAAGGAATGTAGCTGCCAGCTGTGTGGGTTCATTTTCAATTTTTTGTATGGGCCAGGGTCCAAGTCTATCCCAAATTTGGGGTAAGTTCATTACATTAATTGTTCATTAATTTCTAAAAGTGGGCCATACACAGTGAGATGAATATGTATCTATGTTTGTGTGTGTGAGAGAAAGACAAAATATACAAGGTGTTAAGAGAAAAAGAGGGGTTGAATAAAGGAACTGCATGACTAGGGAGAGGAAGAGGGAGGCAGTACACAATTGCTATCCTTGTATTTTTCAAATATCATAGCATTCAGTTAGCATGAACATGTACAACCTACTCAAAATATCATTTCGCCTTTGGTACTTGCACTGTACCAAACATAAAAGCCAGATAACAGTCTTCAAATATGATTCAATATCTCATCCAATGACTTCAAGTACATTATGAAATGAATATTAAAAGAGAATATAATCGACTTTTTGAGTGCCCCCCCCCCCTCCCCGCCCTCAAAAAAAGATGTAAATTTGTAGCGTTGTAACAAAAGACTTCAGAAAGTCAGCACCAGGGCAGCTTCCCATCCTGTGAAACTGCTTTAATCAAAAGTACAGTTCTTTTGACATTCAAAGAGCTCAGAAAAATATTTGTGGTGATCATTTATCTCTCACATTTTTTACACAGTGAATTTAAGGTGAAGCATCATAGCACCAGCTGACCAACCCCCCAATCTCAGTACATACTTGGGAGGTGGTGCCTCACATGAGAACCATCCACCAAACCTGTGAGACATTTAGAAATTTACAAAGTTACTAAGAAATAATGTACACTGTATCCCCAGCACCTTTTTATGCAAGTGTCTGTTTGTGTGTAATGTTGGCCATGCATCATGGTTAAAAGTTAAACGGGCTTAGTCTCAGCCCCTGCACCAGTTGAACTATTGTTAGCCATGATGTGGGTGTTATACAATTATTATTCCAAACTAAACCCCAGGTGTCTTCCACTGGGACACCATATCTTTATGCCAAGTCCATAACTGCTATGATGAGAACTAGATAATAATGATAGATACATCTAAACAAGCAGGGAAGCAGTCTCTTACCTGATAGTCTAACACAACTGACAAAGATTGCCAAGCTATTACTTGCTAAAACATTGCCCACCAATTCCCCTCAGACTGACTCTGAAACTAGTATGCTCATAAACATCCCCCCTTCTGATGTGGTTCTGGTAGTTAAGCTATCAAGGGCAACTCTATTGATATTATGAGAATAGTTCACCATTTTGGGAGATATGTTAATTAGCATTTTTGCCAAGAATTGGTTGAGTAGACTGATACCACTGTCATGTCTGTTTGCTAAAATGGATCTACAGCCAGCAGCCAGTTAGTGTAGCTTATTAGCATAAAAGCTGGCAACAGGAGAAACAGCTATCTTCGCTCTGTCCACAGGTAACCAAATCAGCCCAGTAGCACTTTTAAAGCTTACTAATTAACAGTGATGTGTGGATCAATCATGAAATATTGATACTTCTGATCTCAACGTTTCCTGTTCTAGGATTGCCTCTCATAGTAAAGGACTGATATCTAAACTCCATAGTTTGGGGTAGCCTAAATGTATATTTTATCAACAGGGGACACATAAGGTGAGCAACCTATCATAAGTAGGCCTACAGTCTAATACCTGGTCGATTGGAACTACCTCTCCTTCCACCTGTCATAGCCATATGCGAATTACAGCTGTGTAAATGCGCGAGCCACTGAGAATCAGAATAAGAAACGCTTTATTAATCCTCACAGGGAAATAACTTTGTAACAGTTGCTCAAGACTGTGGAAGTCGTAGCCTTTACAGTAATTACATTATACAAAATTACAAGAATACAGTAGACCTACAAGAATTACAAGAAAGCACTAGGGTGCAGTCTGGAGTATCAGAGTGGATGTCACATGTGTTTGCCGGGAGCAGGGATGTAAACAGTAACCAAGGTGGCATGTGACAGCTTCCTGTGTATGTAGTATGGACGTTGTCCTACAGCTAGAACTGAAAATCTTGGCTACAGAAGCGTCCCTTCACAGTAATACGACCAGGGTGGCACCAATTGTTGTTTATAAAAGGGGAAAGCACTTGTAAGAACGCCTTATGTATCCTCTTCTCCTTCAGTTTCTGCTGACGGGACCCAGAGAGGAAGTAAGTGCTATCACACATCACTGTTAATTAACACGCTACATCTCATTTGTTACAGAAGCTGAACACACTGGATTCACAGAGGTTACGTGCTGCACTGTATCTTGGCCAGGAGTTACAACTTCCTGAAGTATGTAGAGTGTTCATTAGTGAGCTTTGGAAAGAGCCAAGCTGTTTCCCTCTGTTTCTAGTCTTTATGCTAAGTTAACCGTAGCATATAGACATGAGTGGTATTGATCTTCTCATTGAAAGCATTGCAAGTGAGTGAATAATCATATTTTCCAAATTGTTGAGCTATTCCTTTAAACCACATACAGCACATATCAGGTTTAGGACACATTAAGGTTTGTCCTTAGCCCACTGACAGTAGACCGCACTGAATACCACACAATTATGGTTTTGGTAATTTTTTTAAGCTTAAATGGAAATTTAATTTAATTTGTAATGACAGAGCTTCTCTTGGGTTGATGACACCTGCTATAAAATGTCAAAAAGTTCACTGTTGTTAGACAAATCAGCTTTTTTAAAAACTACAATTCATAGTTTTTGTAGATGTTTTGGTCAGAGAATGGGGGATCCCTAAGGTATTTTGACTGAGTCAGTGATTAAGTCAAGTGACTTTTCTTGTTACATAATTGGGGTAATGAATCAGTTTTTATAATGTGAAAGGTCTCTGTCAGTTACGTGCTGACAGGGGGTACAGTACTTAGAAAAACTAAACAGCAGTGTTACTAAGCACACATTTATACACAACACACTGGGACCAAGTGTTGTTTACTGTTGTTAAGGTCTGTCAGAGACTTCATAATACCCCCTTGTCATTTGTGGTTTAGTTATTATGCTCACCAGTTAAATAATCTTACCTAAATATTTTAATATTTACATTTTTATCTCTCTCTTGAGAAAAAAAACCCCAAAGCTTCAAGTTGTCAATAATCGGCTCTTTCTTTTTTGTCATTAAAATCAAGATTAAAAGTGCTTTTATAAATCTTTTCCTCTCTATGTACAATTTGTATTAGGTATATAAAAAAGAAGAGAAAAAAAAAACAACACCAAAGACAATCATTATCATCATCATCATCATGTAGTAATAAATAAGAGTTAAAAAAAAGGAGATTAAAATGAGTGTGAAGATCTTGAGCACACAAAGGAACATATATGCATGATTCTCTGCCCTCAGTAGCAAGATGTGATTGTGACCAGTGTCTCTACAGCGTGAGGTAGAGAGCTGGAGACCCTCAGGAGAGGTAACAGGGTCTTTCACAGATGACTAGGGCTTTGACCCAAACAACCACCCAGTAGCCAGGAGTCAGCCTGTATCAAGATCCATTAGTAGCTCATTTTCATTTTCAAAATGTTGCAAGCAAACCAAACGGTTGCTGGAGAGAAAATAAAAATGAGTGATTCACAGGACTCTATTCAGGCTATCAAATACTCTCTCTCTTTGGCTCTTCTCTTTCACACATCCACGCTTTTGTGTCATTTTCAGACACATGCACACACACACACACGCAAACATACACACAAAGTGAGAGATTCATTGATTCAATGCATTTGCATTTGCAACCAACTCCCAGAAGCTACAGTAATTTTCCATGTCTCCCCTTATCTCTCAGTACTATTGTTTTCTTTGTGAATGGGTTACTAAGAATGCATTGAATGACTGTGCTTTCTTTGCCCTGTACAGTGTACTTTGAGACAAAACCACTTGGCCACAATAAACCGCAAAAACACCTCAAAAGCAACTAGTTCTTAAGCCCAGTGACAGCGCTCCAACCACTGGGCAGCCACTTTGATTGGCTGGCTCTGTGGTGACAAGGTGCCTGCAGAAGGAGACACTCGCTCTGCTTGAAGATGACAGCACCATGCAGAGGAAGGAGTGGGCCCTTCACAGTAAATCAAGTGTAATAGGAGAGCACCAGAGGGTGTGTAGGAGCACCAAAAGCACTGCTATCCCAACATTGTTTCCTTCTGCTCTAACCCAGGATGAGCTCCCCAAAGGCATCTCCAGACTTCAATCACATTTGTGCCACAATGGGACACCGATCAGCTCTACCTGGGGTTGCTTTGGTGAGGCCCATCCTTGGTCAGCAAACATGGTGCGAGATGCCCCTCTACTGGCCATGAATGGTTAAAGCAGCAAGGCAAGGCTCTACTGGTTTCTGAATGAACCTCAAGTGCTTGTAGGTTTGTTTGTACACACCACTTTGAAATGGCAGGCACCGCTGCCCTCTAGAGTTTACACTAGGAAGTGCTCACCCCTATTTGAATGTTTTAGGAAAATAAACCTGTTCCATTTCCATGGTAATAGCTGATCTGGGTCAAATGGCATTTGCAAATAGCTGCATTTCTTTGGCCTCTGTAGAATACCAAAGATGTAAAGTTTTCCATAAAGGAAAGTCTGACAAGCAAAGGAAAGCATTTTCCATGTCTTTGCATGATCAGTTTCCTGCACCTGTAAATTCAATCATTCTGGTACTCCACCTTGGCCAAAACAAATACTTGCAAATGCTGCCTGAGCCAGATTTTACCTATAGAGCACCTAAAATACAGCATCGAGTGCCATGAAAAGTAGCGGAATGAAAATTGATCAGAGCTGGAAGTTGAGCACCAGTCAAAAGCTGGAGGGGTGCAGAAGTGGAGGAGGAGCTCATCGTCTAATGACAAGAGAAGCACTGATGTTTTCTCTCAGTTTCTCACACTCCTTATGATAGCCAAATTCAGTAAAGTGAGGTCCAGGCCAAAAAGTAAATGGAATTGTCTTTTATAAAGGCCTAAACTGGCTTTTATAGCATTAAAGATATGTCTTTGGCTATGCATCTGTATATTTACAATATTCAGATGCATACCAATTGCAAACCTACTGGATTGGTATTTTTATATATGACCATATGATCACTATAGTTCGTAATTGCTGCCTTGCCAGGCAGACGATGGCTCCTCCTCTAGGTACAGCTGGAAGATTGACGAGAACAAAGAAAACCAGAAAAAACAGTTTGAGTCTGATTGACAGACTGATTTAAAAAAAATATATAACCAAAAACAATCACATCATTAATAATAACATTAATGAAAACAGCAATAAAAAAACAAACATCTTCATCATTATAATACCTGTAATAACAACATTGACAGTAACAATAGTAATCATAGTAATATTGATAATAATAGCAATAATTAGAATCATTAAAATTCTATAAACAAGAAAAAGCAATGGAGTTCCTCTCTAGTGACAAGAGAGGAAGAGCACCACAGGCAGTGTGTCTGAAGCCCAAACCACTGCCTGACATGAGGTAAAAAAAACAACAAAATTGTCCCCTCCTCCCAGAGGATAGCAGAGGGGGCAGGATGGAGAGATGCTAGACTGCGGGACGGCTGAGAGACATTCATCCTGCTCATTGCTCTCTCCGGCCCTCCACTACACCACTCTGTAGCTATCAATCTGTTTGTGTCTGTCTGACCTCAGACAAAGTGGCTGTAGGGCCCAGTGAGGTGGGTGAAGGCATAGGGAGACACAGTAACCATAGAGGCAGTGTGGAACGTTGTCGCTGACCGCGTCACTGGCCCCTCTCTCTTGTTTTTAGATTGTCCAGGTCCTGGACTGGCACCTGCCACCGTAGCCCCCCACTTGCGTTTCTTCTCAAGGGCCTTGATGTCATCCTGGGAGAGGCCAAGGAGAGCCGCTTCCTGCTGCCTCTGCAGCGCTCGCTCTGCCAGCAGCTTCATTTTGACCTCCCACAGAGCCAGGCCATGCATGGGCTGGTTGAGGTTCTTGTGCTGGTAGAAGACCAGGGAGATGCGGGTGGGGTGGGAGCGATCAGGCTTTTTGATTGGAGTGGTAGCATGTAGTTCCCGACGAGCACATTCAATCAAGATAGAGCCATGAGCCGGTGCTACTGCTACACCACCAATGTTGGGATCCAGGAAGTTGTGCTCACTATCAGACCACACCTCATCCTCATCCTCTTCGTGACCCTTGGTTTGCTCGAAGTCACGCTTAGCTAGGTTAGGGTTCCAGCAAGCCTGATCTGACTGCTGCAAGGTATCAGGGAAGAGGCGGCCCTCAGGGGCAGGGGAAGGGGTACTGCCTGCCATTGAACCTCCACAAGATTTCCGGGCTGCCTCTTGAAGCCCAAGGGGAGTGGAGCACCGACTTTCCCCGGTCTTGGACCAGATCTGGTCAGGGTAGGCTCCAGCAGGACTGCTGTGCTTCAAACCAGGACTATATGCCACAGGACTGGGAGCAGGGCTGGCCCAATGCCTGGGGGTGCCTGGGCATGGGATGCCTTGCTGTGGTGCAGGTGAGCCTGAGTGTGAGGTGCCAGGCTGTGGTGTACCTGGGAGAGGGGTGCTTGGGCGTGGGGGAGCAGGACAAGTAGAGCCCTGGTGCATGTTACCTGGGAGAGCTGTGCCAAGGTTAGAGGACAGAGATGGAGGTACCTGAAGTGATGGTGATGGTGCAGGGGAAGCCATGTGGGCATTTGAGCCAGGGTAGGATGTCCACTGCTGGGGGTAAGGAGAGGGCTGCCGCTGCTGGGGATGCTGGTGAAGCTGCTGCTTTTCTGGGTTCAACAATGAGGCTTCAGGACTTTGTTTAGGGTTTAGGTGACCTTCCCAGTTTGCAGGAACAATAATTCCATTAAGCTTGTGCCCTGGCCAGGCCGCAGGAAGGGGCATGGTGCTAGTTGTACTGGCACCAGCCTGGCTCTGCACTGTGCCTTCATAAACCGGCACATCCATAGGCTCCTGTTTGATGACTGGAGTGCCTCTGTTGGAGAGTTCAGAAGAAGGACAGGGCTGGTTGAAGTCCGCAGGCTGGGCATAAGTGCTGTGGTTTAGTTGGTTGGTTTGCTCTGGGTGGCTGGGGTAGGATTGGGCCAGTTTGGCCTGAAGGCTCTGAGTTTCAGGTTTCCTGTCTACCTGGACAACCTTATTGCCTGCTTTGGGCAAAGAGCTATTTCGACCCTCGTAGGTCCTCAGCTTAGGGGGGAAAAGTGCATTAGGTGGATAGTTGTAGTAGCCATAGTGCATTGCGGGGAGATTGGAGTGGTAGCCATTTACTGGGTCTGGTGCAGAGGGCTGGCCAGTTGGGGGGAGGCCTCCCCTTGCATAGTAGGCAGGGTGTGAAAAGATGGTGCTGAATGGGTCTGCTGCCTGAACAGGGTATCCATCTACTGATCCATTGAATGGCTCCTTTTTGACATTGGGCTTCACCTCTTGTTTTATAATTGCTGAATGTTTGAAACAAAGAATAGGCAAATTACAGACATATCATCACAAATCAGCTTTTTAATGGCATTTTAGATTTTAATTATTTATTTCTACAGTGGACCTTTGTTTTGAAGGTCTCTCACACACACTGCAGGCTGTCAGACAAGGCTACAAGTCAGGCAACCTCATAGAATTTGTCTTAACAACAGCTAACCTTTATTGCCTTGGAGTTGAGGGGAACCTCTGATGCAGACCTCAGCCTTGACCACTGTTTTCTCCGGCGTCTCCCCTGCCTGCTGCATGAGTTTACTTTTCTTCTTCTCTGAGGCGGCCTTCTTTGCCTCTAGTCGACGTTGTCGGCAAGACTTGGCAGGTTCAGGCAACTTACGCACGGGCCTCCTCACTTCCAAACTCATCAGTCAGGGATATCTTATAAAGAGGCAACACATGAAGCTGCTCGTCTTCAGGAATCTCCCCCACCGTACGGTTGTCTTCTTTAGTTAAAGTACACACCTAACAGAGAGCGACACAGACAGCAATAAGAAATGTAAACAATGCCAAGCTAAAACCACGTTTAGCTGATTTAGCTTATTCACACAGAAAAATCCCTTATTAAAAAACTATACATCTCTTATACATCTCAAAATATCCCTAAAGCACAAATTTACATTCATCGTGAGTTATCTTACCACTGTGCAACCATTGTAGAGGTTGTGTTGGTCCTTATGAGCGTGGGCACAGAAGTCCATGCAAGCAGTAACTCCAGAGAATGGCCGGCCTTCTTTCAGACCTAGTCTACACTCTGGAGCTTTGAACTCCCACTGACACTGAGGTAGAGGACAGAGATAAAAGTGTTATTATGTGACAGCCAACATCTTGACGGTCTGATGTATAGTACTACTCAGTGCGTGTGAGAAACATGACAGGTGTAGTTGCTGGTGGCATGTGTTGTTACTATGTGAAGACTGCCTGTACAACAAACCTGGTTACTGTAGGCCTGTGGGGCCAGCTTCTTGTACAAAGGAGCCACCTCAGTTGCCAGATTCTGGAAGTGATCCCTGAGTTTTCCCTCCTGACAAATAAAATCATGGCTCATGAGTAAGAACAAAACACATAAACAGAGTATTATAAATAGCCTACAATTACTCAAGATTACTTAAGTGACTAAAGTAAAATAAAAAGCCTTAAGAATCTGACTAGGACATTATCAGCATTAACATATTCCTGCGTAATGGCATAAAACCAGTGGCTTTAATGTAATGAGTACCTCTTCAGGGTGATCTCCTTGTAGCCTGAACTTGCGTGGCATTTTGCTTCTGGCGTACTTACAGCCATTAAAGTACATACTCCAGGAGCAGCCAAAGGAAAAGGAAGCACCACAAGTCTCAGGATCCTTGCCTTGACATGCACAGGTACGACTGCAGAGGGAGATGATGAGCATGTTCTCAGCCTTATGTATAAACAATGTGTACCCCGTGTATGTTTTATATCACATTCTAATAATTAAGCTGAATGGGACAAAAAAGGTGGAAAGAAAAATGTCATTGAGGAAATGTAGGCAAAATTTAATTTGGAGCATTAATATTACATACAAACCTCATATAACTTTCATGGAACAAATATTTATTCTATATTACACTTACATATGTACCATTTTTGAATATGATTTTCATATTGTTACCTCGAGAAAAGGGGGCACCAAGTTCATTTACAGCAAACCAACCAAGATTTAGTGTAATGAGTGAATAATTACCAAAAAATATCAGTTGAAGTATCAATCTTTAGAGTGGATATATTACACTTAATTAACACATAAGTTTAATAAACCAGTGTAAGAAATTCTCTAAAACACTGAAAGCTACTCTCTCAACAAAACAGACAAACTACATGGCCTTGGGTTTTATACATTTTATTACCTAATCTTCAGCTACATGACTACATTACTACACTGCTCTAATAAATAACTGAATGAATCACAAGAATATAAGTGATGGAGATAAAATGTAAAGACATGATATAGTGAAAGAGGTCTAACTGTTGCCTTTAACCACAGAGCCAGTTACAATAAAGACAGCTTAGCCTACTATGGTTTGGCCTTTATGCCCTGGGCCAAGTAAAGATTTATTTGTTGGAGATGAGGGAAAATAAGGATTTTAAATATAAATTTAATTACTCCATGTTTCTTGTATTTTCTATTCTTTTGCACATGCTTATGATTTTTCTCCTGATTGGTACTTCAATTGATATTTACTGGTAATTAATCACTCATAATAATTACACAAAACTTTGGTTAGTTTGCTGTAAATGAACTTGGTGCCCCCTCTCTCGAATATGAATATGAAAGGCACCGTATAATACACACATATTGGGGTCATCAAAAGGATGATACAGTTTAAAGTACATACAATATTCTACATAACAGACGCACATGTTGCCGGTACTGAACCAAGACAGGAGAGACGTATTTTCTCAACCCAGATGATGAATGCTGCTTTTGTCTAAACCAGGTTAAACAACAGTGTGTTAACATCCATTGATGGCTAAGTGTGTGAGCGGGCTTTACATAATAACATAGTGGGCTTGGCATGAATATATGTAACACATGACATCAAGCAGTGTACATACACCTGTTGGGGAAGATATATAATTTAGATTTTGCCTGCACAAATGATATGTCTTGATTTTAGCTTACTGTCCCTGGGGTCCTTACACTGCCACATCACAGACTCTGACAAAAACACAGATTAGGCAGTGGACTCCCATTTTATAGGATTTTGTGCATTAGCCCATACATTCCTTAGTATTTCCTTCCCAGAAATCCTGATAAAGTTGACTTGGGATTAAATATTTTAGCATGTTTCAAATATTTTTTCCCTGTCTTCCTCCATGGCCAAAGGTACAGACAGTGTTGCAACATACTGTAATGCTGAAATATTGACAATCTGCCTGTTCCAGGCACATTTAGTATCCATCAACTACTCACTCATCATTGAGACCACAGCGTCGGCTGGTGGGGTTGCCATATTTGGTGATGGTGTCACTGAGCTCACGGTACAGTTTGTCTGCCAGGAACCTTGGGACACCTTCCCAGGCCATAATGAGGATGATGATGACAGCATTGGCACAATGGTGGCCTGCACGATGACGCACCAGACACAGCAGCTTCTCTTTCTCGCTGCTACGACGAATTACCTGACAGAAAACAGAGCTTTTCATTATTTTAGCTTTGAGGAGGGTAGCTAAACAGAGTTGTGTAAGTGCCTGCCAAATGATTATTTTCTACTTCTCAACATTTCAATACAGAGTATTAAAAATAAATGATTAGTTGAACCTTACAGTGCTGCACAACCTACCGCTGCCTACTATAATAGTTACTGAATTGTTAGTAATAATTATTTAAGCTAATAAAATTGTCACCTTTAGCTGTAAGGCACACGTTTACACAGGTACATGCTTTTGAAATACAAAGTAAGACACTGCAGTTGATTAAACTCTGTTCTGCAATTATGTTTGACATCTATACTGAAACCTGACCTGTTTTGGTGAAAGCTATTAATACTAATTCTCTGTATGATGTGACAGGTTAAATTAACTTAGCTGCAGAGTCACTTCACAAGTTGCCTCTTGTCAATATAGAATGAACACAAATGTTCTTTTTTTTACTCCTTGTATGTAGCAGAACCATCACCTGCTAGTCATCATCACTTGATGTGAACTTTTGTAGCGTGACTTTTCAGAAATTCACATTCCATATTTACATTTCATTTGGTGTGAAAAAATGTGGTGCGTTTAAATAGCCTCTGAAAAAAATCGCTATTTTGTATCATTTATTCGTGTCGCTCTTGGTATGAAAAGACTTTTAGTTTGAAAGTTATTCACAAAAAACAATATTTCAGCAATGCTGATTTTCCTCAGGATCTAGTGCAGCAGACTCATTGATCCTCTACTAAATCAGCAGAGTTTTAGCTAGAATTGAATCTTAGTTGCAGTCTGTAACATCATTTACAGCAGGTTTTCTGTGAGACAGTAAATGTGAACATTCTGGATCATCACATCCGGAATATTACTCACATCCAGATCAGACTTTGGTGTGCAGAAGAACTTATGTGGATGTTATATTGCAATTTTTGTCTAGGCATTTTATCCATTACATATGGAGTTTGAAGACAAAATATTGAAATTGGCCCTGTCTCAGTGATGAACAATCCTTTAAAAGATTCCTGGATCCGCACCAAAATATAATGGAGTGCTCCATGGACTATACCCTCTCTCTCCAAAAAAAAGTTCAGTCAAATCATTCATTTTAGAGATATGCTGTGAACAAACCAACAAACAAACAAACTCTAGCAAATAACTAGAAAATATACCAGTGGACAAAGAATATAAATATCCAACATTTTACTTCTCATAAACATAATAACTGATTCCGCACAACTGTTTCTTCTACCAGACAAGATAAATGTCTTCTGCGCAAGACCACTCTCTTTGACTTATATTATCTCAACACTCTCTCTGTCTCCAACACATACACACTCAGCCTTGTGCAGTAGGATGGCAGTTTGAACCCATAAAGCCATTAGCAGGATGTGTCAGGGAGCCATGGGAGGGGAGGGCACTTGTCACAGAGTGAAACCTCCTACTGACTTACTCACTGTGGGTGACAAACCTGGTTGAGTGTCTCCTCAGAACCCCTCATTATACACACCTACACACACACACACACACACACACACACACACACACACACACACACACACACTGCACAAATCTGTTGTTGATTGGCTGTTACTGTTGTCAGGTGGAACAAAAGTCTATAACACCTCCCCTTCTCTTCTTCACTCTCTCACAGGAACACATTCAGGATTAGCTCTGAGTTGCTGAGTTGCTTTGAAAAACATTTTATATATATATATATATATGTACATATATAAACAGTCACAATACCAGGTATTGTTCCAATTGTATTCACCTACATTTCCGTTTCCATCAAAGTTATTTTCCCCGGAGAACAGGAACCTTTTGCAGAACTTAGCTTATCTTCCTGAGTTGCCAACAGAGTAACTGTGGTCTACAATAAGTTCTGGGTTGTAGTTCTACCCCTTGAGAAAAGAAAGTTCCTAATTGGGGGTAGTACTTTCTGAAGGTCCAAGAACAAGGTGAGGTGAGGCCTGCAGTGCTGAATGTTGCTAACCGGCCAAATACTGCATGGGATTTTACACGGGACATTCTTACAACTCCTCATGCCAGCCATTGTGCTTTTACTTCACTCGGCTAATTTGTTTAATCTTCCCGAGGCTTAGGCCCTGCTGTGGACACTCAAATCACAATGTGCTCAAAGGACTTTCACACAGGGAATGTTCCTAGACTTTCTAGAGGAAATGGCCTAAGGTTTTGTAACGCAAGACATTGTGAAAACTGATGTAATGTAACGACAGATGTAATGTAACTGCTACTTGCTTAATGTTACTTACCCACTTAGCAATAGGACATCCATGAGAGCTCTTTCCTTCTTTGCCTGTGTACACAACCTTCTCAATCCGGATGGCATCCCCTTTCTCTCCATACCTACACAGCAGGAGAGAACCAATGTAGATATTTTAATGGTCAAGCACTTCAGCCCTTGCGGTTTGGAGCTAGAATGGCCTCTAGCCCTGGTTCCTGACACACCAAGCTGACACACAAGTGGCCTACATTTAGACACATGCTGTAGTCAAGGTCCTGAGAACCACCAAGCTGACCTCAAAGAACTAGTGCCAACACAAGCTGACAGATCAAATTCTCTGCATCGCTTCTCATGGCCTTGTGTGTTCTGTTAAAATTTGCAGTAGAATGCACCACAAAGGGTACATCTAACAGCCAGCTGACTGAGTTCTGACTGCATTAACATTCCAAAAAACATTAAAACAGACACGCAAAACAAATTTTGATTTTCATGCTGTATCATGGTGACTCTGGTTAAACTGTCTTATGCCAATCAGGAAAACACAATAAACATGTGAGCTTAATAATTTACTGATTTGAACAATCTTACAGATTTAACATGCTCAGTTGGCAAAATGGTTTCTGAGGAAGGTTAACTGGGGCCGATAGAACAACACTGCAGAAACTATGAGTGACATATGGATACAGAAGCTTAAAGCAGTCCAATAGCATCTTAGCAACTGGTGACTGCTGGCTGGGTGCATCAGAGCTGCAAAAGGAGACACGGTCCTGTAGTTCAGAAGTTAATCATTGATACATTTTTGTCATCATTGACCTTATAAAAAGTTTTCTTATTGCTTTGCTTGTGTTGCTCTCAATCTGTGGTATTTTCTGTGTGTGAAATCTACTGGTGTGGTGTGTCAGCTCTGCCAAATACATGCCAACCTCACCAAGTCTGGCTGGAGAGGAGCATTCACAAGCCTCTGCTGAGATTCACACATGCATGGGAGAGTAAACCAGAATCCACTAGTCTTTTCACAATGCCATTCACAAGCTCTTCTCTCAGAGTTAGTTCTATGCTGGTGTTTGTGTCCATTAAAATATCTTTGTCTGCACATTTGTCAGTTTGTTTTTATGTTACTGCATTTTGTCAATCTTTTTGGTAGAGGGTGAAGGTATCTAGGAGTAAGTAGGGGTTGGAGGCTGCACTGGGAAGGAGGAAGATCATCAGAAACGTCACATCATATTAGGCCTCCTCTCAATACCTGCTGCTGACAAAACTTCAGCCCTGATCAGATTTAATGTGACAGTGAACACAAGTGGCTCCTGCTGCATAGGCATCACCCTGAGGTGCTGAGGTGTCTTGGAGAGTGAAAGGGGAGTAGGCTCTATCGCCACATGGGTGGCCTGCTGAGGTCAGAAGTGCATCAAAGGTCAGCTGGGCACTATGGGTCTTGACAACTTATGTCATCTCTCAAACAACAAAAAGTGGTCACTGGTCTAACATCCCCCACTCAGCCTGTCCTCTCCAGGGACCAGTGAGTCATATGTCCTAGTGAAGTTAGCTTCTCAGTGAATAACAGCCAAATGTGTGCAGTGTTCAGTACTGGTGATATGAAGCATGACACAATGAGGCATCCAGTTATAAAAGGACACTACAGTCAGTACAAGATGTTTTTTGAGGTTATAAATGACTGACATCATACAACATCACCAGACTGTGTTAACCAATCTATGAAACACAGCTGTCAATCTTCATCTTGCCTCATTTATAAAAACACAGCATATTTTACCTTCAGTTTTTGAGCTTTGCATGAACATTTTTCCACTTTCAATTTTATTAAACACCCAATATCAGCCTGAATTAGGAAAGGGGTGCTATATAATATAAATACTGTAACTGAACTTTTTCTTAGTGCACAAAAAATGCACCACTTTTCATACTTTCTACAAAAATGTTATTTTGTCGTTTTCTTTCATCTTCCTCTCCCTCAGTCCTCCTGTCTCTCTTTCTGTGATTGGACTTCTGTCCTTCTTCCTCCCTCTTCTCTTTTGCTGCTCCTGTGTTCCTTGCTCTGCTTCTGATACAGTATCCTACCGATGCTGATATGTTACTCCTACTAGATTCTGGGTCATAGATTCCCAAGGGACAAAATGTGAGGAGGAGGGCAGCTGGAGAGAGAGTGGGGGGAGGGAGAGGCAGAGAAAGAAAGAGCATGTAGGAGGAAGAGAAGAGAAGAGAAGAGAAGAGAAGAGAAGAGAAGAGAAGAGAAGAGAAGAGAAGAGAAGAGAAGCACTCACCTTGTCTCCATCAGTTGTCGTATGGAGGCAACAGTAGGTCCAGATCCCAGGTGATTGTAGTAGGGCCCTTCATCTTTCTCCACTATTTGTTCTATAAAAGGAAACCAGACAGAGTGAGGAAACAACAAATAACTGGTCCTGAAAAGCCACGTGTGTTAACAAATGTGTGACACACATTTAAGTGACAGATGCTTGAGTAAATATACATTGCTATTATTTATTGTTGTTGCTCTACCATTATGAGTTCATATCAGTATTAATACTACTCTTATATCACTTTATGAATCATTTAAAACTTCCTTGTCTTGCATTCTGAAAGGAAGTGGGGCAAAATTTGACTGATTTTAATAGTCAGAAACTGACAGACCAGAGAGCAGCAGCCATTATCACATACACATGGTGGATATTTGAAACTGCTAAATGCTTCCACATTAAATACTTGAATTTGTTTATACTTGCATTAAAAGTATTTTAGTGTCAACATTGTCAGCAACACAAAAAGAAATCCTCTGTGGTGTAGATTTCTTATGTTTTCTAAAAGTTTCTGAACACTGAATTGATTGCAGAAACTTTTTCTTTTTACTAGTGCTGAAACCAAATCCTGCTTGGATCCTGCTAATGAGTATTCACCTCACTGAACTAAGTAATGCCTCACTCAATCTGCAAACATTTAGCAGTAAAATGCCTCAATAAAGAGTGAGCTGTGTCTTTGCTTGTCATTACATCTCAGCTTCCTTAAAGATAATGTGATCAGATATATTTTTAGACACATGCAGACATTCTCTTTGTAGCTGAAGCCAAATTATATATGGGAAGCATGAGTATGTGCAGCTGATTGCAACATCTAGTGCCCACAAACACACATGAGCACACATACCCCTGCCACACACAGACAGTGGGCCGCAGGGTGTGGTGCATTTGTGGAGACACTGTAGAGTAGAAGCTTTTTGAGGCACAGATGAATGACTCAGTGTGTGTGTGTGTGTGTGTGTGTGAGCGTGTTAAGAGGGAGTATGGGTGTGTCTGAGTGCATACCGTGCACATCTGTGTTTATGTTATGTATGAGCTTTGTGCATGTGTGTGTAACTACGTTAGACTATTGTCTTACATATCATATGGTAAACTTTGTATGTGATACTGTGCAGCTGAATGTACCCTATATTAAATATTAGATTCCAATGGACTTTGCATTACCCACTATAGCTCTGTAACTGCCTTTTATGTGTTTTTGTGTTTTAAAATAAAGTATTTGGCAACTAAAACTGGTGGTCTTGCTTCTGTATGTAACACTTCTATACCATCTCTAGTCTAGTACACACTGACTTGACTGTAGAATGCTGTAATGTTCTACATGATCACCTCATTATCTGAAATGTGGACATACAGTTAGGGTTTTCTATCTCTGCTTCAGAGGCAGTATGAGGTCACATTCCCCTGTTAGTGCAGAGAGACACCAGGGTGTGGCTCAGGGCAGGAAGTTGAGGAGTCTGCCTCCAACATAAGAGTATGTCTTTTTCCAGTACAGTGTTATGCTACAGGGACTTGACAGAGAAGTGTGTGACCAAGCTTTATTATGAAAACTTGTTGGCTGCTGGTTTTTACTTTTACCAGGACACAACTAGCAAGTGTTTCCCTGCAGCTGCTCGCCTCCTGTTCTGCACCCTCTTCAATGGGACAGCACGGGTCTATTTACCAGGCCTCAACCCTTCAAAGTCCTACAATTAACAGCTTCTTGAAAAATACTGTCTTTCAATATTCGGTTATTGCACCAAGTTAATGAACTGTTACCCACAGTAGCTAGTTTTCTGATTTACTGAGTCAATTAATAATGACTTAGTAGACAAAGACAGGCTGATTCATTTTACATAACTCAACCTTTTACTCTGTAATACAGTGCTGCACCAACTAATCTATAAGTTAATAAAAAAAAGATTCTAAAAATAGTTAGCAACAAATTGAACTCTAGAGGGGTGAGACTGTCTCTGAGAAAAATGGCAGAATGGGAGGATACAGAGCATGGTACAAAGGAGAGAAGTGGAAGACCAAAGTCATCTAAAGTTTGGGAGAACTGGATATTACAAAGTGAAAAGAAGATTGTTGAGTGCTTAGTATGCAAGTCTGATCTGTTGTGGCACAGGAACACAACGGTAACAATACTGCATGAGCACTGTTATTTTAATAGAAGTGGTGTAAACATGTTTGTATTGAGTACATGGCTTGTTCAGAAACATGAAACAGTTGGCAACCAATCATCCCAGCACAGAAATACACACGGCTTCCCCCTAACTGGCTCCTATGTTATATTACTGTCACTAAATGTCAGACCTGTTTACTTGTTTTCAGGCATAAAAATAACCTGCAGAAACTGTTTTAATTAGGATAGTGGTGCAGTGCTTGATACATTCAGCCACTGAAAAATAAACAGGATAAAGGATGTCTTTATTCAAGAATCCTAACTCTGTAAACATATTAAACATGTAAACAGACAAGAATTATATAAAATACAATAAGCCACACTAAGCTACCGGTATATGGTTGTGTCCAACTCCATATACAGTCTGCCATTATACTGTATATGCATGCTCACACATAGAGAGCACATTATATAAGTTAAATATGTGTATTGTGATATATTCAATAATACAGCTTAAACATCTAAAGCAAAAACATTGTTGAGGAAATGTGTTCAGATTTTAGCATTCTTTTCATAACAATCTGACTGATCAATGAAATAATCTACAGATTAATCAAATATTAAACAGTTGTTAGCCTTACTACAATAATGTGTATGTATCGACTGGTAAATCCACCTAGACTAACTTTATCTACTTGCTAAGGCTGGCAAAAATCTTTATAAATTCATTGTCTTATTCTTTTTAAATATTTAGCATATAATATGATTTTTAAATTTCCATGAATTTCCACCTCAAGACCACCTACTCAGTTGTAAACAAATAATCTGAGTAAGGCACTACCCAAGCTACGGGAGTGAAACCCTTTCCGTCAAACAAAGACTGTTCTGCTTTCCTGCCAGACCCAAGTGCACACAAAAGGCTCCTTCTGCCACCACTGCTATTGTTTCTGCCCACTGCCTTCATTGCCTCACACTGTCGCAGTCTGGATGGTTGCGGCCACACGCCCTGGCAACACACACTTTCTTCAACAAGCATCCAGACAGAAAGTAAGTAGAGTAAAGCACTGTCAGTAACAGCATTATGGGATAAGTAACTTTTAGCTCAATAAGAAAACATTAATGTGTACAGATTTAGAAAGCGCTCCCAAGAGTCTTACTTGCAAAATATTCATGCTATTTAACACTGGTCAGATTTACTGGACTAACAGATGTACTTATATATATCTCTGCTCAGAAATGAAAGGGTGATGTTTGGGGAGGAGAGATATTATTGAAAATGTGTCTTTCAAGTGCTAATGCAGTTTGTATACACAAACGCATACAGACACTTAACACACAGACTTACCCACACAGTTGCAGGTGGGAAACTCTGCCTCTGAAGCCTTGGAAGGAGTACTCAGCAAACTCTTGGTGGGGGTATCCAGATAGCGCAGAGGAGACTCTAAGAAGCCTCTGAGAGATGGAGAAGAAGGCAGACTGTCCTTAGTGGGTGTGTCCTCCTCAGAATAGCATGTGGTGGACAGTACTGCTATATCACCAGAGGCTTCAATCTTCATGCGTTTAGGCAGCGGAGAACATGGTATGCTTGATGTATCCCCTAACACACTGGGCTGCTGCTGTTGCTTATCCAGAATGGTCTCCTGTTGCAAAGAGACTTGGAGGGGCCTCTCAAGGTGATCCTTCATAGCGCTTTCTGTGGATACCTGGTTCAAGTTAGCTTCACTTGGGGTCCCTGACTCATCCTTGTTGACTTCCATCTCCTGATCATCTGGATGAGGTGTGGAGCTGGCTTGAGAGGTGGGAGTTATAGGAGTAGACTGGGAAGTGGATGAGGATATACGGCTGAGATCCTGAGGACTAATCTGGGACTGATTCCCCAGGTGAGGGACTGTAACAGTCTCCTCCATGGGCTGACAGGCAGACGCATCTGGGCCTGAGTCTCCAAATTCAGCCTCAAACTGGCGGATCAGTTCTTCATACTTCGGGTCAATGTTGATGAAATTGGGTAGTTGTGAGGTGTTGGATGGAGATGTGGAGGTCAGAGATGCGTTGGTGCTGGTGTTACTGGAGGCCAGGCTGCCCACTACTTCTGACTTAGTATGGGCTGCAGGGTGAACAGGTGGGGGCAGAGGGCCCATGAGGGCTGGCGTATTTTCTGACAAAGCAGAAACAGTGGAAGAGGGAGTCATTGAGGAGTTGGGAATTAATACCTGAGATTGGGCTGGGTTAGAGAGGCCTGCAACAGCAGCCTGAGTGGAGTTATTGTGGAGGAGCAGAGAGGGGAAAGAACCTGCTTGCAGGCTGGTCAGGGCTGGGGCTCTGTCCATCATGAGGACTGATGGTTTATGTACTGTGATTTGAGTCTGAGGCAGGAAGGTTGGCATGGAGGCTTTTTGCTTGGTCTTCTTGATGATTATCTGTTTGGGTTTGGGAATGGGAGGGCCTGTAAGCATCCCACTAATAGGTTTTATGATAGGAGATCCCGGGCTGCTTTTTTTCTTCTTGGGTTCCTTGAGATCCTGTTTCATGGCCAGATGTGGAAAAGGTTCTGCCTGTGGCCACCATTTTTTCAGGCTTTGGCAAGCCACAGGTGCACGCGGGCCTGGTGTGCCAAAGCCAGAAGAGTGGTTAGAGAAGAGGTTCCTCTTGTAGTGAAGGTGCTGTTGCAGAGCTGCCTGAGTGGAATGGCTGATGGCTGCTTGGACAGGAGACAGAGAAGTGCCAGGGTAGTGCTGACTCTGTTGCTGACCATTAGCCATGCCATAATGTCCCATGGAGGCAGTGTGATGGTAGTGCTCACCAGAGTCTGGCTCTTGCTTTATCCGGTCCATTGACGTGTTATGCTGGGCCTGGATACCCCCATTCTGGTTCAAGATGGACTTCTGTGTGACTGGAACTTTGAAAAGAGCATTGCTGAACTTCCCACTATTATCACCAAGCAGCTGTTTGAGCTCTGACATGGGATCTGAGCTACTGTGAGGTGCAGCAGCAAAGTGAGATTGGGGCTCCGACTTCAAACACATCCACGGGTTTGTCTGTTCAGAGCCTCGGTTTGAACCTTGCTGCCACTGTTGGGGATTAGGGCTGAAGCCTGGAGGTTTTCCCTGTCCTGGGAAGGGAGAGGTAGAGGATGGGAGAGGGGTAGCATGGCATGGCTGACCCTGGGACTGGGGCCTATGATGCTCACAGGACACTGGGGTCTGCTGGCTGGTGTGCAGTCCTGGAGGGACAGACTGAGAGCGTGAGGAAGATGAGTTGGTGTCAGAAGAGGACGGGTTCAGACTAAAGCCACTGGGGGGCTGAGCTGAGAGGTTATGGGTATGTTGGCGTTGATGGAGGTTTCTGTTGTAGGGGGTTTGACCCAGAGAGGTGGCAGCTTGTGGACTGGTACCAGATAACTGAGTCAGGGCTTCTATGGCAATGGCTGTCTGAAGACTGATGTTCTTTTCCTTGGCTATAGAGAGCACCTGGGGAGAGCAAGGAATTGGGGGTTTGGAGCAGGGCACTTGGTCTGGGTGAGAGCCTTGAGTTCCCTTTTGCGGCTGGGAGTATGAAGTAGCCAGACAGTGGCCACCATTTATCTGTTGATAGGGCTGAGGTTGCTGCTGTGAATGGGGTTGCTGTAGGTGAGGCTGTAAGTGTGGGGGAGCATCAGCTACCTTGTGGGCACCTTGATCCTCACTGGTTGCCAACTTAATCTTCTTCTCCAGCCACTCAAGGTAGTCTGGACAGTCTGGCCCATCACAATTGCAGTTAGGGGGCTTGTGTCCATGTTTGGCTTGACTCAGTGCTGCCTGTAGGGTGTTAAGGTCTTCTGGAGGTTGGCAGCTTCCCTCAAGAGTCCCTGGAGACAGTCTGGCCTGAGCCCCCTCAGCACCCATCTCCTGGATGAACTTCTCATACAACTGTGCTGTGTTAGGCTGCACGAGGAGACAGGAAGGGGAGGAAGAGGGAGGCAGGGAGCCAGCAATAACAGAAAAATCCACCAGATTGCGGGCATCCTCCACATCTGCATGGTGGATTGGTCTACCATTGCCTGCACCACTGCGGCTGCTCCAGCATGGTTGCTCTTGTTGGGTGTCACTGACCTTGCCATGTCCTGCCACCCAGCACTGCCTTAAAGGCACACTTCCTGCCCTCTGCTGCTCTGTTTTCAAAGATGTCTCATCATCATTAGGGTAGCGATTCACCCCATTGGCCAGTTCCAGGCTCAGCGCGCCTTCTTGAAGGCGGTCATGTGACCCAACTTCCATCTGGCCTCCACTTCTGGGGCCATCCACTGAAGTGACTTTGCAAACAGGCTGAAAGACAAGCAAGACAAACAAGATGAGTGTGGTCAAAAGAAGCCAAAACATCCAGGACTGATATGCATCAAACATTTTATGCTACATTAGGTAAGATTATCCAGTGTTGTCCATGTGTATTTACTGTAATAATCACTGTAAATGAAAAAATAAATGTGCATTTTTAATTTTTATTCCAAGAATAATTTGACAGTGTATCAGCCATCAAAAATTATATCAGAGGCCACTGTCTTCTTCCCAACTCTTATCCAGGGTTTTCTTCCCACCTCTCAGACACACAGAACACACAGGGCAGCAGGATCAGGTCAACGGGGACAAGGAAAATTAACTACTGTTTCAGCCAAGTGATTTCACAAAAGGTAAGCATTTTGTCAAACAAATCACTGGTCATGTGACATAGTTTCCCCATTGTTTGTATCTGGAAAATGACAAACCTAGAAACATGACCTGACTGTCATGCCCTAGCAGGTAAAAGTACAGTCATAATGTAAATGATAATGTAAATGAGACAACTGCTGACCAAGTGAAGAGCTATAAATACTATAAATATAAATTCTTTGTTAGAGCAGTGAGGGAAAGTCTTGTTTGCCCATGACTTTGTGTTTGAACATAACAAATATTTGGTCAGGAGACACAGATAGAGGGTTGATCGTTAAATGCAATAGTGTGTGCACTGATGTTTGAAGTGTGGTCTGTAATCTCTCAAACATTCTTAGAAACCAATTTAGGGCTTACATAACAATAATACAAATACAAATAATATCTTTGGCCTCAATAATGAAAGTACAGGGTTCCAGCAACTGCAGAGTGTCAGCTGGATGAAGTATTATGGGCACAAAAGTCTTTTTGTGGACTCTAATCCTTATTTAATATACTGTATTAGTAAAATGTAATAATCATGGGAAAGACTATTTGACATAACTTTTCTTTGTTTTATATGATTAAAAAAGTTATTTGGCTGATGCACTGGGTTGTATAGAAGTCTCTTTCAATACAAGTGCTTTGGTCTGACGAACAATTTAATATTTTTCAAATAATGCTTGCAAACAAATCTTTGTTCTTGATGTCAGAGACTTTCATAACAAAATACAAGCAACAACTGACTGCTACTGATATTTGATAAAGACTGCTCTACAACTGAACCTGCTGTTGGCTGGAAAAGTGACAAAGTAACTGTAGGCTGTCTGCCTTGGATGAACTGCTTTCCTAGATGCTCATTTTTAAAACTGCACTAATAGTAAGTCATCCATTCCCAGCACACCACATCAGAAAAAGCTAAATGTAGAAACATTTTACAAATATGCTGGTTGAGTCACACATAAGTGAGGGAGTCATTCTTTTGTATTTTAATTACAACACTTAAATATTAGAAGGGTTGAAGTCCTTACCAAATAAATTTGGTAACGCTGATAAGGAGTTGATCAGTGCAGCCACATATATGTATCCCACTTCCTCTCTGAGTCAAAACTGGGACAGTTACCACATTAGTTTTAGAAAAATATGTCACCTGATCTGGTGTCAAATTACATTTTCAGAGAATTATATTTATTTTAGTTGGCTTAAAGCACCTGGGGCGAATTTTACTACAACAGTGTATAACAGGTGCGACCAGTTTAGCAAGTAATGTTTAATGTCTAAACGGCTCGTAAATCTAAATTACCTTGATATGTTAATGTCAACTGGTTCTTCAATTTACTTAAATCACAAGATGTTACCTGCACGCAGTGTTCAACCCAGGTTAGATCACCACAGATTAGAACTAAATGAGTTTGGAGGAACAGCAAACAAAGAAAATCCAAGGGCATATTGAGAAATTATTGACAGAGTTCATGTTGTGGCTGAACAGTGTATTCCAACATTGTGACAGGAAAACAATACTCATAATTCTCATGATATAAAAATGTTCTGTGTTAGCCCCGTTAAAAGAAGCCAACATCTTATTAATAACTTTTTAGTGAAAAATACTTATACTTACAATTTTACTATAAACAGTCAAACATCCTAAACAGTAAAGGTCACTTCCATGCATCAGAATTTTGGTTGTATGCACAACCTTCCCTAATATACTAAGATATCCTTTCCAATCCTTCCCATGCTGAGATACAACAAACACTGAACTACAACAATGTAATGGAATGTCTCACACAATGCCTTACACATATACACAAACTAACCTTAAGCCAGCTGGCAGCCTCATACCCCAACATACTGTAAATGTGAACTAGTTCCTGATTCAGATGCGAATCACCTAGTTTTTATCACCTCCTCTCAGAAAACAGAAGATGGCTTCTGTTGGTAGGTCCTTCAGTGTATGACAGCAGAAGTGAGCATGACGTCCAGCTTCCCCATCATTTGAATATTATTGAAATGAGCCTTTGAAGTGGCTAATTACTGGACGGCCAGTAGACTTGGGGCTTTTGAATCCACCTTCTGCGCTGGGTGTCTGGTGGGTGTCCCTGGGGGGATGGTGGTGGTATTGGTGAGAGGTGGTGTGGGGTTGGAGGGGGCGTTGGGGTTGGCAGTGAACAGCCGGCATGCAATACGTGAGAGGCCTCATGTCAGCACTATCAGTGGCATCAGATGGGAAAGAGGAAGGGGGGTAGTAGCTGTGTACGGCAGTTATGAGAACTGCAGTGTGTCGAAACAAAGCGACTGCAACGCTGCATAACCTAACATCCCACAGTCACGCACACAGTCAGTCACACTGACACTTTTTTTTTCTCTCTTTCTCACAGTTACATATACGAAACACTGCCGCAAACAAAAGTCACATGGGTTTAAAGCACCTAGAAGCTGAAGCTTTAAAACAAATGGATTTTGCAGGCACACAAACAACAGATAATGACAACTTTAATTAACCTAGGTTGACTTTCTGTGAGTCTATATGATAACCAGGATGCTGCAACTGCAGCGTTTTAAACCCCTCCAGGTGCCTTACAGTGTGCAAACCACGTGCTTTGACAAATATTTACACCATGACAGAACCGACTCTTATACCAGGGGTCCATCTCTGTCTTCTCTCTGTTTCACACGCAAACGCATATACATTTGTACAAGCTTGACACACACCAGAAAATGCATCCAAAAACATCAACACACCTAACCAGCTCAGATCTTGCAGAACCTGGTAAACCTGACACTTGAGTCTGGGAGCCCTTTAAACAAGTTAACCCTCTACAGTTCTGTGTGAGCACAAAGCCAGGGTTCTTTAACACTGACACTGGAAAAAAAAGGAGAGACAAAGTATGTAAAGATACAAGTGGTGGTGAGGGGGTTAATTTCAGCTTGTGAGTAGACAGCTGAACCCAAAAACACAACTCCCCCTATCCTCCCTCTTGTCTCTTGTCCTCCTCCTGCTGCCCCCACCCCTTCCTTTGCTACCGCGCTGAGCAGGAACATGAAGCAGAGACCCTGACAATACGAAGCCGGCTGAGAGCCTCGAGGAACAGCGACACATACTTACATGGTCCTAGACGTCCAGACAGAGCTGCTGGTAGGAGAGCAGAAAGCAGAAGAGGACACAGAGAGGAGCATGAGACTGGTTCGCCCGCACAGCAGCCCACAAGCCGTCCGGCCTTGTTGGGTTGTATTCCTTATTATTTCTACCAGGCTGTGCAGCGCACAGACAGAGCCGAGAGCCGAAATACACATGCATGCATTCACACATGCACATGCAGCCAGCTACACACACAACACACTTCCCCCCAGCATAGTACACATGTTTCTCATTCTCTTGCCTCTTCTTATGGCCGACGCTTTCTGTTCTCTCCTTTTTCCTTTCTCATTATCTCTGTCTGCTCCTCCCTTCCCCTTTTCAATATCCTCTTTCTTTCTCTCGGCTACACATGCAGTCGGCTTCTCTTCACAGCCCCCACCTTCCCCTTTCTCTCCTTCCCTCACTCCATTCCCCTCCCTCTCACGCAGCGTCTCCCTCCATCTCCTCTCCTCTCTCTCTTCAGTATGTGCAGAGCGAGAGGCCATTATCTGAGCCACAGCAAGCACGTACGATGGAATGGAGGAGTGTGCAGTGAGCTGAAACACAGAGCTATGAGGGATAGTCACTAGTAGCAGCAGCCTAGGAAACAGTATAGTGCAGCAGAGCTCTTATCTGTCTTTCTCCATGCCCTTCAACACTTGCTCTACTGCATTAGATGATGTTACAAATAAGGCTATGTTGTGCTTTCTGTTTATCCACAAAAGCCCAGTATTCGCAATTTTGGATATGACAAAGCTCCTCTACTTTCAAGTGCAAAGGCAAATCAGCAATTGCATCCAATCGAAACTCAGAACGGCATCAACAAGAAAAAGCAATGCTACATTGTTTGCCTATGCCTTCTGCGCACCGCATCTGCTTTTCCTTACGGAGATTCTGTTTCGTGTTTGAGCGTCTAAGTTTGGCTCAGCCCTGGGCCAAAGGAGAAGCCACTGATAATGGTTCTTCAATCGCCAGTTTCGTCCTCAACCTCATCAGTTGCCAGTTCCTCGCTTGAGACAAAAAACTCCAATCTTACACCTGTGGTTGATAACAGATCCTCTAGCAAGGCTGTATGCACAAGAAAGAGAAAGCTCAGTAGGTGAAGAGGGAGCTGGTTTGCTGGTGGACATGCTAGCCCTTCCTCCAAGATCCAGAGAATACAGATGAGGTGGAAGGCTTCTGACTTAAAGAAGCTGAGGGTCACTTGATATACAATCATTTCTAAAAACTCTATAATGCCAACTCACCATAAGGGGGAAAGGACATGGAAGAATGATGGTGATATTGCTACAACATAAGTAAAAAGAACAAGTCATCTATACAGGGAACAGCGGATGAACAGCGGATGCGTCAACATCAGCAAGCAAGAACAGCAGGACAGACAGAAGGGAACGAAGGAAGACACTGAGGAGAGGAAGAACAACATCTGCGGAAAAACCAGTTAAAAGGTAGAGTCGCTCAGTTATTCATGTGACTGATTCTGTAACGGGAGAGAAGATGATGAAGAAGAGGAAGAGTGTACAAACAGAGAGATGATCGGCAGGTCTTTGCCAAATGAAGACAACAACCACAACTAATCGACCTATTACAGTTCGCTGAGGATGCAAGACTTCTGTCCTCTCCTGTCCACGAGCCTACAATAATGTTCTCTTGTTTTCTCTCCTCACCATTGCTCTGCCTTGATGTTACTGCCTTTATCATCATCAACGTCGTCATGATCGCTGGATGCTTCCTCTCGCCCACTTGCTGGCTGACCGGCCTTGTGTTGCCTTCTCTCTTCTCTCCAGCATTGCTGGAGTTTTGGAGCAGAATTAACCAGTAGGAGGGGGAAAACATGGTTTTCCCCACATGCAGATCGCTGTCAGCTCCTGTGTAGTATTTTTCTCTAATATTACTGACTATGTGTCTGCTATACTGCGCTAAGGCTGGATTACTCTTCAGTAGTCTTTCCCTGCTTCTCGTTCTTTAGCCTTCCCTGTTTTTCTTGGTCTCTCTTGATCTCTCATTTTCTCTGGCTTTCTCAAACGGCCTCTGCCTCCCTCTCTCGGTGTGCTTCTCTGTTTTTCCTGAGCCTTTTCTCCATCTAGCATAGATTAGCACATCATCGGTCCAACACTTTTCTGATGCACCCGCTCTCTGGCCCTGTAAATTGTGTCTCTGTGCCACACATATTCATATATACACACACACAGATGAGTGTCAATACCAAAGAGGAACAGTGTAGGCTAGGCACTCTAAGGGAAGCAGAGAAATAGAGCATTAGGTCACATGACCAGGGAGTTCCAATAAGCAAGCGCGAGAGCAGTGAGCAAGAGAGGTAGGAAACACATGTGGCGATGACGTAGCTGCATTGTTATCATAAGGATCAGTGTCTCCCACCAGGATGCCTGCCTCCAACACTGGGTGGGCACGTGTGTCAGATGACACCCTACTAACACCGTTCACCAACGGGCACTCGAAAACATGCTCTTTCACTCATTCGACTGACTTGTGCTCACTCGCCCCCACGGATGCAGTGACACAGCATTTCTAGCTGAAGGTACGTCTTATCCACTCAATCACATGCTCTCCACGCACAGTTCTTCATTTTAAAGACCTACTGAACACAACAGAGGCACTCAATCCTTCACCGCTCTGCTGTTATCAAAAAAGTAGTACTGGCAATACAACACTAGCCAAAATGTGTTATTTGTCAAACCTAATGTGGTGATTAAGCTAAAATAGACTGGACCTAGCTCTCACATCTAGATACACATAATATGGTTATAGCACTTTCAGTTTTTAAATAAACATATAAAAAGCAGAACAGATACATAAGCTGAACTTGTGACCTGGAGAAGAGTACCATTCTTCAACAGAATACATGAACTTGCTCTCTCACATTGTGAAAACATGATCTTGAAGTTTGGCACTGTTAACACGCACAGCTGAGTGAGACAATGAAGTACAGTTTGACCAGAACATCAATACAGAAGAGGGGAACCTTCACTATAGCCACTTTCATCTGTTTCCCAAACAACATAAAGTAAATACAGCATATGTGACAGTTTACTTTATGAAAGTGGATCACACTGATTCCCAGTAAGACTACTCTTGACTCAAACTCATGCTCTTTGATGACTCAAAACCATCAGCATTAAGCAGGTGTCATTTCACATAAAACACTGCTCAACACTTCTGGTGTTTACCACATTCATGTTTGGTTGACAAAAAAATTGCTAGTGAATTTAGATAAGCAACAATGACAGAAAAGGACATCAAGTCCATTCTTGGCTTTAAGATGTTTCTGTGCTGTCTTTCAGGTTGCCCAAGAGAGTTGTCCTGAAACAACCTCCTGAACACTGAGGGTTATTCAAGTAGTAACAGAGCAATGTGACAGGTTACATTATAACTGGAAGACACACAGCCTGTAGCTATGCCCTAGTTAATTTCTAATTCACCTCTGTTCACTTCACATGACACTGAAAGCTCAACATCTGAAATAACAACAAATATCCAAGTATCTTAACTTTCAATGAAAATAAAATGGAAAGAATGACACTTACGGTAAACCTGCTGTAACCTGGCATTGAGAAAGAAAGAGACTCAAGTTCTCACATTGATCACTTGATCTAGCAATGTAGTCAAATTATCAGCCAAATGAGTTGCTTCACGCCCTCATCGCTCTCTCTCCATCCCTCTCTCTCACTTCTCTGTCTCTCGCTCACTGTTTCTCAGCAGCTCAGAGGAAAGGTCTTGGTTGTAGGAGTGATGACTGACAACAGAAGTCCATCCTCAGCAGTGTGTGTTGGGTTGTTGCATATGACTAATCCTGAGTCATCTTTCTCTTTCTTCTCAATAAAGTCCTGACATAAAACCCTCACACACTGAAGCAAGCTTTTTAAATTGTTACTAGTGGGAGGTCTGTGTGCATAAAACACACAAAAGCCAACAAAGAACAAATTGTTCAGTTTCATGGGTTCAATATTTGTGCTTCTCAAACAGTGTATGTTATTTCACGTCCTCTCTACCTTTATCGCCTTTAATCAGAGGGAAGATCTGTGCAATTTAGGGTAAAAATGCTTTTACCCTAAACACCTCACCTCAGCCATTAAACACCTCACATGAGCATCACAGTCATGACATGAGGGGGTCTTTCCCCTCCCACCTCTTCTAGTCAGCTGACCCCACCTCCCTCCACTACAGCTCCCATCTAATACTCCCCCATGATCCTGCTTTCTGTCTCCCTCTTTATCTTTTTATGTCTGTTCCTGCCCCCAACACACATATCTGTTTGTCATCACATGCACATAGTAGCAAAGACGCATAAGCCTCCCACAAATGCAAAGGCACACACACTGTATACTTGCTTGTATGTGTACAGTGTTGTTATTATTAGGGATGTAAAGAACCCAAAAACTCACAGTACAATATTGCAATGATAAAAAGTCCACAATAAAATATTTATTATGATATAAAAAACTGAAGGAAAAAAGATAATAAATCTGTGTTTTTGCATAATTTTCTTTTTATCGTAAAGTGCTTGGCACAATGTCATTGGTACTGAATGACTGAACTGTTTGTACAGTTTCAAAAAAAACAAAAAAGCAGTAGTCAGTAGCAGCCATAGTAGAACATCAGTGTTTTTAGTACCCACTAGGCAGTTTAAATCTTTGGTGAGCGTGCCGACCGGTAGTCAGGTTCTCAGTATGGCTACAAAAGACCAGTTGAAGTGGGTATTCCCCTAACCACCAGGGGCAGTAGTAAGTAAACTGCTGCTTGGTGCACCAGAACGAGGAGAAGAAGATGCCAAAGCACACTAGAACAAGTCATATAAAGGTTAGACTGATGCTTTACTGGAGGTGCTTTTCAAACATCGTGGTCTACTTTTTCAAGAGAAAAGACTTTAAGGGTGGTTACTAAGTGCTTGGTCCCGCATATGTGCGTCTGGTGTGTTTGTCCATCTCTTTGAAGTGTAGCACACAGCCATGTTCCACCTGTTTCTGTGCATGCATCCAGGGCTGTCTCAGTCTTAAACGAGGCTAGTACTGCCTTCATCCGGCAGTAATTACAAATTGTTCAGCATTTGTCAGTTTCCTGTCAACCTGTGTCATATTTCAAAATGGGGAAACTGAAAAGTTGCCTCTTAACAGTGTAAAAGTCAACAATGGTGCATCCACTATGTCCATCTCAAATTCAGGTACCTGAATGCAGGTAAACTAGCAAAATATGTAATATCCTAGTAGACCGACATTTTTCTCTTGTGGTATCATGAAATTACAAATATTGTTACATTCCTAATTATTATTGATGGATGGGACAAAAGGCTGAAGAGCTGCACTGAGTGTATTACATTTATCAGAGTAGAAGCAAAACTAAGTGTTTCAGTAAAATTATTATGGTTAGTTTATTGTCATAGCATGGTTTGGTCCTTTAATGAACAATATAGGTTTGGTTTTGGATGTTTATAGATGATCGTTAAAATGACTGTTAGTGCCTTATTTGTACATGACGATAACAAAATCTTCTGTGATGTGAGGACATGTAACCATACACACAGTATGTGCTATATATACATACAGTATGTACTTCATCTTCCCACTTCATTCTTTTTGTTTTTGCTTTCATTACCCCTCCCCCCCCCCCCCCCCCCCCCCCCACCACACACACCCACCCACCCCACACTACTACACGC